>NC_085966.1:418864-748838 GCF_910591565.1 Cydia splendana | reverse complement strand
TCAATATACATATACATAATATGTACATGTATAATAGCCCAATGACCATCAGCATCACAGTGGAATTCGCAATAACAATAACTAAACATAGTCCTAAATACACAGTAAGTAAACAATCAGTAAGAACGGTGCAGTAAATAGCGTAATAACGGCTCGAGTGACCGTGTGGATGGTCACCTGGGAATCTATGGATTACATTTTCGGGGTTTTACTGTGACCATGTTGTGGGGAATTTCAGGAAAGTCTCATTGTATTAAATATATTTTAGCAGTTTTTATCAGCAACGTTCTATTTTATTTATCTGTAAGTAAAATCTGAATACTGCTTTATTTTTTTTCAGGCAGGTGTCACTGCGAGCCCTACTAGATGGAAATAAAAATGGATATTAAGTGCGAAAATAAAGGTAAAGAGCTTGTTCTGCTGATTAATATTAAAATACTGTCGCATGGTCATCCATCATGGATCATCATCGTGCATAATCATGGATCGAGTGGAGGCAGATCTCCGGGAGCTCGGCGTCGTGAATCCGCGCAGGACCGAGTAAAATGGCGTGCTCTTGTGTTGTAGGCTAAGACTCATTTTGGGTCATCGCGCCAAACTAGTAAGTATGGTCACCCCGCTATTGGCGCGTCGCCTGGCGCGGCGCCAGCGCGCTATTTGCTTGTAATTCGGAACCAATATGCCAGCACACGTGCGCCGCTATTTAGCGTGTAAACGCGTAACGCGACGGTAATTACGCGCAAATGCTACCGGTGACCATACCGTACTACTTGATCATGTTAGGATATTATCAGGCCAATTCGAACACACAGTGACGTTACCTATATTTTGAATCATGCTATTTGATTCCGTATATGTGACGTTATCTATGAAAAGGGACCTTATTGTCCATGCTCCATTATAAATACAATGCCGCGCGACGCTGTCCCTTTTCATAGATAATGCCCCATATGTATTGGATTGGAGTGGGTTAGATGCACCAAAACAAAATAACATGATTCCAATATAATTCTAATGTCAATGTACGTTCTAATTACTTAGCCTGCTAATTATTATGCGGGCTGTACACACTCGTCAAGAGACCCCGAGGCAGGCCGAGGACGAGTGTGTACATGCTGCTCCCTTCTCGTCTCGCTCTTCTTTTATCTCGTCACGCGCTTCTCCGATTGGATCAGAGCGGTGCCGAGAATCTCGGCGAGACGCTCTCGACGAGTGTGTATAGCTGACATTAAACTAAAAACCGGGCAAGTGCGAGTCGGACTCGCGCACGAAGGGTTCCGTACCATAATGCAAAAAAAAAAAAACAAAAAAAAAAGCAAAAAAAAAACGGTCACCCATCCAAATACTGACCACTCCCGACGTTGCTTAACTTTGGTCAAAAATCACGTTTGTTGTATGGGAGCCCCATTTAAATCTTTATTTTATTCTGTTTTTAGTATTTGTTGTTATAGCGGCAACAGAAATACATCATCTGTGAAAATTTCAACTGTCTAGCTATCACGGTTCGTGAGATACAGCCTGGTGACAGACGGACGGACGGACGGACGGACAGCGAAGTCTTAGTAATAGGGTCCCGTTTTACCCTTTGGGTACGGAACCCTAAAAAGGGGTACCTACACCTACGTGTCATTAGTCATTATTAAACAACATCTTGCAAACTCGAGTCTATAAATCGCTCCGGCAAGCCGTCGCGATTTAACTTACTCTTGTTTGCAATATTCAACTTACGCCCCATGTTGCACAATGTACTATTTCTATTTACAACGAATGCATGAATTTTTTAGGTATATCGTGACATTTTACTTTATTTTATTTTAGTTTTAATGACAGTTGTATTATTTTTTTGTGGTTATTTCTATAGCTAATTGTATATAATTATGAATGGTCCCAGGATATAATAGTGACTTGGTTTTTGTTGACTGTAATGCTTGGTATATATTCTGTAATAAATTAATGAAATTAATTTCCTGTTAATTTTCCACCGTAGCGTACCTGAAAGCTACTGACATTTGATTGTTACTTTGAATCGAAACTATGTAACTAATTGTGAATTTAGATGTCCTGCGATACAAAAAGCAACCTTGTCTCACGGTGATAAAGCCAATTTCACTTCATTGAAATAGTTAGTGTAACGATTAGTAATTTTGAACGGGAATAATATCAATTGACCGTGTGTTGCAGATGCACTGACTGTGACATGCGGACAGATGGACGAAACTACAAATACTTATCTCATTTTTGCCATTTTGGCTATTCTAAAGGATCGGCAAAACACATGTAATTGTAACGTGAATAATATTATAGCTACGTCCTGCCCAATGTGATTTTTAAAGGACAAATTCCATTTTTAGCAAGTTATGAATAAAAAGCCTGAATAGGTTGAGGTTATTTTACAAATGAAAATCAACCCTATTTTCTAAATAATTTGGTTTACATTTGAATGGCTTACACTCAGTAGATAGGACGAGGTTATAGTTCGTTTTTTTTAGCATTAGAAAGAACTTGAAAGAAGGTTGAAAAACGCTTTTTAAAAATCAATTACTTATGAAAGCAGAAGAACATAAATGATCTTATTAGATTCATAATTGTTACATATTTGCCGTAACTTATTTTTAAAATGTGTTTTTTAATTAAAAGACACATCAAGATTGTTTACCTTATTTCTTATGCTAAAAAAAAACGAACTATAGAAAGAGACAATAATATCTCTTTATTTTAAATTATAAAAAAATGGTGGATAATTTTGACGCGTAGTCTGATATGATACGGTGATCTGTGACTTTTGATGCCGACTGTACAGACGACGTCAAAGATATGTTTACACTTTTCACCTTATTAGTAATAAGGTGAAAAGTGTAAACATAATATATCTTTGACGTCGACTGTACAACTCAAAGCCGGCACAAACAGACGGGCTAATTCAAAAGAAACATTTTAATAACGCCCAGAGAGCAGACTGTCCCTATTTCCGTTGCTGCTAAACTCAGACATTGGGTTTTATCAAAAATGCCCGCTGTCTGTTTAAAGAAAAATGAAATGCTGTGAACTACAATTATTGTGCAAATCAAAGAGAACGAGTACCTAAGCGATTAAGGGGTGATTATTATTAAGTTTTTGTTATTAATAACTTATTATATGTATAATGTTTACTCAGGTATTGGCGGTACTACCAACATATTTATAAATTTAGCAATGTATTTTTCATTTCACTATGATGCCAGGCTTTATTTAGACTAGTCTTATGCCAGCTAGTCGAGTCACAAGCAATTTTTTTATATGGCACCCATTTAATTTTACTTTAAGCTATCAGTTTAACATTTAATTTCATAGTAATTTTATTGTCAGGTAAGGCTTCAGTTTTAAATAACTGCAGTAGGTACTGTGTAACATGCTAGCAAGAGTTTACACACTTTGGAAGATTTGGACGTTCGAATAAAAGACGAATTTTATAAGATATCCGCAACACTTCTCGGGGCTTATTGGAAAATCCCGATGCTGCTTCCTCTGGCCTTATTGCAAGAAGGTGGGCCTTGTTATTATTAATAAGCCCAGCAGTGAATGAAAAATTGATGCGGAAGATACAGCATCTTTAAACAGGAGCAGTATTCAGTACATTTTGCTTGCAGCAATAAGTGCCTTATGACAACTACTTCAGCAAGGGCAGGTATGGGTAAGGTTTGTATAGGAACTGCACGTGCACGCTGACTGCACGCCAGCTGCAACGTCGGCGTGCAGTTCGCATACAAGTTGCAGTCTCCGTCTGTGTCGGCCCTAAGGTGTATTCGGGTAATGTTATTGTTATTGTATTTCCATTGACGAAGCATTGATTGATTGTTTTGACTGAAGTTCATCAATAATGCCCGTTGAATCTAGAAAATTCCATATTCTTTGGGCCGTATTATTCAGGTAATTGTGACTACTTCAAAATGGAGGCTGATTCCGAAAATCACTTATTGCATTTATAACGCATATATATACTTATATGTATATGTAAGTTAGTTGCAACAGCTGCGCACAACGCATCATCAGTTGATAATCGTCAAACTTTAATGCCCTAACATCGATTGATTGATACTTAGACCACCCGCGTTAAATGCTCTCTGAGATTTACACAGTGTATGTCAAGTTAGTCATACGGGATGTTTTTTCAACCCTTAGTCAAATTTTGCGAGGGTAAACAGTGTGAATTATTGAAATGGGGCACTGAGGGTAGCTTCCGGATCCCGTGCTGCTACGCCAAAATGATCATAGGAGATCTGCCCTAATTTTTTTATGAACGATTATTAACATTTACAGAGTTTGAAAAAATGTACAGTCAGAATTCTGCTAAATTTTGTAAGCAGATTTGATAATTAAGTATCTATTTATACAGGTTGATTCCTGTGCCGTGATCCAAAACCACTCCTGAATTTTTCAAGTAAAATGATTCACTAAGTAATCATGGACACCCTATGACTTTTGACATACGCTGAATGGAAAGCGACAAGACGTCACATTGTTTAGGGTGACCAAATTGTATGGTGGGTAAATAGTATAGTAGTTGTGAGCTTGTTCACTGCCAAGATAATAAACATTGCGCAACTGCCAATACTTCGAAATAAACACATAAGCGCCGCCATAACCTCATCTACACATTTTTACATACGATGAATAGCCCTTATCACAATGACTTAAAGTCCTGCATGATCAGTTAAGAGTGTTGTTGTGAGTACAGTGATCCATTCACAACTTCAGGGAAATTTACATTTCCATCTCAGTGGGCGGTTAACCATAAATTTTGTTTAGAGGTTGACATATATAGGATAGACTGGGTTATGCAAACAAGCACCAGTTAAATTAATGTATAGAAAATTAAGATGATAGTTTATAATGCGTAATTCTGAGAAATTAATTCTGAATATTATACGAGTAGAATGGAACGAGTTAATCGAGAGAGATATTAAGAGTCAACCAATTATTGACAACTTAGGACTTTAGGAGTTAATTGAAGACAATTGAATCATTCATTTTAATGCAAACGTTAGTTGTCTGATTAGCGCCACTTGCACCATCCCACTAACCCGGGGCTAAGCGGTTAAACCGTTACCCCAGTGTAAAATTGTACTGGTAACCATGGTAACTCCAGGTTTAATCGATTATCCCCGGGTTAGTGGGATGGTGCAAGAGGCCCTTAGTGTCTCCATCGATAAACCTATCGCCCATGACCCATGTTTTTTTGGTTTCATTTGACAAAACGCGACTTATTTAAAAACCATTTTCTTTTCTAAAATTTTGAAAACTGCATCCTGAATAGGTAGGGTTAGGTTAGATTTGTGACCCTTCTGAGAATCTGATGGTTTTTGAAAAACCACATTTCCTACCAGACCAGAAACAAAACAGTGCGGAACCATCCACGCGCCTTCATACTCGTAAATAAGCCGGTATCCGGCTCGGTTCCTGAACGCCCCTCCCAGGTTTATGCGCTCGCGCATGGCCTTGAAAAGGTTACGGGAAATAACCTACTTTGTATGAGGATGAAGTACTGTAGTAGTAAAATATCAGTGGACATTCACCGGTTGCGCATTTCGCTCTTTGGTGAAGGAAAACAGTGTGAGGAAATCTGCATCTAAGAAAAAAATAACAGTGACCAAGTACCTATGAAAGCAGAAAACCTGCATTTGAGAAAAAAACCGGCATGACCAAATGGTGACCGGCATGATATCGTTTCGTGTTTTGGGTTTGTGTAGTATAATGACGATGTTTGGAAAAATTTTGAAAAAAATATTCTAAGTGAATAAACATCAACATAAGTTTATAAAATTCATGTGTTTAATTGTATTAATTTTTATGCATTGCAATTAAAATTATCTTTAATGGTGATATCAGACATCTCAGTAAATATCACGTAAAACTTAATTATCCAATGCGGCCAAAGTTCCTTATTTTCCTTTTACGCTTCTGCATGCCGACGGAGTTGTACATCTTCTTGATGGCGCCAGGTCCCATCTGACGTCGGCTGTAGACCTCACTGGATACATGTGAAGTTTGCAACACTGTAATGGAAAACGTTTTTTTTTTATTCATTCTTTTTTTCCAAAAACTTTAAAGGTAACAACTTTTGGGCTTTTGTCTTAGAATTACGTTGACTATTTATTGATTGAAACAATAAAAAAAATCCCATTTTTTTTTCATTTTTGGTTGTAAGTTTTGTGACGTGACAAAATGTTTGTGGGAAAATGCGTCACAAAACTGTCATTTTATTGGGACACTATTTTTTCCTTTTTAAAATCGATAGTCCTCGTGATTCTGATTAGTGAATAACCCAAAAGTTGATGGTTTTCAAAAAAAGTAAATGGTACACTTTTAAGTGAAAATATCCTCATTGAACTCCTTAAACTCGGCACCGTCGATTTGAGGGAAACGGATTTGGACAGAGAAGCCTGGCAGTCTTTGGTGTCGGAGAACAAGATCCACTTCGGGTTGTCGCACCACGGTTGGTGTTATTGTTACATTTGTTACTGCTGTAGGAATTTAAGCAGTAACCAGAAATATTCATTAAATATTTGAAACAATTGGCAACCAGATTTTTAGATAGTGGCGGCGCAGAACTAATTGCACTTTCCTTTCTTCATAAGTTTAAAGTAAATGACCCGACTGGCTGAAATTAAGGAAAAATGGTGGGAATCGAGTTAGATATATGGACAATTTATATTGCCAGATTTAAATAGCATAATGAAATGTATCGCCTAAGGATCGAGTTCATTGGTCTTTCCAGTTTGGAGACTATTATCCTGATCGTCTTTTACGTTGTTGCCACTGTAACCTTTTGGTGCTTTAGGGGCTATCGTGTCTACGAGCAATATGTATGCTCTGCTCACTGCCTCATTACATAAATGTCAATTTAAATCAGCCTTTATCTAGAATAATGCAAGCCCTTATTTGAATAACCCTATCTTCGTAATATTTTTTTTTGTCGTTTAAAGATCTAACACAATTTCTAAAAACAAATACTCACACTCCATTAATATTATAAATAATAACAGCGTTAAATTCAAAATAGATCGCATGACTAGGAACAATGATAGTGACAAAGATCTTTCCAAATGTGTTTTAATCTTGCAACACAAAATATTTACCATAAAGGAGGTGATACAACAACATTGTATTGGCGATAGCGATTAAGTACCTACTTAGAATATAAGATATATACTTATTAATATATTTTAGGTATGCTAATATACAACAGAAATATAAAATTTTGTTCAACCGAAACCGAAAGAATAACATCGGAAAATTAAGCGGACTTTTCCAATATGGTGGAGAGTAATATTTTTCTTTATAATAAGAAGTGTAACTAAATTGCCTCCAATGTAGCACTAACCTTAATTGCAAGATAACATCAATCAAGTACAGTGAAATCAATTTTACGCAACGTTAATTGGGTATGGCGATACACGAAGAACAAAATGTAAGACAAATAAGACAAATAGATGTAGCTGTAATATGTGACAGCACAGAATAAGTAATAGCACTACCGTACAGAAAAAAAACTTCCTACAAAACGATTTTGACAGCGACTCAGGATCGAATCATGCAGTCCCTTTCTAATGTATGTATGGCCCTTTCCGCTATTTAGGGTTTGTTGGCGACTGGCTGGCATGCGACCTATTTTATACTTTTAATTTGTATACTTTTTGAATGATTGCTTGTCAATCAGTCTGCCTGTCACCGCCTAACTATTAAGATCTTGTGTTTCGATTTAAATAAATTATTTATAATATTTGTTTAATATCTGCGTGTTTGCATTATATCTTCGATTCATCATACAGTCCATTCCATTAGCTATCATTTTGGTCCATTCTCGCAGTAGTTTTACCATTCCATCGAAATTAAGTTGTCAAATTTTTTCACGTAAGTCATTGTAAATTTTCATTTGATTGTAAAACATTGTTTACATTAATTACGTACATTTTTCATCATGGTGGAAACACGTAGTAAGACAAAGGCAGACCCGACGGCTACGGAATCCGACCGGGTGCAGCGCGAACGGCGTGATCGTTCACCGCGCGGCGCCCCGCCGGGTTTAGCCACGAATAACGAAGGTGCTTCGGCATTGCCTGGTAGTTCGAACATACTAACGACGGGCGACATTCCAACCAGCGCGGCACAACCTAAGCCCGCTGCCGAACGCCCAAATGCTCGAACTAGCTCGCTTACGCTCGCACAAGGCGATGTCAAGGCACCAACTGAAAGCGCTTCTAGTGTTCACAGTAAGCAATCGCATACCGTGCGCACACACTCAACGCGTTCTTCGGCGACCGTTCGCGCACAAAAGCTAGCTCTTGAAGCGGACCTAATGCGGCGTCAGGTGGAGCGCGAGCGCGAACTCGCTCAACAACAAGCGGACCGCGATCGGGAGCAGGCGGAGCGCGAGTTTGAACTCGCGCGTCAGCAAGCCGTGCTCGCCCGTCAACAGGCCGAGGCGGAGCGCGAACTCGCTCGTCAACAAGAGGATCGCGAGCGCAAGCTCGCAAATCTCGAGTTCGAGGCGGAACAAACGGAGCTGCAAGCAAGAATCGCCGCTCTGGAAGCTTCAGATAAGTCTGCCAAATCTCGTAGTTCGTATTTTTCTGATCGCAACGCCGAAAGGCGCACTGCGACTTGGGTATCCGAACAGAATGCTAACATGACTACAGCAACTCATGGAAATATGCCTGGTGGGGCACCGATTGTCACCTCGAGTAACGCTCGAGGACCTAGTTTACAACCGGGAGCCACCGCCAATTCGGTATCTTTCAACGTGCCTATTGTCAACCAAGCAACCCTCTCGAAACCCACTCAAGCGCCCTTAACATATAACTACGACACAGTGGCACCACGACTACCAGTATCATCTGAACGTTCCTCCTCAGACCCTATTACAAAACTTACCCAAGCTATAAATTCACTTTCGAACAGGCCAAAGAAGCCCGAGCTAATTACGTTCTCGGGTGAGACTTCACAATGGATGGCTTTTAAAAGTAGTTATGAACGAACAAAATGCAATTTTTCAGCTGCAGAAAACTTAGACCGTTTGAACCACGCAGTCCGCGGACAAGCGTACCAGTCCGTCGCGTCGCTCATGTGGACCTGCGGTTCGCCCGACGACATCGTGAAGGCCCTGGAGCAGACGTACGCCCGTCCGGAACTTCTGGTCGCCCGCGAGGTTGCCGAGCTCCGCAACAGTCCAAAGCTAAGTTCTCCTCAAGATTTAAATGGTTTAGCAAATAAATTGCGTAATTTTATTACAACGCTCACTTTGCTCAAACAAAATGAGTACTTATCATCCCCAGAGCTCCTTCGGTGCATTTTGGTAAAATTGAGTGAGCACATTAGATCTCGCTTTACAGACTACGCATCGGCTCACGCGCCAGAGCAACAAAATGTAACAAAACTTGAATTGTTGTCACAATTTCTCTTAACCGAAGCTGACAAACAGTTAAAATATAATTTTATTGCTGACAGTACGATTAAGGCGCCAACGACACCAACGCATTCAAATGTACCACGCACTAATGCTCCGAAATTCCCGTTAAAAAAGGAAACAATACACGCTACGGTATCTAGCGGGAATACATCTGAGCATTGCGCATATTGTAAACAAGGATCTCATAAGATAAAAACATGTAAGAGTTTTTTAAAGCTAACATTTGACGACAGATGGCGCTGGGTCCGAGAAACTAAAATATGTTACCGTTGTCTCAAGTCTAACCCACACACGTGGAACAATTGCCGCGCGAAACGTTGCGGTATCGATGGATGCCCTAGACGTCATAACGCGCTCCTCCATGGCACAGGGACAGCCGACGACAATCCCGACGCAGCTCCAAGCGGGCAGAACATCTGTCTTCAGACTTCCTCTGTCAACCCTACATGTCCTGTCAATATAAATATTACTCAACAACATAACGAAATCAAACCTTCCGACAAAATCGCGAATACTACTGATTGTTCAATTAATGCAACAGGATCCTGCCCATCGACTACACGCCCACATCCCCGAGGCCTGCTGAAAGTGGTCCCGGTCATAGTCGAGGGTCCTGACGGCGCGTTCGAGACAACAGCAATGCTAGACGACGGCAGCGTCTCATCTCTCATTGACGCCGAAGTGGCAAAACGCATCGGCGCGAAGCCAACCCGCTCGGAGCGTCTTCGCATTGAAGGTGTTTGTAATATGACAGCGGAACTTAACGTAAGTTATGTTGATTTTTACGTACGTGGTCGCGACCGACCCGATCGTTACCTGATCGAACACGCGCGAGCCGTGGAACCCTTAGGGCTTCGCGCACGATATCCAGACACGATTAATATCATGGATTACGATCATCTGTCAGGTCTAGCAAACGAACTTTCACATGACATTGCTTATCCCACCGTCCTAATCGGCGCGCCTGACTGGTATATATCCATAAGTCGCGAAGTGCGGTGCGGAAAAAAGAACGACCCTGTTGCCTCCAAAACCCTATTAGGTTGGGTACTCCATGGCGCACACTCTTTGTCGTCGAAGCCATTTGAATTTGTCAATCACGTCACGGAAGATCTGGATACACTTATAAAATGCCAATACGACATCGACGCCTTGGGTATCACAAAAAAGGCCCCACGTCAAAACAGGGAGGATCAACGGGCTGTAGACATCATGGAATCATCCGCTCACCAACTTGATGATAGCCATTTTGAAGTTGGCCTGCCTTGGAAGGAGGACCTACCGAAAATTATACCCGATAGCTACCCACAGGTACTCTCACGCTTCAAGGCCCTCGAGCGACAGATATCAAAGGACCCAGCGTTTGCCGCATCCTTTCAACAATTCATAGACGACATAATCAGCAAGAACTATGCCGAAGAGTGTGATTCGAAGACTTACCACCATCGACCCGTACCAAATGCCTCTTGCGTTAACCCAGATGGCTCCATTCGCTGGTACCTGCCTATCTTTGGCGTCTATCATCCTCAGAAGAAGAAGCTGAGAGCAGTCCATGACGCGGCTGCCACAACAAAAGGCGTAAGCCTCAACATTTTGCTTCTGCAAGGTCCTGACCTATTGTCGCCCCTACTTGACATCCTGTTCCGTTTCAGAGAAGGTGCAGTAGCCTTGAATGGCGATATCAAGGAGATGTTTCCCCAGATTAAGATTGCCGCAAGGGACAGGGATGCTCAACGTTTTCTCTGGCGTGACAAGAACGGTGACCTCAAGGAATACCGCATGTCGTCAATGATTTTTGGCGCAGTTTCGAGTCCTTTCATCGCCCTCTATATAAAAAACAAAAACGCGAAGATGCACGAAGTTGACTATGCCGCTGCCTGCAAAGCAATAATTGACGACCACTATATGGACGACTACCTTGGGAGCCACACAAATGTTGCCGACGCAGCTCAACTTGCCGCCGACGTTGTCACAGTGCACAAGAATTGTGGTTTCGAGATGCGAGCGTGGACGTCTAACCATCCAGAGGCACTCTCTCTTGTCCCGAAGGAACTTCGTAGCGACGCAACTTCTGACGTTTACCTGCCTCCCAGTAGTGACGTCGGCGTCTTGGGTGTTAAATGGAACCCACGTCAAGACTTCTTTGGGTTTCGTGCCGTACCCCAGATACCGACCGGCACTATGACAAAACGCATTCTTTTATCAAACGTCATGAAAGTTTATGACCCTCTTGGTTTTTTGATGCCGGTCGTCATCTGGGGTCGTATTTTGATTCAAAGATTATGGCGGGCAGGCGTTGGCTGGGACACAGACTTACCTGAAATGTACGTAAGCGAATCTAAAGACTGGTTTGCACAGCTGCAGATTGCAGCCAATATAAAAATCCCTCGCTGGTACATGGTCGGGTCAGACGTGTCCGACGTCCAGCTGCACGTAATCGCCGACGGTGGCGAACAAGCCTACGCCTGCGTCGCCTATTGGCGTTTCACTTACAATGATGACTCTGTATCGACAGCCCTCATCGGTAGTAAGGCCCGAGTCTGTCCCCTGAAACCGGTTTCCATCCCAAGATTAGAATTACAAGCCGCGCTTATCGCGTCGCGTTTTGCGCAAACAATTCTGCAAGCTCACCGTTTTGAGCCCTCCGCAACTATTTTCTGGACTGACTCAACCACAGTCCTAAAGTGGATCCGGAGTGACGCTCGTGCGTTTAAACCTTTCGTGGCACACAGGTTGGGAGAGATATTGGAAACCACCAATCCATCCGATTGGAGGTGGATCCCTACCTCTCTCAACGTCGCTGACGATGCGACAAAACCAAAACGAACCGACTTTACCGCAACTCATCGGTGGTTCACCGGTCCACAGTTCCTTGTTGAACAGTCTTGCACTTGGCCGACCGAGCGCGTCACCGACGAGGGAGAGACCTCATCAGACCCCGAGTTAAAATCGAATCTGATGGTTCTGCTCCTCGACACCCCACTCTCGAATTCGTTACCCGATCCAACGCGTTTCAGCTCCTGGCTACGTTTACTACGTGCCACCGCCCGTTTTCTCCAGGGCGCACGTCTATTCCGGCTTAAGCTGTTTCGGCCAATAGATCCAAATTCCAAACTCTACATTGATAACACCACGTCTCCCCACCAGCTTCACGCGTCAGACATGATAGAAGCGGAGAAGATGTTGGTCTGTCAAGCACAAACAGAGAGTTTCCCTGAGGAATTATCGAACTTACGATCTTCGAAGCCAGTGCCCAAGAATAGTCGGATTAAGAAATTGGCGCCTACACTGGATGGAGAAGGCCTCATGCGACAAGACACGCGCATAAGTTCCGCACCGGGAGTGAACGACGAGATGAAATCACCCATGATTCTCGACGGCCGCCACTACATCTCACGACTCTTGATCCTCCACGAACATGTCAAAGCCGCGCACCAATTTAATGAGCTCGTTTTGAATGAACTTCGGCAAAGATATTCGATCTTAAGAGCCAGAGGAACCATCCGTAGCGTAGCAAGCGCCTGCTTGAAGTGTAAAAGATGGAACACGAAACCTATCCAACCTCAGACCGGTAACTTACCACCAGAACGTCTTGATCACCACAAAAGACCATTCACCCACGTAGGCCTCGATTACTTTGGCCCGATCCTAGTAACGCTATATCGACGGAGCGAGAAACGATACATCGCCTTATATACGTGTCTCACAACCAGAGCGCTTCACCTCGAAATCGTAAACTCACTCACTGCAGATAGTGCTATAATGAGCCTCAGACGCTTCATTGCTCGCCGAGGATCGCCCACCACCATATTTTCCGATAACGGGACTAACTTTGTTGGCTCTTCCCGCGAACTGCGCTCCCTACATGACAACTCGGTCGTAGAGTACGCCACTAACCACAAAATCGACTGGCGCTTCATACCACCGGCATCCCCGTTCATGGGCGGTGCCTGGGAGCGGCTTGTGCGGACAGTGAAAGCAGCCCTCAGATCTTGCCTAACAAATCAACCACTGAAGGAAGAAGTCTTGTCAACACTCCTACTCGAGGCTGAATCGATAGTGAATTCCAGGCCACTCACATACGTCCCGTCTTCCCCAGATGCACCAGAGGCGCTAACACCATTCCATTTTATCATCGGCTCCTCATCAGTCGTTCCATGGACCACGTCGCTGACAGACGCAGACCTATCCCGACGATGTGACTGGCGGAGAACCCTCCGCCTAGCAGATCAGTTCTGGGCACGATGGCTACGCGAGTACTTACCGACGCTTCGAACGAGGGGACCCAACAACAACGCGTTAAATCTTAGCGAGGGTGATGTGGTGTTGATCGCCGATCCTACCCTTCCTCGTGGTTTGTGGCCACTAGGAAGGATAGCAAAGGTTTACCTAGGACCCGACGGAGCGGTCCGCGTGGCAGACGTCCACACCAGAGGAGGCGTGCTGCGCAGACCGGCCCGGAAACTTATTCTGATGGAGGCCGCACCTCAGCCAGTAGCCACCAGTGGTTAGTGTTCCACTGGGGGTCCGGTATGTTGGCGACTGGCTGGCATGCGACCTATTTTATACTTTTAATTTGTATACTTTTTGAATGATTGCTTGTCAATCAGTCTGCCTGTCACCGCCTAACTATTAAGATCTTGTGTTTCGATTTAAATAAATTATTTATAATATTTGTTTAATATCTGCGTGTTTGCATTATATCTTCGATTCATCATACAGTCCATTCCATTAGCTATCAGGGTTATCAGAATTTAAGTCATTATCTTATATGTGGTCGTACACGCAAAGGGACGTCAAGTTGTGCCAACCCTAATAATTGCTCGAAGCAATACTGAGCCGACCGGAGCCGAGAATGCCCGAAAGGAGCAGTTTCCCCCTGGTTACAGCTATGGCATGTTGAATACTTAGATAGGTAACTTTTCGGATGATTATCTCTTCAAATTATATTATATTTGTCTACATGTAAATACATATATGAGTTTCTCGGAACTGAAGTAGGTATGTGTACTTCAGTTCCGAGAAACTTATCCGCCCTAAGATCTCCGGCTTTTATTCGCTCCAAAAGCATTTAAGAAATGCAAAATAAACAACACCAGCAGTAAACAATTCAGGGCAGTTGGTGACAACCTCGTTAGCTGCACTAAGTCCAACAAAACGTCACATTTCACGCGTGTCTGTCCGTCTGTCACACCTTGCATGATTCAGACTTGTCTCTTTGTCCCTCCTTTGTGATTATTTCGATCGCAGGTGTATGTGTGTTTGTATGTCCCCTCGCAACGGCTGAATCACGAGGTATTTTTGACTTATCCCTGTTAGGTGTTCTTTGTACGGATTTGGATTTGTGTAAAAACAGTGTAACAGAAAGTTTAAGAGCGACATCACGACGAGTGGTATTGCTGGAATTGGTGATATCATGTCTTGTGCTGAATTTAAAATTAATCCCTAAATACAGTTGAAACCAGGTTCTACTGTATTTAGGCAAAATCAAGCTAGCTATGCTTATAACTGGGTCAATTTTCAAATTGGCATTTTTTGCTGTCCCACGGCTAAAACTCGAAGTCCATAGGACTAAAAGACTAGGTATGTATATATTTTCATTCAATGTATTATAAGCTTTAAAAAAAATGTAAAACTGTACCTTAAATATTATTTGTTTCTGACAAAATCGCATTTGAAGTTCCAAAAACGGCGAAATTTGCCGTTTTACGCGTGTCCCAGTGACGGCATAGCCCAATAAAAAAAATCATAACTTTGGATGTAAGCACCGTATTTTGAATAACTTGGTATTTTTATAAAGAGAATTTTCTAGAGAATTGATTTAATCCTTTCGATAAATTAATGCGTTATTTAATAAAACAAGGGAAGCCTTTTTATCGTTGTCCCGCGCGGCACTTGTTTTGTTATGACTTAAAGATACCCCCCAAAATCTTCTTTGTCTATTGAATAACGGTTAGATTAAACTTATTACGCAATAGTGCGGTTAGTTGGGCGTCGATTGACATCGAGTGTGGACGCGGAAACAATCTTTAAACGTCCATATCTAACGAACTATAAAAAGTAGAGTGGTGCCTCGTAAAGTATATTTTTTGTTATTAAGAACCCTTCCTGAAACTATCATTATAAATCAGATTTTCCAAAAATGAAAAATTGCCATACAAATGTCGAAAAAACACCCTCTTCAAAAATTCATCCAACTAAGAAAATACTGGATAAGTGAGATAACTACGCGACCACAATATGAGGTACCGTCATTATTATCCATTTACAGAAATCTCGCCTACCCGAGTTCGAATAATATCCTGTGACTTAGTGTTAGGCAATTTAACACTAAGTCACAGGATAGTTATAACACAATTCAAAAGGTCGGGAGATGATATTCAAAAAATCGGAGGAGTAGAATGGCCCAAGAAAGCAGCGGACAAAACAGAATGGAGGAAGCTGGAAGAGGCCTATGTGTCACTTGACACGCTGCGCTGACCACTAAACCGGAAAACCGATGTGCTAATAGTTAATAAGATTTTAAGTATGTAAAAAATGTTTTATTTATGTTTAGTATCAGCAATAAAGGCTATTACATAATATCCTGTGAAATTCTAAAAAGTTGCAAAAAAATACTCAGGGTTTGTCCAAAAAATATACGTTTACATTTTAATTCATTGTTCGTCTTTTTATTGCTAAATGCTCTAAAATAGGTTTATTGTTTGTAGTGTGCTCATAAATTAAGTCAGATCTTGCTACAAAGGGCATTTAATTCCTCAGTTCCATTACTCAGGTAGCACCAACACCGCCTGTCTCAATAAATAACTGCTGTGTACAAAAAGTGAAGCACTTTGTCGCTGGAAATAGCCGCGAGATGCGTTCAAATTTATGGTGTTCACCTTGCTTGTTGCCAGGACTATATCAAAATTTTCAAAAATGAACCAAAGATTTTCTAAATTTTTTGTAAGCAAGTATTGAACTAGTGAGGTGGGGTGGGGTAATACTTTTTAATACACTAAATGGCGATTTTATAGAATTTAAAAATATTACATAACAGTTGGATCCAAAAAATCTGGAGGAACCAGGTTTAGAAGGTTTTATCAGATTTTAACACAACAACAACCTCATGTAGTTAGTCAAGGCCATTAGTCACGAGGAAACGAAGAATATCAGATAAGGCTCAATACCACAAAAGCATTTCAAGCAAGTTGCAAGAATATTTTGCAATGCAGCAAAAAAAATTAAAAATCCAGACCGGATGTAATCGGATGCTAACATTATGAATTGAAAGTTAATACAAATAGTGTTGACATTTGGCTGTGACTTCAGCAAATGTCCACCTGTCATTATGTGTGTCACGTCCACCTACCAAGTCACTTTCTCATGCCTCGAATTCATCGCTGCTACACCATCCATTTCTTCTTTAACTCGAGTAGTAACTGATTTAAATCTTTCGAAGACAGCAATGGTTATCTATTTAGCATTGTGGTCGTTTTTAGTAAGATATCATAGTCGGTGCAAAGTATTAGTGTTGCATTAGTGTAAGGTGTAAGTTTTCGCACGTCTGCTTGTGACGGGACGATGATTTCAGTTCCGGGGACGCCACGGCCAATTTATTTTGGAACTTGTGAACTGAGATTGTGATTGATTTTAGTGGATTGATTAGCTAGGAAGCTTATGTTGAAGTCGTTGATTGATAGATTAATATTTATGATAAATATGCAATTAAACATGTCATAGGAAAAGGTCAAAAATTTAGAAAGAAAAACAACAAACAATATATTAACTCAACTGAAATATTTCATTTGAATCCAATGTTTGTGTTAAGGTGAGCAACAAAGAGACAAACGACAAGAAGTCATTTTACTTTGCTCAATGAATTAATTTTTTGGCCTACTGAGAACTGGCTATAAGTAGGTCATCGGGTCACAGTCATGAATTAGTTTTTCTAATCAATCACTCAATTTTCAGGTTATTCAATATGCGTGTAATCTAGATGCATGTAACTTTATTTGGATTTTATTTCAAATCTCTCTGTATAGACCAGATTTCAAGCCATCAATATAATATATTATTATCTACATACATACCTACTCTTAAACCTTTTATAACACACTACGTGTAATGCTGTAGTTTTCTTTTGAGTTAATATTCTCAGTCTTTTCTTAAGTAAGAGTCAGGTGCTGAATGAATATTATGGTGATCATTGAATAATGCTTCTGTGTATCAGTAGCCATCTTTTTGTTTAATTTTGAGATATTCAATGAGTCAAACTTCAACAACACGTGTAAGTCAACTAATATTACCTGACTCATTCACATGTTCTCCATTCACCACGCCACGACAATCACCATTACATCCGCCCACCTCGTCGAGATCAAAGTTACCGGCTGTGCTATTTTTAGGACACAGGTAACAAGAATGCCCCTTTGAAACGCAACACTTCCGCTCGTAACCGGCGCGGTGGGCAGAGAGCAGCGGGTTTTGGGAGGGGGTTTGTACCATCTGATGTTATTTCTCTCTGAGGCATTTTAGATGATTTTGAATATAAACGACTGACCAATATCGTGCATTATCCTTTGTGATTGAGCACGCGGCCTTGCTTCTAATTTTTCTGTTGAAAGAGGGGGGTGGGATATCTGTAATTAGTAGTAAGTAATACAAATGAGCTAGTAGATAATTATATTTGCATAAACTATAACATGTACATTTGATAAATGGTAAACCTACTTCTTTCTGCTATTGTTATTTATGAATATATCCGTATTTAAAGCTCGCTTACGTATTCTACATTATCATTGTCAGGGAAATCTAAGTCTTTGTATAAAAAAGTGTCTCTTAGACTCCTAGTCCTAAATTTACTATCGCTCACCACTGCAACTGCTCTGTTATGGGCAATGGGTCAGCGGACAAAGTCACTTTTGTTTATAAATTATTAAATATTTTATTAGGTTACTGTTGTTACTAACATAAATTATAAGCAATAACTAACAAATGTATGGACCATATGTTGTTTTTAATAAAGAAATTTTATTTTTTTAATTTACTGCTGTACATACTCGTAGGCTCCTCTTTGAATACCTACTCTACTTGTCTTGACCTGATCCTAAGCTAGCTTTTCGAATATCGTTCACGCTTCGAAACAAAGTCCTGAGCTAATCAACGCATCAAGCTAACTAACGGATGCCAGGCGTTTTTGGGTCATTCTCTGAGAATATGTTTGCGGTTGCCTCTAATAGCCACGACTATATTCATACATTTTGTATGGGTCACGGCAATTAGACCACAGACATATATTTTGAGAATGACTCTTTTATGATAATGGCTTGTCTGAACTAAATATTCTTTGCCCAACCAAAAATACCTCATGCCACGCCGATATTTTATACATTTTACACTGATGGCAGACTTCTTTGCCATCGGCACTCGTCCCAATCACTGATGCCCATGTGACACTTACGACTCAGTCGTTATAGTTCTTTTAATAAATAGGTAGCTAAAGGGTCTAAATAAATAACCACTGGTGATACATTTACGCGTTTTTTTTCACCTCAGCAGCTCGAACAAGGGTACTTTGCTTCTTAAAAACAGTGAGCAAAATGCGATTTTGCTCACTGAGTCATTTTGTCTCAATCAGTGAGCAAAATCGCATTTTGCTCACTGATTGTGTCTCACTCAGTGAGCAAAATGCGATTTTGCTCACTGAGTGAGACAAAATGACATTCAAGTGACCTTTATAGTCATTTCAACATGCGGGGTCTAATACAAGTTCGATATACTTGGGTTCTATTATCTCTGTCCCTCTAGGTATGTTCTCACTGCTTAGGGTGAAAAATTTTGTGTACTACACGAGATCAGAATCAGAAATTTATTGGTAAAAGTCACAGAATTTTACATGTCAGGCATAAAAATATATTAAAAATATATCAAAGTTATTTACATCTCGTGCGCCTTTGAATCCCTTACTACGCTCAAGATTCTAAATTAGATTCACTCGCTACGCTCGTGAATCTATTATAGAATCTTTCGCTTGCACGGGACTCAAAATAAGCACTCGAAGAAATATCAAACTTTGATCTCTTGTTGTACAAATAACTATTGTTTGGTGGTTTTAAAGAGGTTTTAATTTTATTTGTTTAAAGTCTGGTTAAATTATGTTACCGGTCTAATAAAATTAGTTTAATGAGGTTGGAGGATGATTTTGATTTCATTTTACATTTGATTGGCCGAGCGAAAACGGAGACCTTCCAGCTTCGCTTCGATTTCAGCATGAGCAAAAATTCTTGCGTATGTCGCAGCAACGAGCAAATTCAATGCTCGCTGCAGTCGCAACTAGCATGTACTCGTAACTTTTAAAAGGGGGCTAACGCAAAATTATAGTTATATTTTTTTATGTTGAACATTAACACGATTTGATCAAGAGTAAATGCCAAGAAAAAATTCGCACGAAATGTAAATTAGACTATCTTACCCGTATCCCGTATATACGAGGGCAAACAAAAGCATGTATTCTCAGAGTAATTGAGATAAAAGGTAAAATCAGCGCGATGGTAATGTTTTTTGGTCGCATGTTTCCTTAGAGCATTTAATAACTAGAGTGGCCATTAAGAGCTTACCCCTCTGCCGAAAAACCTGCACATTGTGCAAACTTTTGTATGGACTAACACGGCTATTTGTAGAAATAGCAATACATTTGACGTCCCCTCCCCCGCAAAAATTGGCAGACTATTTCGTAAAGAAAATGACAGCAATGAATCTCCAGTTACTAAATACTCTAAGCATGTTTCGCGCGGCGCGACATATCTTTTGTGCCTTTCTCATTTCCTGGCTTTCCCCCTCTTAAATCAAAACCAGGCCTAAAACAGACATAACTAGTGCTCATCCTTAACCTGGGTGGGCGGGTTTATCGCCGGTAGTTTCAGACGCGGAAGCTGCGGCCAATAGTAAAGCAGTTTACGATACGTATGTCCGTCTGTCTGCTGTAAAGCTTTATTAGATGAGTAGTGTAGTGTTTGTTGATACACAATGTATCAATATTTTCGCAGTGATTACCCCATATCGTGTATAAACCTTATATGAGAAAACCTAATGTTACGATAGTAAATATATAAAGGCTGTCTAATATTTTAAGTACTAATTCATAGTGATAAAGTTATTTATAAACCACACAAAGATATCACAGGGTTGATATCTTTGTGTGCTTCGTTCATGTACATTCGCACACAAATTGATGTAAGTACTTTTAGTTGATTGAACCCTTTAACGGACCAAAAAAAAAATACAATTTCATGGTCCTTTTAAAATCCTAAAACTTTTAATTGCATAAAAAATAATACAAAAATATGATGTTATAGGGTGGTAATTTTTGTCGTATAAATGTAAGTGTACCCTATAAAGGGTTAAAGATTATTGTACCTAATTGTAAACCCAAAAGTACCTACAAAGTTGTGGAAGCCAATTTCACCAGCACAAATCAAATTCAAACTGGAAATAGGACTCGTAAAGCACCTGCCGCAACTAAAGGCAAATAAAAAGCTAATTTAAATGCCATTAAACCGAAACCCGGACTCATTACCTTCCCCGGGGGAAGCCAGGAATTCGCTGGGATTTTATTGCATCGTTCTTGGCTGATAGGTAAGCTTTAAATAAGTTAGTCTTAGTGCTTTCTCTTTTTGTTTTGGATTACGTGGATCTTTCTGTAAGAAAATGATTCGACCTTAAATTTAGACAACTACGGGAACAAATCAAACTATTTTGTTTTAGTACCTCGTTACACTACTATAAACCATTTATAAATTCCTGTTTCGTAGCACGTACTGAGCCCTTGAGGCCACCCCACTAGCGTCTCCCGAGCGTCGGCATCTAGTAAACTCTATGGCTGCTGCTGGACGCAACGTTGGTGCAACTGCGCAGCGACGCCATTTTTAATTGCGCTGACTAGACGCGGACGCTCAAAATACGCTAATGTGGGGAGACCTTTAGAATTAGTTATTACACTTAGTATTGCATATATTAACGGCCTCCTACCTCCTAGCCTAGTCAGAAGTGACCCTGCGTACGAATCAGGATGTCCTGGGTCCGAATTCCAGTAACGGCATTTATGGATATTTTCTATGTATTTGAATATTTATGTATATTAAAGTTTAGTACCCACAACACAGCCTTTTTGAGCTTACTGTGGGACTAGGTCGATTTCTGTAAGATTGTCCCATACAATTTTATGAATAAACAAAGGCAGAAGCACCGCAGGCGCTACCATCCAATATCCATACCTACACCTATGAGGTGACGAAAGACTAAGGCCGACCCCTAATCTGCCGTGTCGGCGGCAAGTTCCGCCACTTCCGGTAGATAAGTGGCCGCTCGCCCAATTTCCGGTTGCACATTTCATAGATCTCGCATGATAATTCGGTAAAAATAAAGTTTTCAGGGGTGTTGATTCCACAGGGGTAAAACAGGGGTTTGGGTACAAATTTGAAAACGTCCCGACCAAAGTATCAAAATTATGTAGAGAGTTTAATAGGTATTAAAATTAAGGTAGTGGTACTAGTGCTCGACATGCTAATGCCCAATAGATAACACCCTGCTGTCACCTCTATTGACAATGACCTAAGTTTCAAGATGACATGTACTGGGACCGCGTCGAGCACCAGTATCACATCACCACCTACATAACATTTATATTGTTTCAACTTAATTTTCATGTCTAATGGGCTCAGAAAAACACCTGCACGAATCTCTATTGTGTCTCATAAAGTTAGAAGACATAATAAATTGTTTGTGTGTGAAAATAAGTGAGGTGTCGTCTGCAAACAATACTATATCATGGTGGGTCTTTACAAGAAATGGCAAGTAATTTATGCAGATAAGGAACAGGAAAGGCCCCAATATTGACCCCGGTGGTACACCCATAGAGACCAATGACCCCGGTGATCGCTGTCCATTTACATCGACCCTTTGTATTCTACCATTTAAGTAGACCTTAAGTAAATTCAGTGCCGATCCTCTAACTCCAATAATAGTGTAGTTTCCTGATTAATGTTTCCGCGATCAATTATGTCAAACAAAGGGATCCGCACCTGCACCCATAACTCTCTAGTTTTAATACAAGACTCTAGAATATTTACTATGGTTACACAATACACATATGTCTTATATCTGTTTTCCTAAGCAGATTAGTACATTTTGATCAATATTTAACGGTCGGTAAGATCAAAGCAGTTGACGATAATGTTTGAAGTGACCGGATATTGTGACAAACGGGCCTGTAGCCATAAATATTTACACACAACTTATTACATCTGAACACAGCCGATTTATACATCTCGGAGAATTAATTTGATGACCGGACGATCGTATGCTGTAGGTAAATTAAGAGGGAGCGCAACGCAATATTGTAAATTTTATTGAATAATTATATGTACGTTTGAATCAAAGACAAATGCTATTAAATTCACTTGTAAACTAGACTATATTTGCAAGGTCAGACTGTAGCAAAAACCGTAAAAGGGTGCTGGAAAAAAATAAATGTTAATAGTGCTTAATTATTTTCCATCGTATTTTCACGGAAACGTACGAACGCGTCTTGCTATCTCAGTCAGTATTGGTACAAAAAGTACGGTGGTTGACTCAGGCAGCATGACAAATACGAACGTGTCCGAGAAAATACGATGGAAAACAATTATGCACTATTTACATCTGCACAATACATGTCCATTTTTAGTAGACAATTTATAAATAATAAATAATACCTATAGACAGATATTTACAGTGCTTTAATTTATAATACGTAGACTGATGACACAGACGAAATTATGGCGCGTGTCGCCATTAAAATTGACTCCCAATTTCCACCCAACTTATTCACACCTCAAAACTAAAAAGTCATAAGTGTGTCTTAAACTCAAGGGCTTTAACGACTTTTTACTGAATTGCGAAGGGATGTCCTGCGATCCCCTATTAATAAGTATTCTCGCTAATTAGGGCCTGTCAGGTATTACAGGGCTTTCACCCTTTGAGGCTATTAAGGTTTGATGGAAAATAATTTGTTTTGTGATGGACTGACTTGTGGGATTTTAAGGGCTATGTTTAAATTGGTATTTTATACTGACTTGTATTTTATTTACTAACAAAATATTTATTGAAGTTGTGGTATTTGTTTTTTATAGATTTTCTTGAAAATTAGCATATTCAAAATAACTAACATGTCATTTTACGAGTTTATTTTTCATTGCTCAAAATTTGACTAACTTCCGATAATATGGGAAAATTCTGATAAATTTCGATAATTATAAAGTATAATAAGCGGAAAATCTTAATCTGATAAGTTTTGGCTATGCTGTGGCACTTTACAGAGACAATAGGCTTAAGTTGCAGGCACTTATTTATACTAAACCTAATACGTTCGTATTTAAACTCCTAGTACCTATTTAAAAGTCAAAACAACTCTAAAGGGGCCCACTGATTAACAGTCCGCCGGACGGTATCGCCCTGTCAGTTAGAACAAAATTTTGACAGTTCCGAACAACTGACAGGCCGATACCGTCCGGCGGACTGTTAATCAGTGGGCCCCTTAAGGTACGTCGAATACGTGAATATGAATATGAATATGAATACAACTCCATCATCATCATCATCATCATCCAGAGCAATCGTAATTATAAATAACTAATTATAATATTAACAATTTGCGTTGCTGCCCCTAACAAAATAAGCAAATTACATTAGATTTTTCTTTAGAGACAGATCGTTTCCCGTTCAGAGAATCATAGGACCAGGGGCCTCCTATCTGTCCCACGCGAGTGTTTTGTGATTTAACATTTTCAACATTCTTGAAATAAACCATAAAATGATTTACTCAAGTATTAAAAAAAAAACACTTTTGTAATATAAACTCGTAAAAAACAAATACGGATCAACGCGTCTTTGGAACATTAGCAACAATTTACCACGCACACTCATTTTCACTAATAAGTATACATTTTCGACGCTCCGTCTGTGTTATAAAAGTGAATGTTGTATAGTTACTTTTGAACGTATTTATACATGATTATTCACTGTTCATCACCTGTTGATTATAAAACTTTATAACTAAAGTCAGTAAATTCTTTTTTTTATGGCACCATGTGATGAAAATCTGGCTCCTATTTCACCACGGTGACAGGTGCGACAACTGTCGACATCACTGTTACTGACGTCACAGGCCTCTATAGGCTACGGTAACCGCTTACCATCGGTCGGGCGGTGTGCTTGTTTGCCACCAACATTTTAATTTAAAAAAAAACTCCATTACATCGCCAATAAATAAGTACTTATTTTGCGAAGCTAACGACAATTGTCACAAGGAACACGACAATTGTCACGAAATTCCGAGAGAGAACTCATTTCCTGTCAAGAATTACTGAAAATTGTTTTAAATCTTGTGACAACTGTCATCATCATCATAAACTTCGCCAGAGAAATACCTATTTTTTGCTGATATAATAAAGTTTTTTAAAATAATACAATGTTGATGATAAACAGGAATACGGCCCGCCCGATGGTAAGCGGTGACCGTAGCCCATGGATGCCTGTGACGTCAGCAACAGTGATATTTGTCGAATTGTCGCACCTGTCACCGTGGTGAAATAGGGGCCAGGTATTTATATTTACTTTACACTTTTTACTACGTTGGATGATTTTGGCTAATGACACTGGTTTATTTTGGCAGGTATATGGTTTTATAGATATTGTCTTTAAGAGCTCCGTGGGTGTAAGCCCACTTTTAACCGACTTCAATTTCATAGAAGGAGGAGGTTCTGTATTCGGTTGTGGCTATTTTTTTTTTTTCTATGTACGTTCACCGATTACTCCGACATCCGTAGTCTGATTTGAGTAATTCTTTTTTTGTTTGAAAGGAGCTACCTCCGAGTTGGTCCCATTTTAATTTGGTTCTGTTCTGATGATGGGATCCATGAGGAATTGAGGGAACTCCTCAATTTTTAAAGGCACATGCATGGTGTTTTGGGCGTTTTCTTAAGCAACTCGAGCATTTTCTCCCGAAAACCACAAATTTGATGAAGTAGACCTGATGATGATGATTATTTTGATGATAATGATGATGATTTCTTTAAATGTAAGTATGTTAAGCGATTACTCCGGCACCTGTGATCCGATTTGAGTAATTCTTTTTTTGTTTGGAAGAAGTTACCTCCAAGGTGTTTTCGTATTATTTTTGGTTCTGGTCTGATGATGGAATTCATGAGGAATTAAGGGAACTCCTCAATTTTTAAAGGCACGTGTTAAGTGATTTCGGGGTTTTCTAAAGTAACTCGAGCATTTGCTTCCGAAAACCACCAATTTGATGTACTGCAACTGTACCTTTACCACGAGTTTGACATTGACATATTCGCTAACGTCTTATGCATCTAAATGTAACTTTTTATGCATCTCGCTCACACTAAGGTTAGTACGAGCGAGATGCATAGGAAGTAAGTTACACACATGCTAGCGAATATATCAATGTCAAACTCGTGGTAAGCTGGTAAGGCTACTGATCGGGGGTTAGGGTTAGGAGTTAAGGGGTCAGGGATTAAGGGGTCGGGGAATGGCGGTTGAAGGGTTGCTGGTTCAGGATCGAGGGGTTCCTGGATCAGGGGTTGATGTGCTGTGAGGTTGAGTGATTGGGTCAGTGGCGGGGCGGGCGGATGGATTTAGTTGACAGGAATTATAATTTCCCAGACGGACTCGAGAAAATTCCTGATTTCATATTTACTAAAGTAATAGGTACACGAATTTAGTGTTAAACATAATCTTGTTTTTCATTCATGCGTCGCGCTCTTAACAATGCGTTAAAACTAAAAATGATATAATAAAAACTTTTTACAAAAAAAATTAAACCGACTTCAAAAAGGATGAAATAAAATATTATCCTTTTTTATGTCTATGCGTTACCAACTGATATGTTTGACGTCGGTGCCAAGCCAAGTAGTAACAAAACCAGTCAAAAATAATCAGCTTTATGGCTATAAATCCCATTAGAACTGTACTAATAACTATTATAAATGTGTAAAGAATTCTGTCTGCCTCTTTGTCGCCTTTTCATGGCTAAACAACTGAATCGCTTTAGGTGAAATTTGGCAGGAAGGTAAATTCCTTGAATTGTTTTATATTTTGAAATGTAGTCCTCTGGATAAGGGACGGGAAATAACTCAGTCCCAATCCCACACTTGCGTGCTATAGACTGTTCGAGTATTAGTAAGAAATGCTCTTTAAAAAATACGACGGCAAAAAAATGCATTTATATTTACTTACACTAATGTGCCGACAAATATGGTACGGACTGCGCCAAGAAGGTTTGATCGTGTGTTCTGAGGTGTGTTCTTAGATCCAGTCGACGTCAATGATATGTTTACACTTTTGCACCTTACTCCTTTGTAATAAGGCGAAAAGTGTAAACATATTTTTAACGTCGACTATACCTACAGAAAGTACGTTCATTGCCGTCGTGTAAAGCAATCCAACGTAGGTAAATCCGTATCGAATCGCACCAAAGTCATGGTATGCTACAAAATTTGGCTTGGCACCGACTTCAAACATATCAGTTGGTAACGCATAGACATAAAAAAGGATAATATTTTATTTCATTCTTTTTGAAGTCGGTTTAATTTTTTTTGTAAAAAGTTTTTATTTTATTCATAAAGACGCCTGCTTAGTGTATTTTTAGAGTTTAGTAGTTACGAGTACCACACAAAAACAGGAAAACGGAATACTTATTCAGCCGTCCTCTCCTATTGAGTGGGGGAGAGGAGGTATACCCACTAAAAGCCGCTCCGGCGTCAAGGAGGAGGGAGGAGGAGCCATGGGATGCCTAGGATTCTACCATGACTCCTTCCGATGGCCCTGGCTTATCTTACGCCAGAGTACCCACACGGATGGAAAGGTATAGCAACCTCTACACCGTGTTTTTTTTATTTCCGTTATTTTCAAGGGTACATTCCTGAGCTTAAATCAAGTAACTTTCTCAAAGACACCCATATTCTAATTACTTAACTCCATTTCAGAGATAATCAATAATTTATTTTTTTCCTATAAGGCCTCTACAAGCGTGTACACTTGCCTTAGGGCCGGTTTACATATTGATTAGTGTCTAGAATGAGTTCATACATTTGCTACTAAACTTAAGTACAATCTCGGTCGATTGATGTTCGAAATGACATTGATATGTCACAGATTTCAATTGTTTGGTTGAGTTAAATGTAATGCCCGTGTTACAACAACGCTATATGCTACATTTAATTACTTTTTAAACTTCAATTTAAAAAAAAAGCAAAAAAAGATTTTCTTTTTAATTAACTATGCCATTTAGTTCTCGTAAATGTACTTAACCATACCCCGAAGTTAACGGAAATCAATAAAAACACGGTGTATATAAATAATTTCATCTATAGATGGTCAAGCAAATCTTGTCAGTAGAAAAAGGCGCGAAATTCAAATTTTCTATGAGACGATATCCCTTCGCGCCTACATTTTTCAAATTTGCCGCCTTTTTCTACTGACAAGATCTGCTTGACCAAGTATATATAAAGATTTTTTTCAAGAATTAATAATGGATTAATGATTTTTATTTTATTGATTTAAGCTAAGTTTACAAATAGTTTAAAAATATACAAGTTATGTTACGAAGTAATGTGTCTAATAAGTTTTTGGCAAAAAAATCATTTTTGGTACAAGCTTTTATCGCTGACTGTACTTTTCTTTCCACAGGCAATTAATACTCATCAAGACAATTCTAAAAACCCCAAACACAATTAGGTTTCGTTGTTTTATCACAGAGTTCCTATGGTCACCTCTGGTCTCCATCATCAGATCAGCTCGATGGCACCATAATATTGCATTGTCACCCGACTTACGTATGTATGCAAAATTTCAGCTCAATCGGAAACCGGGAAGTGGATCAAATTTAACATGCAAGATTTGATTACAGACAACGGTCAGGTGAAACTAAATAAAAGCTTGTAAAAACTAAACCGAGTTCTAACGTAATGTTAACTAATATGACCTTTCTTCTGTTATTAAGAATAAAATAAATAAGTTTGTTTGGGAATCACACATTTTTCAAGCTAGATGATGTTTCTTAAGAGCCAACCCACACTGGCGTCTCCTGAGCGTCGGCGTCTAATCAACTCTATGGCTGCTGGTCGACGCAACGTTGCAACGCAACGACATTGGCGCAATTACGCAGCGACGCCCATAACGCTGACTAGACGCCGACGCTCAAAAGACGTTAGTGTGGTGGCCGTACGTTTCCAGGTATCAGTAAAATCGGTCACTATATTACTAAACAACACATTCCTTCACTTCAAAGAGTGTAGCAATTCGCAGTACTCGCAACATGGGTGATGACAGGTGCGCGGTTTTTTTGGTCTAGACTTTACTGTTATTAGTTCGGACATGACATGTTTGAACGATTGGCTTGTCTTTGACTTTGCCAATATTTATGCGTAGTTATTACGCCCACAACAGGGAAAATATTTTTAGCGTTGTATTTCTTACGACGATACAAGTTTGTATTGGGGTAACTTCGAAGGCGGGATTTTTTGGAAAATGGTAAACAAACTTTCAACAAACAATTGTTTAACTCCGCTAACGCGGGATAAAGACTAACTGTAAGTATAACAAACATTACAAATCAAATCCAAGTGAACGCTATTAAATATTCAAATACAATTCTAACTGCCAACATGAGGAAACAACTCAAAATATGCATCAACTTACTTTGCTACTCTTGTGAATAAAATGCCACTTCCTTAAATTTTTGAATAATAATAAGAGCTGATGTGGTGAAAATATATTGTTATAATTTTGCATTTAACTTACTCTTCTCTTCCCTAAAGTTAACAACATTAATTGAACAAATGACCATAATTTTGATACAAACCAAAATTACATCCACAGCATTTGAGTCAAATTGTTTACCTTATGGCTCCTCTTCACGTTGGGCCAACGCCAACGCCAACGAGGGACGCATTTATGCGTTAGAGGGAGCAAGTGATATTGCTATCTCATTCTACCGCATGGCTGCGTCCCTCCTTGGCGTTGGCGTTGGCCCAACGTGAAGAGGAGCCATTATATACTTAACTTTCAGGAAAAACACAAACCCAATTTGTTTCAGTCTAAAATTAGTAATTGGTGCAAACTGAACAAAAAAAAATAAAAAATCTATCCGTATGTCACCACCTAAACCGCGAAAAACAAAAAAAGAGTTGAACAAACGAGAAAAACAAAAAAAAACAATCAACACCGCACAGCGAGAAGCCCGCATTTCCACCTCCGAAACAAAATGCTCATTTAAATAGACAAAAGGTACGCGCCTCAATCCGTCACGTCAGCTGTCATCTGTCACGCACCTCTGTGGAGCGGTGTTCGGGTATTAAAAACCTTAACTTGATATTGATATGATACTTGGCACGGCTCGCAGTGCATGCCAAGTGGCGGAGTCGTGCCAAGCTTATTGTTGCGCGCAAAATGTGTCATTCAGTTCTAATTACAAATTAAAAAATAGAAAAAATATTCTTTGAGTAGGCCAATCACCCAACACAACCAAATAGGGTCTACCTAGGGTCAACCAACTCTTTCGTAAGTTATTAATTATTTACATTAAATGTAAAAATATTCATTTATTCATTTATTTACAGTCACAAAATAGAGTGAAGTGAAATACAAATAGCAATATTTATAAATACAGCTAGTGCCTGGTTATACATTATTATTATAATCTTGATATAATTAACGGACTACTAGATAGTACCCTCAGATGATATTGTAATCTATTGTATAGTTTCTGTGGTTAAATAAATAATATTTATATTAAGCATAGTTGGCTTTTTTAATAACTACTTACAATAAACCTTTCTCTCCTCACCAATTTGACTGATACAGAATGCAATTTGGCTTTAAATCCGGCATTTGTACATTGTAATGTTATTTTGTGCTATAAACTTTAAATAAATATATATTATAAAATCTTCAATGCCAAAAGTATCATACTGGCTAATCAAGTTGTTGTAATGAAAGTTCAAACAGGTCATCATGGCGACGGCGGCGGCGCAGCGCTCGCGCCGCCCGCGGCTTCACCTGTCCGGCGGACACTTTTGGGGTGTTTGCTGAAGTTTAATTTGAAATTCTTTGCAACCTGCAATTGTAAAATGGGGATTGTATTCGTATCATTTTAATAAAAAGAGGTGTATTTGAATGGCCAGTTTTGTAGAGGCATAGAGTTAGACCTAGAAAAAGTCTGCAGCGATTTTGTTAGCCCACGCAGTGCAAGTGTTATGAAAACGTCATAGTTTCATAGAATTTGAAGTTTAAAATAACACTTGCACTGCGTGGGCTATCAAAATCTCTGCAGACTTTACTTGGTCTAACTGTATCTCTATTTGCTTTTCGAGCAATGTTTCATTCGCTATACTATTAATGCTGACTTGTCTGTACTATTATTCTTTCTTGTCTGTACTAAGATAAAAAAAGGAAAAGGTAAAAAGCCTGAGAAGTAATAATTTCTTAAGATAAATATCTAAAGACTTCATTTATTTGTAATGATTTCCGTATTGTGACATCGGATGACGCCTAGATAGTTCTACATTAACTATTTAGGTGCACCTGATGATTATTACAAAACAAAATATATAACTCACCAAAAATATACTACCCAAACTATTAAATTCAACTCTAATATGACCAGCACATTTACTTATAACAACGACATAACTAGTTCAAAGCTAATTTACACTTTGACGTAAATTTCGTTCGTCTCCACCTTTCTGGCGACGCGCCAAAAAATCTTTGGCACAGAATTTTTTAAATCTCTCTCAGGTAATCTCCCGTAAATATAAAATCGAGGCAACAGCTGGTGTAACATATTATATGGGATTTAGTGAATTCAGAAAATGCTATTAAACTCTTTTTGTGCGTGAAATGTTAAACACGTGTCAATGGTCTCTAAAAGTGTCAATTATTTTTTGAGTCTGTAATTTGTATTGGCGATCGTGCTCTTTTTGTTTTTACAAACATAAAGGTAGTGCTCGGTTGTCAACTGCTGCTGCATTAATTATTTATTTAAATTTATTGCACAATAATAAATAAGTACAAATGTCGGTCTTAATGCATTAAGACATTCTCTACTAGTCAACCATGTGGCATAACAGAAATTCTCGAATGTGGGTGCAGTGACGAAAATAATTCGGAAAACATAACAACTACAAGCAATTTTGGACATTGACAACATTATTTACAATGTTGCACAAATTATATATTATTAATAAATTAATTAGATGTATATTCACTATGCTTATATAGACCGGGATATAAACCGTGATTACCTTTTGTATTGTTTTGTAACTGCGTCGAAATATCGGGAGCTCGAAAACAATACAAAAGGTAATCACGGTTCATATCCCGGTCGATATTAACAGGCCTATTCGGATTTCGAGATAATCACAAGATCTTGAAACGATTTAGAGATCAACTAAATCTACATTAGATATCGACTAGATGTGACTTGGATATCTAAGTCATAACTTGTCGAAATCGTTCATGAGGACCTCCAGAATCGCGGAAACGTCAAATTTGACATATCTATCTTACAAATATCTTTAAATTATCCGTATCGTAACTTGTTGAAGTCTAGTAGAAATCTAATTCATTTTCCGAATCGAGCCGTAAGTCTAGTGAAACTAACCTTGAATAATTCATATCTGTTAATTATATATTATTCATTACTGTTGCGTCTTCGTTGTTGCCGGTGCTGTATCAGTACATTTATTTAATTAAATGAGTGATGGTATGAAAGTAATGCGGCGGCGAACGTCACTCATTTTGTCAAGGAAATTGTCAGATACGTCGGCGGCAATAAAGAAGCCGCAACAGTAGGTAATGTAGCTGCAGTTGAAATCCGAACGTCACCTTTAGTATGTATACTTATATTATAATAATGATGTTGCAGTGGATAATGAGCTGACCTGCTTTTCATGTCAGTTCGTTTTTAATGACCGTGAAACTGTGGAAAATTCGAAATACTCAGAACGTACGTGAATTGTTTGTGACAAGCGTGAAACAGCATAATTTACTTATGTATTTGATCTTTAGGAATGCATTAATCTATTAGAACAAACTAAAACACGGGGACAAAGGTTTTCTTTTCTCGAAAAAAAAAGGAGTTTATGTTTATTTTTGTGTTTAGCAAACTACTGCATTTATTCAATAAGATTTCGGCAACAAATAATTAACTAGGTACCTATCTAATAAATTAAGTATGGATACAATTATTTAATGCTCTAATTAATGTGCCTATTTCCATAGTAAAAGGTACGTACGTAGTTTTAAAAATGGTACTTGTAATAAAGTAATTCAATTGTGTTAAGTAAGTACTTCAGGATCAAAGGATTAAACGCTTGCTCCATTTCAAGTCGTTTTTCCATTGTTTGAGCAAATTAATCAGGCTTATTTAAGAATAACAACTATCAAGGTACTTCCACTGACATACAGGATGGCTTGCGTGTTTGTTTTTATGTTCCTTTTTATCAACTGGATGGCTTGTTTCGGTGAGGAACGACTCTTTGTTAGTAATTACATCCTTAGCTGCAGCGTGCCAACTATACCTGTTCTTTTTTACAGTTTTAAAAAGATTTTGCAGCAACAGTTGCAGCTTTTAAATTAGTTGCAGATATTTTTAAATAAAGTCTTTTGAAAATGTATTTCAAGACACAATGCACAGCATAGCAGTGAGAGGTAAATAAATTAGTACAACATTTGTGTTTCTTCACCTACTTATATTAAAGCATTCTGCGCGATTTGTCATAATGAATGAAAAATTTCAACTCATTTTAATTTTCGAAATGAATATTTATTTACAAAAATAGCTAATCTTAACTCACAATACCTACAATAATAATATTTATTGTGTACTTCAAACAGTTTACAAAACATAATACATAAACATAATACATAAACAGAAACATAAACATAAACAGAAACATAAACGTATACATAATACATAAACAGAAACATAAACGTAGGCTATTAGAATATAGACGTAAAATGAGGCAGTTTTATCGCTTAAGAACGATCTCTTCCTAAAGGGGCCCACTGATTAACAGTCCGCCGGACGGTATCGGCCTGTCAGTTAAAACAAAATTTTGACAGTTCCGAACAACTGACAGGCCGATACCGTCCGGCGGACTGTTAATCAGTGGGCCCCTTTACGGTCATTGGCAAAAAAAATAGAATATTCAGCAGGTGGTTCAAAATTTTAATCTATTTTATTAAACTCTACATTTTACAAAATCTGTCAGCTAATTTGTCAAAATAAGTAAATAAAACCATATTATCACATCAGCAACAACGACAACCTGACCAGGTACCTAGACTGATGTAATAAGTCCCCGTCGCCATAAATTCTTACCTATCATTTTGTACGACAAAAAGACCCAAGTTTTTTGAGTGAAGGTAAAAAGGCGATTACTACCCTCGGGCAGAAAATTGCTCAATCTTGCAACCCCTGCAACAGTGGGTAATAACCGGGGGTTATTGGATCCCTCTAAAAAGATATCGAATTATGGTTTGGCACACGTGCAAGGTAGGTTTTTTACGGGTTTAGGTTAGTTTGATAAGACAATGCAACGTACGAACCAAAACGGTGTGGAATTGGATTAAGATTTAGATACAAAACTAATGACACTATTTTGGCAACGAACTAAAACTAATTTGGTTCTATGTAACATAAGTGCCGATCACCATAAGGTACCTTACCTTTAGCCGCGGAACGCCACAAATTTAAACAATCAATCATCGCCTTTGAAAATTACCAAACGGTACATATATCTTCATCCTCCATCAAAGCGTAGGTACAGTTGCATTAAGATATATCGGAGCGGCCAAGGCGCGTACAAATATCTGAACAGAGGCGATTATCAAGGCGCTAGATTGCGTGTTCAGATATTTTTGAGCACGTTGGCCGCTCCGATATATCTTAATGCGACTGTACCTATACTATTAAAATACGCAGGAGACAGCCTACATTTCTTATAGGCGCCGAATAAAAAACGTGTCCACCGCTGTAGTGCCAAGTCTAAAAATGTAAACCAGAAAATGCAATTTAGTTGCGCACGAGTTGTCAGAGACACCTTTCAATAGCGTTGTTTTTGATTTGCTTTGGCAAACTTGGCGCCTACCTACGAAGGATTAGTGATGGGATGTGATGCTATCGATACTTTTCATTTTTAACCCCAGACTTTGGGTTTATAATTTTTGGTTCGTGAGCTTTGTTTCGTCGTAAATTTTTGATTTGTTTCTTCATAAGATGGCGCTCAGGTATGGCTATATGATAATAATCTACATTATAATAAAGCTTTAATATCTAATGTTTGATTTTTACTGTAACATTAATACTTCATTAGGCCGTTAAGAACTTAAAATATATTTGATGAAAATTTGACATTTTACTAGACCGTGCATGTCGCTTGTAATAACATATCTATATTGAATAGATTATTACTCCTAGTGGCCAATTGTTATTTATTAAATTGTATCAGTTTCGATCTCGACACTGACCTTGACACAACTTACTGTGCATTTCACGCGCACCAATAAGGACGAGCGAGATGTTTCATGACACGCCTCACCGGTTGAGCGTCTAGAGAGAGGTAACAGACAGACAGACAGACAGGCAGGCAGAAAGTCTGTTTCGTTGTTATAATGTTAAGTATCTAGGTATTGTTATTACATTAAATCAACCATTGGTTACGTCCAGTCTAGCATCACGTACGGTATAATTTTTTGGGGAAACTCCACCGACTGGTTAAAAGTTTTTAAGATGCAGAAACGATGTGTAAGAGCGCTCTGTGGTGCATCTCAAAGAGACTCCTGTAGGCCTCTTTTTCATAAGTATAAGATTTTACCACTACCTTGTTTATATATTAAAGAAGTTGCTATGTTTGTAAAAAAAACCTTAATTTATATCAAAGGAACGATAAATTCCATCGTAACTTGAGAAACGAGTACAAACTTGTAAATACGCATCAAACTAAATCGATTTTTTACAAAAATAGCATTTTTTCCATGTCAATCAAGATTTATAACAATATTCCAGATGTATTTAAGAACCTTGACAATACTAGATTTAAAAAAGCACTTAATGAATGGCTACTGAGCAAAATGTTTTATTCCCCACTTGACTTTTTAAATAATAATGGCAAATTATAAAATATTAAGGTAATAATAATGACTAATTTAGGTTTAATTAGGTTTTTATTAAGATGTAATGTAATGACACAAAACTGGGGACTTTATGTAGTATTTGTAAATACTGTAAATAACTCGACTGCATGTAGATAGTGCATGATATTAAATATTGTACACCATAAATATGGTAGACTGCGGAAAAGGACTTGTATCACCATTAACATCTTTTATATTTGTACCTGTGGTCTGACAATAAATAATTTCATTTCATTTCATTTCATTTCAACCCTGGCATAAGTAGGAACGTTTCTTGGGCAACTGCACGCGTCAGTTAGTCGATAGCTCAGCAATGGATGGCGATGAAGTTCGGGTTGTCTAACAAACATCGACATCGATAGTCGGATATTCCCCGTCCCTCTCCCACTAATGACCGACGCCATCGTCCAGGTGAGACGTTCACACGTCGTTACCACTCATTACGTCCGGATTTCCGCCGAGCTTAGCCGCTAAACAACCGTGTAATTTGGAATTCAGATAACGAAATGAGTTCTCTGAATGGACGGGAATAGAAATAGTTTTAGTTTATTTGATTGCGTTGCAAGCAAATTAATGATGTTTTATGAGTTAATATTCAAAACGCAGAACCCTCGGAATAAATTTTTCATGTCGTTCGTTGCCATAATAATAATGGCAAGGATCACTTTTACACGCCTGGTTTTATGGTAGATACCTGTTTAAAATAACCAAACATACGTATTTATGGCAGTTATAAGCCCTATACGGGTCGCCTACGCGTGTCAGTAGAACGAACTACTCGTAACATTTCTTCTAACAAATCATGATACCACTATCGCCTGGTTGAAGGGACAGAAAAACGATAAAAAAAGTTGATCCACCCATCTAAAAATGGCCGTATTTCAACACAAACAAAACACACCAATCTTATCATTCAAAGGACAGACCTGTGCCCCAATTTCAACTCTAAACTCATGTGTACCCTTATCATCGATCGGACATTATAAACAATTTAAAGATGGCCGCACACTCCAACGCAAAGAAACAAGCACCAATCTTGCCTCGTCCTTTTAAAGACACAACCTGTGCCCCATTTTATAAAACTGTAAACTCAGGTGTGCCCGCCTTATCATCGATCGGCCAGGTGCGCAGCGCGCTGATTGGTCGAGCTGTGAGGTGAGACAGGTATCTTGGAGCGTCATCCAATCAGAGGCCAGCATGTAAAGGTTATGTACAGATTGAGATAAGATAGGTGTCAAGTTTCTGTTAAATGTTTATCTTTATACTCTTGGTATCCGCCTTATGAAGTTTTTGACAAACAGAAGAATACAGATACTTATTTAAAATAAGTAATGAAAATTTTTTAATCAGACATGTTTACGAGAGTTTTTCTATCAAGCTACCTTTAACCTTTTAGATTTTGGTTGGAGTCTGCCCTTGCAAATATAGTCTAGTTTCCGTATGAATTGGCATTTGTACTTGAATAAAGTGTTATAAATCCTTGGATTGTCAAGGTTTTAAAACCAAATTATTTAAGTGGTGTTTACAAAAAATGTTCTACTCGGTTAATGAACACTTTGTATCTACCAATGCCTAATAAATTTGTTATTCTATTTATTCTCTTTATTTATTTTTCGTCTTAAGTTAGGTTTGTTATAATATGAATATAAAAGTAAAATATAAAAAAACACTTACAAAACAATAAAAAATACATATAAACACATTATAAAAAACCTAACCTAGGGTGCCGCCGGCAGCGGAGCTTGGCCCAAGCTGCCGGTGGTCAGGGCCGCAGAGTGAGGAACCGACGTACTATACGCGCCGTGTCCAATATTACCGCCTTCTGCATCTGACCCTTGATCCAACCACCCAGCGAGAGTCTCTCTAGGTGTTGGTCGAGACTCTTCGCTATGAGACCGTTCGCTGACACAACTATCGGAACAATGATCGTCGAGTCAACATCCCACATGGCGGTAATCTCGTGAGCTAAGTCTAGGTACTTGCTGGACTTGTCCTTCTCGGCCTTCACGAGATTCTCATCATGGGGGATGGTGACGTCGGCGAGCACGGCCCGGCGCTGCGATCGGTCTATCAGCACGATGTCAGGCTTATTGGCGACAATAGTCCTGTCAGTGATGATAGATCGATCCCAATAGAGCGTGGCACGACCATTCTCGAGAACAGGCGCAGGTAAGTACTTGTAGTACGGTACTTCGCGGTCCACAAGGCCGTATAGAAGAGCAAGTTGCTGGTGAATAATCCTGGCTACGAGATTATGTCTGTGCAAGTACTCACCGTTAGCAAGATGAGAACAACCGGAAATGATATGCCTGAGTGACTCTCCGGGACGGCGGCATGCCCGACAAATGTCGACCGTACCGTCCTTCAGGATATATTTCCGATAGTTGTTCGTCATCATCACTTCGTCCGCAATTGCACAGGCAAAACCCTCGGTTTCTCCGAAGAGGTCCCCGAATCGTAACCAGTTCACCGACGCGAGCAGGTCCACATCGGGTCCCGTGAGGGCCTTGTAGAACCGCCCGTGTAGCGCCTTACTCTCCCATGCCGCCTTGCGATCCGCAGTACTTAGTACCACAGGTTTGCGCCAGTTCTCGTTTGCCAAGGAGAGCGGCGTGAGGTTCCTGTCTACTGCCACCACATCACGATGCATCCCACACTCGTTGTTAAGGAAATAATTCCTGAGATTGTACACCTCGCGGTTGTGGAGATCCTTGGCGTTTAGGAAGCCTCGGCCTCCACACTTCCGTGGGATGTACAATCTCATAACTGACGAGCGTGGGTGTAGCATGCGATGTGTGGTGAGCAGTGACCGGACCCTCCGATCCAGGGCGTCCAGCTCGGTCTGAGTCCACCTTAGTATGCCAAAGGAGTATGTGAGAAGAGGCATTACCCAGGCGTTGAAGGCGCGCACTTTGTTGCCTCCTGACAAAAGACTGTTAAGGACTTTTGTGAGCCGACTGAAAAAGCGCTCCTTCACCGACCGTCTAATACCCTCGTCCTCAATACCCAACGACTGTGACATACCAAGGTATTTATAGGTCTCTGATTCAGAGATAGACCTGAAAGACATTGTCTCAGAAAGTTGTAAATTTGTTGAATTTACAACCTTCCCCCGCTGTACATGCATAACCGCACATTTATCGACACCAAACTCCATGTTGATGGCACTACTGAAGACTTCGGTGGTTTTCAGTAGCTCCAACAAGCCTTGGGTATTTGGTGCAAATAATTTGAGGTCATCCATGTACAGAAGGTGAGAAATAACTTCACCCTCTCTCCGAAGCCGGCAACCTAGTCCCAAATCCTTCAGCAAGGTGCTGAGGGGATTCAGAGCTAGGCAGAACTATAGCGGACTCAGACTGTCGCCCTGAAATATTCCTCGCTCAATCCTTATAAAATCCTGTGGGCCAGGTCGGTCATCCCCGCCTCCTGGTTGACGAAGGACTGTGGTCCACTGCCCCATACACGCGCTTAGGAAGGCTCTCAAAGCTGCATCAACTTTGTACAGCTCTAAGACCCTCCCCAGCCATGAATGAGGCACCGAATCATAGGCCTTCTTGTAGTCAATCCAAGCGGCTGAGAGGGCCCCCCTGGTCCGCCGGATTTGTTGGCAGATGGTCATGTCTATGAGGAGGAGCTCTTTAGTACCACGGGACCCAACCCTACATCCATTTTGAGCAGAGGCCAAAATATTGTTTGCGACAATGTGCGCGTTGATTTTTGCTCTCAAAATGGATGTAAGGAGCTTGTAGAGTGTAGGCAAGCATGTGATGGGTCTGTAGTTCTTCGCTTCCGTGGTACTACCGGACTTATAGAGCAGGAAGGTGACACCAGTTGTTAAGGAAGGTGGGAGAGAACCAAGTTCGAGGGCTTGTTGAAATTGTGCTGCTAAGTAGGAGTGCGAGCATCGGAACCATTTTAGCCAGAAGTTGTGCAATCCATCCGGCCCAGGACTTTTCCAGTTCTGGGCCGTGCGGATGGCACAACTTACGTCATCGGGGCTGATGGTGACTGCCCCCATAGGTTCAATGGGCTATTCTATTTTATTATTATAATTACTTCTTAGGCACTGTATTAGCTTGACATCTAAATATTATGAATAATTATTAAAATCTTGTGTTTGCCAGTTTTCTATATGCATGACATAGACCTGTTGTTATTATTAATACTTATTGTTTAGTCTGACATTACTATACTTTTATTTTTAATTGGTTTTAATGACATGCATAAATTGAGACGCGTATTGTACGCCAAATTCTGGCTGATTGTGATGTAAACAAATACTAACCCTACCACCATTTATAACCACCCACATTCAAACAATAAATAGTTTATATTTGTATTTGAAAAAATCAATTTAAAAAAACTATAACTTTTGCCTTAGTCCCCTCTTAACTGTTACCTACTCATTTGACATGTTTGACATTGTTAAAAAAAAAAAATATTGATAGGTACTCTGTAGTACTATATTAAAATTGTTTTTTATTTTATTATTATCATTTATTATCTTTGACATTGTATAATTTGCAATTTGAATATTTTGACATTACTAATATTTTGTGATATATTTATATACCATTGTATATAACTACTTTTCAACTATAATATCAATTGTAATTTAATTATTTGCTTTATTTTGTATCCTGACGATCGCTATACGATAAGTAATTGCTTCTGTATTCTTTTACATTAACTATGAAAATTGTATTGAGAGATCAATAAACTAAACTAAACTACTTATATGTAATAGGTACCTAACGTTTGTCACGTTTTCTCATTTCCAGATCCCAAATCCTTTGCAGTTTAACTACTTCTCATAATTCAGTTTTGCATTCCTGAACATTACAACCCGTGAAAGTGGACTTACAAAACATACTTTAACTCCACTGTGTAAGGTTCAAGATCAAACGCGAAACCTAAATGCCATCAGTTTCAGTATTACGCTTCGAAAGCTCTTATCTATTTAGTTGTGTCATTGGAATATAAACTAAAACAGTTATAGAATAAAGTTCAAAATACAGAAATTATCAGTGTAAGGTAAAGTGGTATGGTAAATTTTAGATTAGCACTAAAGGTGTACTAGGAACTCCTTAGATCTAATGTTACCTATTGCCAGAGACCAGTTATTAATAAACACAAAAATTTCGCTATTGATAGGTACCTTTGTTAAAGTAAGTACATAAACCGTTTAATATCATTGTGAAATGTTATGAAATATTAAGCATTATTTATATAGATCTTAAGTTCTTCTTTAAAATACAAGAACTCAAGTTTTGATAAGTATAATGACTTATCAAAAAACCCTAAAATGTAAAATGTTTGTAGGTATTTTTTTGGAAGTTAAGCACATTAATTTTCTTAAAAATGTAGCAAATAACTAATAAAAATACTGTAATAACATATATTATCTCTTAATTATAAATTTCATATTAACGCCAACCAAAATAGATTTGATGCAGCTATCACAGGGACGCGAGTTATAGCAGTCTTTATTTTCTACCTATCCCAACTAGTAGCAAGTGTATTATTTAATTTTAACGTGTCGTGGACATAAAGTGATTAGACCCTCTTTGAAGTGTGTTTTATCGCCGCGCGATATATGACACGATATATTACTGCGACCGGTAATTATTAGGTATTAAGTTGGGTCAGCTAATTATTTATGATTTTAGGTTTGTTTGTTTTTTATTGTGCTTTGGGGTGGTCTTGTAGATGTCATAGTCGTCATAGAGTATAATTTATTGAGTAGGTAACTGTCCTAAGAATTAGGGAACTGGCCGCGTAGCCAAGATGCCAATCGCTTACGCTCCGTAGCGATAGAAACGCAACTGTCCCTGTCGCGCTAATATGGAAGAGTGATAGAGAGACATACGGCTCGATTCGGAAAATGAATTAGATTTCTACTAGACTTCAACAAGTTACGATACGGATAATTTAAAGATATTTGTAAGATAGATATGTCAAATTTGACGTTTCCGCGATTCTGGAGGTCCTCTTGAACGATTTCGACAAGTTATGACTTAGATATCCAAGTCACATCTAGTCGATATTTAATGTAGATCTAGTTGATCTCTGAATCGTCTCAAGATCTTGTGATTATCTCGAAATCCGAATAGGCCTGATAATGCTTTTCGTTATCGAAGCGATAGCGATTGTAACCTTGGCTAGGCCGGCTGGTATTCTTATGCATATGCATGAAAAAAAAACACGGTGTAGGTATATGCCTACACCGTGTTTTTTTTTCGTTAACTTCGGGGTATGCTTAAGTACGTTTAAGAAAACTAAATGGCATAAGTAGTTAATATTCAAAACAAAATAATATTTATGTATGTATATACAAATAAAATAATTAGAGCCGTATCATAATAATTTAATGTTAAAATATTTTGTCTCTTTCTTTCCAATATTTAAAGAGAAGTGTAAAAAAGAATCGATAAATAACAACAGGAAAAAAAATTACATTTGATTTCACGATAAAAATAGTCAAAAGTTTTAATACCTGCAGTAAAAAATACGTTTTTACCCCTGGTGGGACTCGAACCCACAATCCCCGGCTTAGGAGGCCGATGCCTTATCCATTAGGCCACAGGGGCTACGGCGATGCGCCCGAAATAATGCATTTGATACTACATCTTCATTGTACGAGTTACTTTCGGGACCTCGTATGTTGTGTTGCATAACAAAAGGAACCTTACTGTGTTGAATTAAGGTTTATAGTTGAAACTGTACCGTGACAAGTAAATATGCGTTACGTGCATCTTTAAGGTGACCCTCTGATGTCAACTGCAACTGCATTACTGTTGCAACATTTCTGCTGCGGCGTTGACGCCGCCTCTGTATCGGTACCTACCTATTGGTCAATTTTCTTGATAAAATGAGACGGATTGAGCGTCATAAACGCGGCAGTAAGTGTTAATAGAATAAAAGCGTGTCAAGGTAATTCTGAACACCTCGCCCGCTTAGCAACATCTGCTGCTGACTGTACCTACGTAGACGTAATCAAGCCTATAGGTAATGTTATAACATGTATCAGCCATATCTAATCTCATCCCATCGGCACACGTAATAAAACCAACCTGCCGTAAACGTGTCAACCCTCCCGCTGCTCGTTGCCTTTTTATTTACCTATTTGCCGCAGCCCGCTTTATATGTTAATCTGAGAGCCTTAATGAATTAAACAGTTGGTTTAAGGGGTCTTAAGAAGTTTTAAGGGCTACTTTAGTACTTTCTATTCGGAATTAGAAAGAGTAAAGTGACACTGGTTGAAAAAAAACCGGGCAAGTGCGAGTCGGACTCGCGCACGAAGGATTCCGTACCATAATGCAAAAAAAAACAAAAAAAAAAGCAAAAAAAAAACGGTCACCCATCCAAGTACTGACCACTCCCGACGTTGCTTAACTTTGGTCAAAATTCACGTTTGTTGTATGGGAGCCCCATTTAAATCTTTATTTTATTCTGTTTTTAGTATTTGTTGTTATAGCGGCAACAGAAATACATCATCTGTGAAAATTTCAACTGTCTAGCTATCACGGTTCGTGAGATACAGCCTGGTGACAGACGGACGGACGGACGGACGGACGGACGGACGGACGGACAGCGAAGTCTTAGTAATAGGGTCCCGTTTTACCCTTTGGGTACGGAACCCTAAAAAAAGGTTTGGGTAGATATATATATATATCGCAGCCATTTGGTTAAATAAATGGATGCCGGTATTTAATGAACAGCCTTGGCATCAAAGTAGTTGACTAATTCAACCAAATGGCTGCGACATATTCATTACCTACGAGTATATATCGATTTCAAAAATTTGCCGAGCGACTGAATTCATAATTTGAACAGTCGAATGGTGATTAATTAAAATTAAATGTAACTTTTCTCTAATATGGGTGGAAATATCGTCATTTCGATCGACTGCCGAACATGTAAGTAATGATTGTTTATACAAATGGCTGTGTACAATGTTAGGCTGGCTGCCGTTCCTCAACCCACCAACAGAGCGGCAGCTGACATCCAGGGTTCATTACATATCGCCCTTAACCACTTTACGTGTTTTCACCCGGAAAGCTTTTGGTCATGGAAATCATTTCCTGACTCACGGCAAAACATTAAAGTACTACTTACTCACTTACTCCGTTGGCTCAGCGACCCAAAATAAGACTTGGCCTCCGACACAAGACAGCGCCAGTTTTCTCGGTTCTGTGCGACCTCTCGCCAATTGTTGACTCGAAGTTCGCGCAGATCCGCCTCCACCATGTCGCACCAGTGATATCTGGGGCGTCCGATAGGACGTCTTCCTGCTGGGCGGCCCAGGTATGCTCTTTTTACGTTCCGATCTTCATCCATTCTCTCAAGGTGGCCCAACCAACGGAGTCTGTGAGCTTTAGTCTCACAAAAGTACTCAAAGTAAAAGTACTCTTCTCTATTTTTCAGTTGAGTAAAAAGGTTAAGTAGGCTCAACAATTAAAGTTAGTGACCCACAAAGTTAAGGCCGTGCCTAAGTGCGGTCGTAGATAATTCCTACCACTTTTCATGTGTACGTTACGACTATCATCAGAACAATCTCAGATCTCACATAGCTGCAACAGATTTAGAGGTCAAGATGCAATGGTTTATGTAAGGAACAAGCGGGAGTTTTAATAAGAACAGAGGTGTCACGCGAACATAGTAGATCACGTTTTTAGACTCCGTATCATAAATAAGATCGATATTACGGGTAAGTGTGGCTACGGGATAGGTGTGGCTGGCCTCCACCTTGGGGACACATTGATTAATGTATATTGCGAGAAATGCAAATAGCAATTACCAAATGTCTCTCAAAAAAATACACCAATCAAATTATTTATTTGCATTGATACAGTATGGGGGTGTAACAATACATAGTGTTACAGATAATGTATCTAGCTTGCATGCAAGCGCGCAAATTTATCATCAAAAATTTAAATAAATATAAAATGTCAAATTGAAATAATTGAAAAAAAATAGCATAACATGTTTATTATTATATTCTTGAGCTTACCGTGGGACTTAGTCAATTTGTGTAAGAACTTCAAGACGTCATTTTGTTTATTTATGTGGTTAACACGATGCTCCGTCTAATAAGTGATCTGCGGAGTCCGGTGATGAGGCCCAGGAAGCTGGTTTCCGGCGGCCTTCATATCCGGTCAGGTTCTTACTTTGATGTCTTGCTAAATCATTTTGGGCCTTTGGATGTGCGGTACTTTTGAAATGGTTTGGTGAGAGTTAAAGGTCAGTCTGACCTAAGTGGTGACACTATGAAGCTGGTGGTCATCTAAGATTTTATTTTCTATGTGCGTTTTGTATAAAAATGTTTTTATTAAACAAAGTTTTTTTAATACTGATGTTTAACAATTCGGAAAACCGGACAAGTGCGAGTCGGACTCGTCCACTGAGGGTTCCGTACAAAAACTTATTATTTTTTATTTTTTTACATTTCACAATAAATAAATACATTTCACTTTATAGTTTTAAGATTATTCCCTGTACTTGTAGCGGAAAAAGATATCAGGTATGTACTTGCCGAATTTCATACTTATAGTTCACGACACGGAAGAAAGAATGAGCGCGCCGCGCTCTGTTCTAGAGGTCAACGGGTTTTGATTTTGATTCCCTTGAGAGTGTCAAAATTTACGTTTTTTGTGGCATAGACGGCCGTTTCTTTTTATTACGTTACTGTAGACCTGAGTACATGGTCTTAATTTCAACTATATATCTTCCAGCTTCAGTACAGTTCCATAGAATGTGCCTACTTTCCTCCAGAATTGGTTTTAAAAAAATCACCCGTTGTAGTTAATCTCTGATTCATTTCCCGAATCGCGCCGTATACCTTCTTTATTTCGTTCGAATTTATTCTTCCGTTTTTTCGCTATTAACAGACGAGCTTTTAATTTTTTATTAATATACTAAAATTCAAAATCATCAATCATCATATACATTACCTACAGCCACAAAAATCTCATTGTATTATAAAAACCGGGCAAGTGCGAGTCGGACTCGCGCACGAAGGGTTCCGTACCATAATGCAAAAAAAAACAAAAAAAAAAGCAAAAAAAAAAACGGCCACCCATCCAAATACTGACCACTCCCGACGTTGCTTAACTTTGGTCAAAAATCACGTTTGTTGTATGGGAGCCCCATTTAAATCTTTATTTTATTCTGTTTTTAGTATTTGTTGTTATAGCGGCAACAGAAATACATCATCTGTGAAAATTTCAACTGTCTAGCTATCACGGTTCGTGAGATACAGCCTGGTGACTGACAGACGGACGGACGGACGGACGGACGGACGGACGGACGGACAGCGAAGTCTTAGTAATAGGGTCCCGTTTTACCCTTTGGGTACGGAACCCTAAAAAAGTATTCCAAAGCAAAAAACAAAGGTATTTCAGCTAGAACATAAAAACGCTTTCCTCGTGACAATAAAACGTGCTGATTGCCCAAGAAAATAAAACAGCATTATCTTGTTGACAAGTCGATTTATTCTGATGAGGATCTAGATAACCTAGTTATTTTACCTACTAGTATTGTGGAAAAGTGAGTGAAGGTAGAACCAAATGAAATCATTTTTAACAGTAAGAAGTTAATAAAATAAATAATCGTTCATCGAAAATAGAGCGTAAGGGCTTTAATTAGTCTCATTAAAAATCTACTTATTTGGCTTAGTTAGGTAGTTTAGATACGTTTTCGTCAATAACCGACCATTATCTACCTGCATAATATAACATCTTTGTCTATTTTTAAAATTCAGCTTATGGAATTAAATATCGGAAACCTAAATTTTACGGCAACTTTGATTTTTCTGGCTCATTTGATTTCCGTGGCTTGTGGATCTGAGGATTCCCGTGTAAGTTAATTATTTTAAGCAGAAGAAGCTTCCATATGAGATAATTTAAAAACCGGGCAAGTGCGAGTCGGTCTCACGCACGAAGGGTTCCGTACCATAATGCAAAAAAAAAAACAAAAAAAAAGCAAAAAAAAAACGGTCATCCATCCAAATACTGACCACTCCTGACGTTGCTTAACTTTGGTCAAAAATCACGTTTGTTGTATGGGAGCCCCATTTAAATCTTTATTTTATTCTGTTTTTAGTATTTGTTGTTATAGCGGCAACAGAAAATACATCATCTGTGAAAATTTCAACTGTCTAGCTATCACGGTTCGTGAGATACAGCCTGGTGAGAGACGGACGGATGGACGGACGGACGGACGGACGGACAGCGAAGTCTTAGTAATAGGGTCGCGTTTTACCCTTTGGGTACGGAACCCTAAAAAGTACCAAGGTAGGCAAGGTAGGCAAAAATTATACCTACCTACTTGATTATTATGGACCAATAGATGCCTGAAAATAAATATTTTCATTTCATTTTCATTAAGATCTTTAACGTACATACCTATATAGGTATTAGGTGCTTATTAGTGACTGGTAGTGAACGTAGTGATAAAACTTTAAGACGTGTTACATTAGACATAATTTACACACAAACACACACAATACACAATTCATACTTAAGGTACCTATCATTAGTTCAGTGTTAAGGAAATTTTAGAACCAGCTAAACATTTTTATTTCATTGTTCTATCTCCAAACTCAGAATTCCAAAACACATTTCCGAGGATCAACGCAGAGTTCGAAAAACCCATTTCGCGATAGCTCAATAATTAATTGCCGAATAAAAATATTTATCGAATTATAAGACTTATGCGACCATAATGAAGGCAATAAAAATTTCAAAACACAGACATGTGCAGTTTTAAAATAAACTATTAATTCGGTCCGGGAGAGGTAGGTAAATCAATACTGAAATAGATTTTTAGGGTTTCGCGACAAAAATATTTCATTTCTGGCGTCAGACTCTCTGTCTGACGCAATATAGTGTAACTGTAACTAGTCTATTAGTTATAGATTTCTTAAGAGGAAAGGGGATGACGCCTCGTGACCGCTTCTCTAATATAAACGTAGTCTCCATATTGCCCTTTGGATATTGTCATTATAATAGTAGATTGTACAACAAGGGCATAAAGTGACCCATAATTACCCGAGGCAATTTTTTGGTCTGAGCGAAGCGAAGACCAAAATAGTAGACGAGGGTAAAAATGGACATTTATGCCCTTGTTGTACACTCTGTTTTTCACTTCGATTGCGAGGAAAATAAATTATATTTTTCACGGCAATTTACACCACGAAATTTTTTAAATTAAAAAAAAAAAGCGAAAGAACATAATACATAACCAATACCCGCCAACTAACTTTTTAATTATTTTTTTAATTTTCAGATGTGATCAGAGTTTGAGACGCTTGGTTTTCGGCCAAGTCAAACTTTCGGAGCATTTTTGAACGATAATCGACTCCTATTTTATGTGATTTACTAAATTTAATGACAGAAAATACGGATTTCTAATAAATTGTAGCAAAAATAAAATAATATAACAAGTTTTGTCATCTACACAATTTTATGCTCAGTAAAATTGTGCAATATGTTTTAACTGTTTGGCTGTTGAGACCGATTACCTTAGTCTTAGAAGAAAATTTTACTTTTATGCTCTAGAGCATAAAATGCGATTTTATGTCGTCTACGCACGACATAAAGGTGCACTTTTTGAGCATGAGAAGTGAAAAAAATATTTTTACGAAATTTATTGATTAATTGATGTGTTAACCACAACTATGCACCTCCGTTTGATTTTTATCGATTCTAATTATAATTTTAGTTAGCTTCTTAAAAATTGTATGGAATTTGTTTTTTGATTCTATGCCCTTCTGAATAAATCGACTTGTCAACAATTTGTGTTTCAATTTCGACAGCTTGCTCTTCCATTTTCGTGTCAGGATAGTAAAAAATATATTTATTTTACACGCCTAACGCAATCCTTGAATATACGGAACCCACAGCACACGAGTGCGATGCTTACTTGCTCAGTTTTTATTATTCCGGCACAGACAAAACATGTGGACACTATAAATATTTACAATGTCAGGACAATGCGTGTAATTGGCTGTACTCGCGTACGATAAAGAAGGTAAAATAATATGTCTCATTAAGTGCCATTTTTTTCTATTTTAGTATTTTGCGCTCCGGGTGACAAGGTAATAAATATTAATTAGTAATGTCACACAGGTGGTGGGTTTGTAGTGGTAGGTAGGTTCCTAAATATAGTTAGGTATATTTATATGGTGGCAAGATGTCGCTCTTTTGGTGTATTTTAAAGCGTTGTGATATGCAGCAAATTTTCATTGATTGCAGAAATCACATTATTATGGAAATGAAATGAAATGATTAATCATTAAGTAATCAAATATTATAAAACTTATCTACTACTTACTAATTATATTGCAGTTACAAGACACCAACTAACTAATTTTCAAATGAAAACAACTGTCACTGTATGTAAGGTGACTTTATAATTTTTCTTCCAAAACACTAATTTCGTAGGTAACATATACAGGAAGTTGTTTCAACCCTTAGTAATATTTTGCGAGCTGAATTATGTAGGGCATACTGAGCAACTTTTTCTATGGGAACCGAAATAGCAAAAAAAATGGCTATTTCATACATTCTAGCTGATCAGATGTCTGTTTTCTTTAGGAGAGCAAACATTTTATATGCGATTTCAGGGCTAGTCCCATATTAAAATTTGCTCAGTAAAGTATAAATATTATTCACTTCGCAAAGTTTGCCGCTTCAGTTTCTAAGAATACCGCCAATATTAACTATTAAATCCATGTTTACAGCATATGCACCTCCACTATGAATACGAATATATTATACTTTAATATCTTTATAATCAGGTCGCATATTATGACCGAGAACAGGCGGACACGGCGCATAAACCAAATGTCATAATTGTCTCTTTGATCTTACAACATACCAACTTACTTACACACTTTATATGAACCTTATGGTCTAGTTTTAAAGTTGGTTATGGTTTAAGAGAGAGTAATGTATGTTTGTGTACACTCACAATATACCAACTTACTTACACACCTTCCATGAACCTTATGTTATAGTTAAAAGGTTGGTTATGGTTTGACAGAGGGTGAAGTATGTTTGTGTAAATATATGTGTGTATTATGATTTATGGATTGGGACACACGGTGATGTGAGTGATTTGCGTCAAATGTCGTTGTGTTGCAATAATTGTGTTTCTGTAGGGAATGGATGGTTTCATTTTTATGGTCTATCGTGTTATGCGTCACTCTTGCACTGCTTTAAATTTATTCATATTGTTAATATAGTTATGGTTAAACCCACGTATTTAAAGTCAATTGCCCGATGTTTCGGAGAGCCTAGGTCTCCATTTCCAAGCACTAACACTGCATGAACAGCAGTTAGATGGCAAATACTTTAATACCTATAAAATTAATTTTAATTTCCCAAACAAACTTTATTTAAATGCAATCTTAGACAGTGGGTATGTGATTATACTTACCTACACGTAGTCTGGTAGGTACTACCTATCTAAGTTGTTAAAATATATTACCTTTCTACTTAGAACATCATTAGCAGTTAAGCAGCCCGATTGGTAAAAATAGCATGATTAAATTCTGCCACAAAATTATATTTCTGAGCCTAATTTATATATGAAATAATCATTTATCTAATGGCCATCGACGGTATTAAAAAAACCCTAAAAACTGTTAAAACCGTCAGAATTCCACAAATATCGGAACATCTGCTTACAGATTTAAAACATATAGATGATTATGTTTACCCATCAACGTGCTTAGGTTCGAGTCCGGACCCATAACTTTCAACCTAAGTGGCGATTTGCACGAAACTGTTGCCGTGGTTAGGCAACAGGAGAGACAGATACATAGTAAAGACTGTTAATTTCATACAATTGCGTTGGAGCGGCAACCACTGTACATACATATGATATGGCTCCGTGAACTATCCATTAGCGGGATCAATGCTATCATTGTTTGTTGGTTATGGATGTTTTTTTAACAGCAACTTCAATCGAGACGGTAAATCTAAAACCACCATGAATCATCCAGTTGCATCCAGTTGCAGAGTTCCAACGGGTCCTGTCATAGTAAATTTTGTAGTCATAGTAAATTTACTGCCATCTATCGACACACGACTAAAACTCAAAATGAAAACGTATAAAATTATCAATAAAATGTATATATATGGATAAATGAATTTATTATTTTTATATCGTTTTGACCCATGTTCATTCACTGATATCTATTTGTTAAAATTGTTAAATATGAAACGGTGTCGTCACGCCATCTAGCCGAGCATAGGCCAAGGGTGTGTGCGCCATATATCTATCCGAGAATGACTTTTTCTTGATTTACGAGGCACGTTTTTCCTTAGACTTAATTCATCTTATACGAAGTTACATATGTCTTTGGTCATTAGTAAATGTGAGCGAAAACAAATATTACCCTCAAACCGTCCGATGTATTGATTATGTTCGGTTTTAGTAGATAAATAATGTTTTTTCATGGTAGAGTAGGTTCCTAGCAAGCTCACAGAGGCGTAAATAAGTTATATATTATATACCTAAAAAGACAAAAAAAGTTAAGTTTCGTAAAAACTAGTGCTGTAACGTCGATTCTTGGGATAAGTTGTCAAGCGGACCCCAGGCTCCCATGAGCCGTGGCAAAATGCCGGGATAGCGCGAGGAAGATGATGACCTAAAAAATACTATTTAATTGGACATTTGGTGACTACTTAACGCTTTCTATTTTTACACTTTCAAAGTGCAAACTACAAAGATCATAGCGTCTTGAAAAATATATATCTGTTACCTCGCTGTTGTCATAACATGAACAACGATAAGAACACGTTTCCTATGGATTCTACCAATCTCTATTATTAACTCGTCTTTGCAATAGGATTAGACCTAATGCTAGTTTTTACGGCTTCGTAAGTAGGCCAAAGGGATTGTAGGTGAGTTTATATTTGCTATGATGTAAAAAATGGACTATAAGCGTCAGCTCGTTCAGTTTTAATATAGGTACCAACTACTATTGAATCCGTTAAATCCGTTGTTACCTCTTTTAAGTACAATGTACTTACAACCTAAAAATGTATTTACTCGCAGACCAACAGTTTATAACTAAGCAGACATATTCCAAAAGAACATATTTGTGAACTATAAGAAATATTTGTGAACAATTAGAAATATTTGTGATGTCTCTCTCTCTCTCTCTCTCTTTTTGTTTATTAGATTTAAATTTAGTTTTTAATTTTGGGTGCCCTGAAAACCAGCGCAGTGTCTTACAGACACGCTTATGCTGAGCGGCATCGTATTTGGTGTACGTTAATGTATGTTTTTACGCCAAATAAATATTTTCTATTTCTATTAGACGGTGTGCATGATTTAGTCAAGTAATACGCCTTTATGATAGAGTCAGCATTCATACGAAAGTGGATAACCTCCCCGTAATCGCCTTTCCATACAAATGTTCCCATTTTCCTCTCTGGATATTAACATTATTAAAAATATCTAGGTACTAATTGATGTATTGATCATATTAGCAAATAGAACAATGCGCCAAAGTATCTATAGAATAGAGAGAATAGAATAGAGAATAGAGAGCGTCTATTTGTGACAAAAAATAAAAGAAAACAACAAGTAACACAATAACATAATGGTCACAAAATGGTCCCGGCTCAGCAGGTGCTAGCCTGGCTAGGCTAGCTCTGGTCTTCCGTCGGGGCCATGATCTTTTACAGCACTAAATTCCTCCAATTGAGGGGGGATTTAAATCTTCTCTGGGCAGAGGTGTACGGTTGGAGCCGGTAAAGGTTTATTTGACGTTCATAAGCGCATTGTAATATGCCTACTTGAATAAACTATTTTTTATCTTTTTTATCTTTTATCTTTTTTATCTAAGTTATAAAAAAACACATTGTAAAAAAAATAATTAAAAGACACACCATTATTATAAAATTAACACAACACAACAAAACGTGAATCGTGGTTAACGATCACATCCGCTTATTATTATAGCTACATGCATTAATTTTTCGGAAGATGCCGATCGATATAATTATGTAAGTACTTCCCATGAGATTGAAATGTTATTAATAATCCTGAGTCTATCTGTATCTTTAGGTATCTGTCTGTTGTACACCAGAAACGTCCAAATTGCGAAACTAAATGTAGCGCGCGAACCAAGAGCCTAAAGAAAATTTTTGGTTTTTCTTAAATTTTTATTTTTGACTGCTAATATATTGAACACAGCTGTAACATTACCTACCTTTTACTTGTCTGCTTTCAGATCATAATAGAGTTCATAGATTTCTCGGCCTGTCCGTTTCTATGAAGACCATTGTTCCAAATCGGAAGATTTCAGCATCCATGCTCCAAACTAATAAGGAGGCTACTGACGATGTGTTTATTTTGTCTAATGGCGAAATGATACATTTGGTAACTAATGATATCGTTATAGAAAAATTAATGGCTGTGGGTTTAGGGTTCCGTTAGTTCAAAACAATCATTTTTGGAACGTTTATTTGTTTCTACAAAGGCACTGGAGCCCGTCTAAGCTAACTCTGCATCGTGTTTGATAGCATAGAGTATGGAAGTATTAAATTTAATAAAACGTCATAAGTTCATAGAAATTTGTAAATTTTCGCTGTGAACTATGAAAACGTCCCACCCCCTTGTAAGAAAAAATAAGACATGTTCGACCCCCTCCCCCTAAATAGTCTTATGTACTCGTAATAAATAAATGGCGACTTGCCTGCTGCAATTGCCATTAGAAGCCACGAGAGTGACTGTTGTTGTTCGTGTGTTGGTATCTTGTGTTTTAATTCGGAGGTATGCAACAAAGAGTTGTGCATTGTATGAACCTGGATTATATCAATCAAGAGAGTTCCCTAGTTATCCGAAGAGCTCTAATGGGGATCAATCAAGAGGGTTCTCCACTTCTCCAGAGAACTCCAAAGTCAGCAGTTGCGTGTGTAAATCAACGCGAACCAGGAAGCGCGTGACAGCGTGACAAATAGCGTGACACGCACATTTATTTATACTAGTTTTATATCTACAGATTTATTGCTGGGGCTTGGGAAACTTGAGACGATTGGGCTAATTTTTTATATTTTGGGTAATTTCTTAATCTGACGTCGACGTACGAAATTTTTTAAAGTCACATTTTAATATAATATAATCTAATTACGTCGAACTTTGCTATAATGAACTTTTGATGGAATGAACCTTTCGTATAATGTCAGTTCGAAAAATACATTAATTTTTTTTGGAAAGTCAAAACAGTACAAAAATTGCCTTGGTTTCATTTCCGTTTTGAGATCTTTTATTTTAGTAAATGTTTGTTGTGAAACGAAATTAAAGTTTATAATTCAAAACGGAATAGTGTCAAAATGTCTCAATCCCAAAATGCCTAATTTAAGTCGTAGTAGTTATATTATCCAATATCATCGTCTTAATTTTCAGCAGACTGTTAAAAATATATAGCTAAAACGAAAAAATATGCACTTAAGACGTAGTTAAACTGAAATGAAAAAAAAAAGAAGTGAAATTCAGGACGAACAGAGACAATGGCATTCTGATATTTAGGTGCATAAAACCAAAGCGTAAAACTAATCGTCAATGTTAGAGAATCGCACGATATTTGTATCCCGAAATGTCAGTAGCTGAGTCGGTCGGTGTAGGTGAGATTTAAATACAATATCCGTCAAATGCCGCCCACCGGCAATTTGTCAACTGCCAACCTGCGCCTTAATTACACGCTGCGCCCGCCCCGAGGTCACTCCCCGCTCTACCCATGTACTCTATCTTGTCATTATAAAGACAAATTTATAAAATTACCTGATACTATAATTATAAAGATCTGTCTCTTTAATAATAACTTTCCAATGACTTATTCTGAATGAAAATAAGAATATCCAATGTATTTTTTTACATTACATTACACTACATTATTTTTTTATTTTTTTACAAATCGACCAGACAAATATGTATGGAAGTTCTTACGTGGCTTTCCGTTTTGAGTCATTTTGAATTATTTTTTTATTGTCAATATGCATTTACGATGAAACATTGTTACCTGAGCTGCGTTTTCAGGTTTGTGGAGTTTATGATTGAGAACAAAAGTCGTGAATACACTCAAGATGCTTTGCATTGGTTGCCATAAATCCCAGCCCCTTAGCTGCATTCGCGTACGGTGTTTCATGTTACTCACCAAACTTGTCAACCGCAACACAGTTTACCAGAAGACGTGATAAGAAAAATGAAAAAGTGAGACTATGATAAAACCAAACATACTCCTATATGTCGTGTGTTGCCTGCACGGCCACGTCAAAATATTTTTAAAGGATACCTACCTACTTTTTTTTATTTAATTCTAATCTCAACAATCATAAAATTTGTGATGTGGCTGTATTGCAGGCACCAAAACTATACTCATTGTCACTCCTCTATGACTATCCTCTTCTATCTTGTAATAATTTAACATCTATGCGTTAGGCATATTTAGTTAAAAGATTATTTCTATGCCATTTCAAAAGTAGTAAATTGGTTCAATGTTAATAATTTATTGTTAAATGAGAAAAAGACTAAATGTATTAAGTTTGTCACTAGTAGTAACGTAAGGCATGTGCAAACAAGTGTCATTGTGAAGGATGAGGAACTGGAATTAGTTGATAGTACAGTTTTTCTTGGTATAACTTTAGATTCTAAACTCCAGTGGGGTCCCCATATTGCTACTCTTTCGAATAGACTGAGCTCTGCAGCTTTTGCAGTGAGCAAAATCCGTCAGTTAACTGACGTGAAAACAGCTCGATTAGTATATTTTAGTTACTTCCATAGCATTATGGCATATGGTATTTTACTGTGGGGCGGTGCTTCAGAGATAAATACCATTTTTGTTCTGCAGAAGAGGGCTATTCGAGCAATATACAAAATGAACCATAGAGACTCACTTAGAGATAAATTTAAGGAAATTGACATAATGACAGTGCACTGTCAATACATTTATGAGAATATTCTGTATGTACATAAAAATATTGCAAATTTTTGGAAAAATTGTGAAATTCATAATATTAATACTAGAAATAAACATAAGCTCGCAGTGCCCTTCACTCGGCTCCATAAAATTAAAAAATCATTCATGGGTAATTGTGTAAGATTTTATAATAAACTTCCAAACCATATTACTGAATTATCTATTAATAAATTTAAGAATTATGTAAAGCGTAAACTTATTTCTAAAGCTTATTATACCACACAAGACTACATGAATGATATTACAACGTGGGATTAATTGTTATTCGAAATGATTATTTATTTATTAGGTATATTTGATTATTGATGAGGAAATGGATATTCCGATGTAATACTATCTACTTCTTTTGTTACTTATGCTTTTTTTTTGACATTTAGATATTATTCTAGAAATTCTAGACTAGTATTTTTTATACAATCTTTTTAATGTTTGACGATCCTTTTGTGAAATTCTTAGTGTTAAATTTGATATGTATAATAATCCAATTTTATTATGGAATAATATTAACATCAATAAATTGCTCTGATAATTAGATTAAGATTAATTACGATTCATAAGAGCTTGTTGCTAGGCCTACATGAATAAAGTATATTTTTGATTTGATTTTATGGTAGAAATGGGAATGTCGAAACCCGCCCGCCCTCGGACACCTCGATTAAACCGATCTATAAATAGCGCACGTAGACGTTTCCGCTCATGCCCTTAAATCCCGTATTAATAGACGACTCACCTCCGACGTGCGGAGGAAGTGGTACGTGTCCGTTTGATTTGTAAACCCGTAAAGTCACCATTTAAGTAGTCTCTTCTCTCTCTTTTGCCCTTTCGTCTATTGCAGACGATTTTTGGTGTAACACCGGAGAGACACCGTTTTTATTGGCTGAACAAACCGTTGCGAGACACGGTCTACCGCAGGCCAGTCACCATTTAAGTAGTCTCTTCTCTGTCTTTGGCCCTTTCGTCTATTGCAGACGATTTTTGGTGTAACACTGGAGAGACACCGTTTTTGGTGGCTGAACAAACCGTTGCGAGACACGGTCTACCGCAGGCCAGTCACCATTTAAGTAGTCTCTTCTCTGTCTTTGGCCCTTTCGTCTATTGCAGACGATTTTTGGTGTAACACTGGAGAGACACCGTTTTTGGTGGCTGGATAGACCGTTGCGAGATCGTATCGCCTAGCTGGCTTAGCTAGCTGGTAATAAGTGGATTTAATCAATTCGTGCATAGAACCGACAAACTATGAAGCCATTGAAATTAAATATGCTGCAATTTCAACCGAGACGATGGATTTAGAATATCAAAAATTATCGCCGATATAAAAATAATATATGACGTTGTGTTATGAGTCTTGTATGTTGACCGGTTGACAAACTTCATTTTTTAAATGATTAGAGCTGGTATGTAATTCAAAAATACTTGCAATTCACAGCGTTCACAACTCACGTACGTCAACTGAAATATTTTCCTAATTTAACTAGTTTTCACGTGTCATATTGAGTCACCGTGGAACACCGTCATTCATACATTCTAACGCTCTGAGTCACCCTCACCTGACTCAATTCCTGATATCCCGTGACTCACTGTCATCTCATTTACAATCTCACCCTGTTAATACATTAGTCAAGTGATAGGTTGGTAATAAAATTGACTATTGCCGTCAATTAATTCTTGGAAACAATTCATGCCAATAATTTGTATTTGCTTCGTAGTTCACAGAAATGGTAAATTGAAATGAAGTATAGGTACTTAATAGTAGCACAAGAGTTCAGAATTGTTAAATTAGTAGGTAACACTTATTGTTAGTATTACTAGCCTTAATTATTACCTTTTATTCATTAGGTATCTAGTGAGGTCTTGTCTCGGTTGGTCATTTCTCAATCAACACATCATTGTTCAATTATTGTTCTTTTTTACTTACTGTTTGTAATGAAATGAAACAAAGTAAACATTCATCTTCATCGTCAGCCAAAACAATTCACCTGGTGTATACTTGAATAGTAACATTAGTAACCGACATCTTAAATAAACATTATGACTATTGTGAGACTATAGTGCATGGTCACGATTTGTTTTTCAACAACTTGGCCAGAGGGCGCCGTATGTCCTTAAGGATACATAGAGAAAATGTACACACGCTGTGACCCGGGAGGTCGAGAGGTTTTAGGCATCTGCCGCTGGTTCGATTCCAGCCCAGGGCACTGGAGGCCTTGGTCCCTTTTTATTTCATATATGACATTAATTTCAGTTTCGGTATACGTTTTGTTTGCAGAGGAACCGTATTGCAACATACGACCATTTTGCAAATCCAGCACACGTCGCAATTACCTGTCGCGCGACATTTGTCACCGTCGCCGGCGTGTCGCAACAATGTCGCGCGCGAATCGGTTGATTTACGACTTATTATGTCGGCGATATGTTTCGGAATAGACGGTTTTAAATAGTGGCCTATTTGTATTGTCTGTGTGGATGGGCTTAGATTAACTGGTAGGATTTTTCTTTTTTAATTTTATTAAAATTGGCTTCGGATTAGGTACTATGAAACTTGGTGATGGTATATAGGTAACTTGGAATTAGATGGCAACCCCGGCTGTCAAACGATAAGCAGCTGATTTTGCTAGGTCCCTTGTAATTATTTTAATTTTAATGATATTTCATGTAATATTAAGCATTAAAAGTGTGAATCAAATAGTTTTAACATTAAGTTTTATGTATACATAATAAGTGAAGTGCTTTAGTGACGTTTACTAGTGTCTTGTAATATCTCAGATTTGTAGCCGTTACAGGTTATAAGTTTGAAACCTGCGTTCGCCTTGGAATCCTTTCTGGTTTTTTTTTATCACTAATATTCACTAAATGTGTTTATAATAAAGCGTTGATCATTGTACAGGGTTAGAACGCAGTGTAGATACAGTCAACCGTCACTATTTCACGTAAGTACGTACCTAAATATCACTTAGCTTGAGTGAGCGATTCCTTGTTTATTTTTGGGTTTAATTCAATTGCAAAACTGTCTACAATGCTTACCCGCAGAGCAGCCGCAGCGGCTCGCCAGCAGGAGACTGATAAACTCCAACTTACCTTGCTGGAGTTGAAAATATCCAAGGAATCTTGTGCTCAATTGCTCAGTGAAAGGGAAGACAGTGAGAAGGAACTATTATTAGTACTTAGTAGCAATGATAAGCTTAAAAAGGAACTTTGCTCATTAGAAGCTGACTACAATAATGTAAATTCAGAGCGGGCCCGGCTTCAGGAGACGGTTGACAGGTTCACTGAGTGTAGTGCTGCGTATGAGCAGGCCCTGAAGGACATCAACTCATTGGAGAGAGCACTGCACGACGCCCACGAACAAATCTATGAGCTACAGGAGGCCCAACACAATGCAGCAGTGGCACACTCTCAGAGCTTGTTCGAAGAACTGGTCCGACCCGACTCTCAGTTGGTTACCACACCAATTGAAAACCTTGTGGCCACTACAGATTTAGCCTATGATACTACCACACCAAGGTTAGTAAATTGCAGCGGGAACAAACTAAAGAAATATATTAAATTAAATAGACTCATAAAAAAAAACCAAAACTTGTCAAAAATAAATAAATTGTCTTTTAAAAAATTGAGATTTTGTAAAATTAATGTTAAGTTAGTGGATAAGTTAGATTTATATTCTGCCCAGTTAGAAAATAGTCAATTGCAATATGAAACCGACACACAGACTTTAAAATTAAAAATTCAGAGTTTGGAGGATTCCATAGAATCCTTAGAAAAAATAAATGAGAGTTCTAAAAAGGTGATTAATGAATATTCTTTGGCCATGGATGATTTAATATCCCAGATTAAGCTTAATTCAGAACGGTTTGAGTCACTGACCAATGCCCAGTCATGTAAGCAAGTGACTGAACATTCGTCGACCAGTTTACTCGACCTAAGCCTGTGTGACGGTTTACCACAACAGCATGTAAATGATAATAGCTCCTTCCACACTACACAACAAAGCACACCTAAACCTAATGTTATTATGTATTCTGATGAAATTGGAAGCAATATGAGCTCATTTTTAAGCTTTTACCTAAAGGGACTTAGTACAATCAGCAATTGTCTGCCTCACAGTAGCTTTGAAAATATCTTAAAACAAATTTTAAATGACAGTAATATTAATTCTAAGACAACACTGCTTATTCTTATGGGGAATAGGGGTAATGTGAACAAAAATAATTTAATTAAATACTTTGAACAGTTAAACTCGCTTGCAGTGCATGAAATTATTTTTTTTACATTCCCCTATTGTGAGCAAATGTCAGAGGCAGAAAATACCACTAGACATAAGTTAAATATATCTCTATATAATCTTTGTACATATAGTAGTAAGTTTAGCATAATTGACACTAACAATTTTGTTAGTAAATACCATATGCCTATGGTGTTTTTGACTAAAGGCAAGTGTTGCCTTTCAAATTATTACAAAAGACAAATAGCTTTATCGCTATCATATTTACTTGACATTTCTGCCAAGAATTTGGCAGACAATTCTGCTCCTATTGAGCAGCCCAGTATGAACATGGAATTGGTTCCAGTCATAACCAATGATTTAATAGATTTAAACTAGCTGTTAAGACAAAAGATTCTGTCTCTGGCAATTTAGTTTTAAATAAATATAATGAAAAATACTGCAAACATGGAAAGTATATCCACCTGGTGCATCAAAATATTCAATGTATTAGAGGGAAAAATTTACAGATAGAACTTTTTTTGAATGATTTTAATATTGATATTTTATGTCTTACTGAACATTGGTTAAATAATAATGAATTAATGCCCCAATTTAATAATCACCAGGCAGGAAGTTCGTTCACCAGACTTAGTTCCATACATGGTGGGTCATTAATTATATTAAATAGTCAGTTAAAATTTAAGGAACGTAAGGACATTGTATCCATGTCTGTTGAACGGACTATAGAACTAAGTGCAGTAGAATTAGAGCAATTTATTGTTGTCTGTGTGTATAGGCCGCCATTAAGTAATTTTGAATTATTTGAAAACATAATGGAATCTGCCCTACTTAAAATATCATCTTCTAGTAAGAAATTGCTTATATGCGGCGACTTTAAGGTAAATATTATGGAAAATTCAACAATGTCTTGTAGATTATTGAATCTTTTTAAATCTTGTAATCTCAACCACATGTTTATGGAGCCCACTAGAGTGACTGCTACTAGTGCAACCTGTATAGATAATATTTTCACAGATATTTTTCCTATTGCTAAAAAAGTTATCAGCAATTTAGAATCAGACCACTTAGGTCAATTAATGGTATTTGAGGCATTAAGGAAAAATACCATGAGAAAACAAATAACTTTTGTACCAGTAACCTCGGACCGCGTGGAAAGAATGAAGCTAAGTTTAGTTCAGGCGCTACCCTTTCTGTCTTCCGATATGAGTCCTAATAGTATGTATAATTCATTCTTTCACACTTTTATGGATCATTATAATGCGATATTCACCTCAAAATCGGTCGTAGTTAGTGGTGCATCAGTTTTTAGTGAGTGGGCTACTGCGGACTTACATCAAAGAAGACGTGAACTGTATGCCTTATATGAGGAACGGCGGTTTAATCAGAGTGATGAATTTAAAGAACATGTGAAGGAGTATTCGAAGAAGTTTAAAGTAGATTGTCATATAGCTAAGCGAAATTATCTAAGTCAGAAAATAAAAAGTAGTTCCGACATTGTTAAAGCAACCTGGAAAGTTATAAATGTGGAGACTGGTCGCTCGAAACATACAATTAAAGAACTTAAACTAAACATTGATAACAAAATTATAGATTCCAATTTAGAAGTAGCTACAGAATTTGAAAAATTTTTCACCGAGGTACCAGTATCCACAACTAAGGATTTAAATTCATCACCCTCATCTGCTGTTACATTATTAAAACATAACGCTCCAGAGTGTTGTGGAGACCTTCATTTTGAACATGTTTGTACCTCAGATGTAATAAAGGCGTTTAAATCAATTAATGTCAAAAAAACTAATGACCTCTGGGGAGTCTCTGTCCATGCTGTCAAATCCTTAGTAGAAATTGTAGCGCCTGACTTGGTAGTTATATTTAACAACAGTGTTGATTGCGGCGAGTTTCCTGATCTAATGAAACATAGTAAAGTAATTCCTTTATTTAAATCTGGTAGCAGCTCTGACCCCACTAACTTTAGACCGATATCTGTGCTACCAACATTTAGCAAGATTTTTGAAAAATTAGTTCTTTCTCAATTAGTACGACATTTTAACGTTAATAATTTGATGCATAATAAGCAGTTTGGTTTTACACGGGGTCGCTCAACAACCGATGCTGGTGTTGAGCTAATTAAGCATATTTTCGATGCCTGGGAGGAGTCACGAGATGCTTTAGGTGTCTTCTGTGATTTATCTAAGGCCTTCGACTGTGTTTGTCATGAAACATTAATCAGGAAACTTCATTATTACGGAGTTAGAGGATCGGCACTGAATTTACTTAAGTCCTACTTAAATGGTAGAATACAAAGGGTCGATGTGAATGGACAGCGATCACCTGGGTCATTGGTCTCTATGGGTGTACCACAGGGGTCAATATTGGGGCCTTTCCTGTTCCTTATCTACATAAATGACTTGCCATTCCTTGTTAAGACCCACCATGATATAGTATTGTTTGCAGACGACACCTCACTTATTTTCAAAGTCAAACGACAGCAACAAGCTTACAATGATGTAAACAATGCTATTTCAAAAGTAGTAAATTGGTTCAATGTTAATAATTTACTGTTAAATGAGAAAAAGACTAAATGTATTAAGTTTGTCACTAGTAGTAACGTAAGGCATGTGCAAACAAGTGTCATTGTGAAGGATGAGGAATTGGAATTAGTTGATAGTACAGTTTTTCTTGGTATAACTTTAGATTCTAAACTCCAGTGGGGTCCCCATATTGCTACTCTTTCGAATAGACTGAGCTCTGCAGCTTTTGCAGTGAGCAAAATCCGTCAGTGAAAAACTGATGTGAAAACAGCTCGATTAGTATATTTTAGTTACTTCCATAGCATTATGGCATATGGTATTTTACTGTGGGGCGGTGCTTCAGAGATAAATACCATTTTTGTTCTGCAGAAGAGGGCTATTCGAGCAATATACAAAATGAACCATAGAGACTCACTTAGAGATAAATTTAAGGAAATTGACATAATGACAGTGCACTGTCAATACATTTATGAGAATATTCTGTACGTACATAAAAATATTGTAAATTTTAGGAAAAATTGTGAAATTCATAATATTAATACTAGAAATAAACATAAGCTCGCAGTGCCCTTCACTCGGCTCCATAAAATTAAAAAATCATTCATGGGTAATTGTGTAATATTTTATAATATACTTCCAAACCATATTACTGAATTATCTATTAATAAATTTAAGAATTATGTAAAGCGTAAACTTATTTCTAAAGCTTATTATACCACACAAGACTACATGAATGATATTACAACGTGGGATTAATTGTTATTCGAAATGATTATTTATTTATTAGGTATATTTGATTATTGATGAGGAAATGGATATTCCGATGTAATACTATCTACTTCTTTTGTCACTTATGCTTTTTTTTTTACATTTAGATTTTATTCTAGAAATTCTAGACTAGTATTTTTTTATACAATCTTTTTAATGTTTGACGATCCTTTTGTGAAATTTTTAGTGTTAAATTTGATATGTATAATAATCCAATTTTATTATGGAATAATATTAACATCAATAAATTGCTCTGATAATTAGATTAAGATTAATTACGATTCATAAGAGCTTGTTGCTAGGCCTACATGAATAAAGTAAATTTTGTTGTTGTTGTTGTTATTATTTATTAGCACAAAAATGTCTGGTTATAATTTAAGAACATTATTTATTTATTTAATCGTATGGCTACAAACTGGTCGCTTAGTAATTAATTGCTTATTGAATAGGTACTATAGTTTAACATCTAGTTTCTTCACCCATTGGGCTGCGTTCACATCAGGGCAGAGCAGGTCCAGGGAAACTCCGGTATATTTCCTCTTGGGGCAGTCGTAGATGATGTGATTAATAGACTGCACTGGAGCTCCGCAATCACACGCCGGTGAATTTCGCCAGCCACAGTTAAACATGTAATCCCCACAGAGTCCATGAACAACAGAATGTCCATGTTTAAGAACATGAATTCTGTATACAGCAAAAGAAATAATATTATTATTTTAAATTAGGACTGGTGTGTGATACATAGCGTTATCTACGTGATAAACTAAACGTCTCTTCTCAATTAGATTGTCGTGTACTTAATATGTAGTCAACAGTGACCATCACAAAATGTACAGAACCTTATTGATAAATCTTTTACAATTTTAAAATTAATACCATGTTTGATTTTATTTGATTTGATAATACTAGAAATACTAGAAATAATTTGATTAATACTAGAAATAAACATAAGCTCGCAGTGCCCTTCACTCGGCTCCATAAAATTAAAAAATCATTCATTGGTAATTGTGTAAGATTTTATAATAAACTTCCAAACCATATTACTGAATTATCTATTAATAAATTTAAGAATTATGTAAAGCGTAAACTTATTTCTAAAGCTTATTATACCACACAAGACTACATGAATGATATTACAACGTGGGATTAATTGTTATTCGAAATGATTATTTATTTATTAGGTACATTTGATTATTGATGAGGAAATGGATATTCCGATGTAATACTATCTACTTCTTTTGTTACTTATGCTTTTTTTTTGACATTTAGATTTTATTCTAGAAATTCTAGACTAGTATTTTTTTATACAATCTTTTTAATGTTTGACGATCCTTTTGTGAAATTCTTAGTGTTAAATTTGATATGTATAATAATCCAATTTTATTATGGAATAATATTAACATCAATAAATTGCTCTGATAATTAGATTAAGATTAATTACGATTCATAAGAGCTTGTTGCTAGGCCTACATGAATAAAGTATATTTTTGATTGATTTTGATTGATTGATATATGTATTTTTTTTGTACTTAATGCTTGTGTGTAGCGAAATAAAAAGATATTTCGATGTTTTAGTAAATAAAATGTTTTATGTTTTAATGACTTCGCTACTTGCCTATTACATTATTGTAGCCACCTGTAGATTTAAACGAACATTTCAATTTAGCTTAGCACTTAACATGTCCAGCCAAAACAATCCTCACCTTACTACTAAATGTACCACTAAATCAAACAACAAAGTCCACGAACAAATACTCCTCCCTTTGAAGTCTGAGTGACGCCAGTCGCTCGCCACTCGCCTATTCACTAGCACGTTTAGTTACTAGTCACTTGAAAGAGCGTTTAGTACTCTAATAATTTATTGCAAAGAAAAAAACTTTCATACACTTAACTTTCTTAAGATTATCATTCAATAATCAACTTAGCTGTAGTAAAATTAAAGTTTAAAGTGGTTTGACTCAGGAACTACTGATTCGGTGTTGGGAAAGTTAGTTGGGGAGCTATTTTGGTAACCAGGTGATAGAGGGCGGCTGATAGACAATTGTTTTCATTTGACGTTTACGAGGTGGATTGCTGGTTCAGAGAATGATGCTTTGCGGATATTTGTGACTACTGCGCTGAATCATGCATGAATTCATACAAGTCCCTACTACCTATTTTTCAACTTGTAACAATATAAAGTAAATAATTATTTTTGTTAATAAAAATGAAGAAACACAATACAACACCTTTTTTACGTCAAAAAGGTAAAATAATAAAAAAAGTTCTGCAGTCTTGCACAATACTCTTACCTAAGTGTTAGGAGCATTTAGAAATTAGTAAAAAAATGTTTTTCTCTTCTTAGGTAGGTAATCGTGAGATGATATGTATAGCGTCCAATTTCCATGTCCATTAACAATATTAGTTTAACAACAATATATCAACCATCAAATTAAGCTAATAAATTAAATTTGGTGTTCATTGAGCGTGCGTTTTCCTACAAATGAGTAATGTGTGTAGATACTGCCTGAATCGAATAAAACACATATCACTGCGAAAGCTGTAAGGACATACTACGGTTTGGTATCCGACGGTAGTGTAACGCTTGAACCCAAAAGAACACATATCGCTGCGAAAGTTGTTCACATTACAACGGTTTGGGTAACACATTATAAATGGGAGTGTGGTGCCTGAATCAAATAGAACACATATCATTGTGAAAGCTGTAAATATATGACGGTTTGGTGCCGGTGAGTGTGGGGTTTCGGAGACGGATGGCGAGGACTGCGAGTTCGCGGAACGCGCGCACCTGGCTCATGTGCGCCGGCGCAGGATTTATTGCGAAACGCGTGTACGTGCACGTATGTATCGTTCATTCACTGAAGAAACGATGAACTACGCTGTCTAAAGATTACGAGGAAATAAAAAAGGTTTCCTTGTTTTAAATTTACCTAGGGTGATTCGCCAGTAACTGGCCACCTGTTAGTAACTAGCCACTCTAAACTAAAAATGAGTTCTATTCACCTATAAACAGAATTCATTTTAGTATAAGGTGGCTAGTTATTGAAACCTTATACTAAAATGAATTCCAATTATAGGTGTATAAAATTCATTTTTGTTTAGGGTGGCCAGTTTTTGGCCGGTGGCCAGTTACTGACGAGTTACCCTATGCTCTTAAAAATAGATTATTTACAATTTTTTTGTCCTTCTTTTGTTCCAAGGCGAAATGTTTGGTATTTTAACTTCCTCGGTTTCTATTAGGCTCCAACATCCATTTTGGAATTCATAGTCTTGCATTATTTAATGTAGGTACCGTTAAGCCATATTAAAGATCGGATACATAGAAGACGCACCAGTGGTTTGACATTGCCTGGAAAAGTGAGTACGTCTACACGATTACAATCAAAAAACATCGTCTAAATTGAATTTACCACAAAACGGCCTTAACTTGCCAATCTACCCATACCTTGTTTCAACATATTTGCAATGTATGGATATTTATAAGGCTACTCGTAGATATACAGAGTGTACCTATTTATAAGGCTACTCGTAGATATACAGGGTGTTGGAATAACAAAGGAAGGGACGGCCTGTGGTCGAAACTCAGCCTTTGTTGGGAGATCACGCCATAGAATAACTGTTTGTCGGTGTCAGAGAGGTCGCGTATTACATTTGAATTTGAATAAAAAAAAAGTATCAGGAATTATAGAACTGCATGCTAATAGAACTCCAATAAAAACATTATCTGCTAGATGTTGACATGCTAACGTTACTTCACAGACATGGTACCAAAGGTGTCATAAATATTAAATGAAATAAAATATAGGTGCAATAAGGTATTTAACTGTAAATACAGTTTAGCTGGGATCTAGATTTAAGCTATGTACTGTGTATTAATAAATATATAATAAAATAAAATAAATAAGGTAACAAATGCATTATCAGATAATGAATCAGTACTGATTTGCTGATCATAACAATCACGTAAATAGACTTGGCTAAAAGGAATATTGGTAAAAAAAAGTTACAATTGGATCACATCAAACACACATGTGGATTAAGTAAGTAAGATATTTCTTTATTATATAAGAAACAATAAGAATAAGAAACCATTTGTTGCCACACAAAAAACAGATAAGTAACAAAATATAATAATATTAAAAATTGGCATGTGCGGCAAAAGGAACGGGCTTAGCATACGCTGAGTCAGCCATTTCATTACAATATATATATTATAATACCTATATTACATCCATAATATGTTTTTATTCCAATGGCCTACCTGTGAAGGAAATATAATTCTAGTTGATCTTTGGCATTTAGACAGGATGGATAAAAGGTGCCGCGGTGCGAATCAAATCTACCTCAGCACAATACAATGCTTTCATACACATTAAGATTCGGGGATTCACGGATTCTCACTATCATGCTTTATATCTATACATAACAGGTTTAGGTTGTGAGGAAAACGGTTCCCTACTTTAATTAACATTAACATTTAAGAAGTTACACTTACCTACATAGTATCCACCTATGTTTTTCATAACATAACTAGTACCTACTACGCCATACACTTTCTATGCAAGAAACAAATAAGCGTTCCATACAATTTCTTATTGAGTGAACTTTTACTTAAAAATAAACAAACCATAGTAAGTTTAATCCCTATTTGAAATATATAACTGTCATAGGGTACATCATTCAACGTGAGAGGTATAATGTTCAGTCAGTCAGTCCTTCTTCTATTCTTACCAATGACTGCTTTTCTGTTTGCCATCCACTTTGCGGTTGACAAATAAAAAATTATATCAAGCATTTGGTGCAGAACTAAAATGACCATACAATCATTAATAGTACGACATAATATTGTATTTTATTCATTAATATTGAAACACTTGTGCACTCACCAGTACCGGTGAGAAGTGAAAGCGGAGTGGGGCCGTCAATTGGCGCTGATTGGTCGCAATTGCCCGCAACGAGCGCCCGCGCAGCGCAGCCGTACAACTTAATGGCGTTACGTGGATAGATCCATATGTAGGTATGTATACCTTTGTATAGCATATATCTAGTGAAAATCTGTGAATACATAGTCGTTTCTAACAGTTTTTATCTACATCTCTTAGGTTCCGTCTCCTGATGCGAAACATTTTAGGTCATTGTAACGCCGTGATTCACCTAATATGGATGACCACAAATATAAAATCACACATGATACTGATTCATATTCTTTTCAGTGTCTTGAAATACTTCTTTTTTGGAGTTTCTTCCCATTCGAAATCCGTCGTCATCATTAGACTTATAAATCTCGATGATATTTTCTTTGTTTGAGAATATTTACGTACCTACCTTATCCCAAAACATCAATAGCATAATGGATGGACAATCCCATTAAAGTCCCTGGCTCTCTCTATTTCAATCAGGTCATTCCCCCTAAATTTGAAGGTGTGTCAACGCTTGCGCAGGTTCAAGGCGAGGTAACGTACCTTTATTGCTAGCAATTGCTAGGACGTTGATCCCTGACGTTTCGGCTATACATTTTGGTGACATCATCTGTTATAATAATGAAGATATGGAGCAAATAGTCCAATAAATATCTAGCCGGGATTAACATTTTGTCCTTTGGGAAAGATACGGCCCTATTCTAACTTTAACACTAGAGATCTCCTAGTGATGAATAAGATACGATATCGAGAAGATATAGTCATTTGTAAGTTAGATATGTCAAATTTGACATTTCCGCGATTCTGGAGGTCCACTTGAACGATTTCTACTAGTTATGACTTAGATATCCAAGTCACATCTAGTCGATATCTAATGTAGATCCCAAATCTTCACAAAACTGATTCGGCGTGATAGTCACATTTGTCATAGAGAAAGAGTTTTTTTTTTGTAAGAATTTCTAAGTAGGCTCTATTGAAAATTTGCTGGGACTGGACGTTGGAAGATGATTCTTGAAGTTTCGAGTATACAATATGCTGTAGTGACGTCATTCGTTTGACGAGAGTAGGTAGATCGAGATGGTTTTATTCAAAAACGTCTGTCGCGACGAAATGAAAGTCGCGGGATAAAGATCTAGATGGCATTATTCATAGATTTCGTGACGAATCGAAAGTCACGGGCTAAAGCAAGTTCACAGACCCTACATCAACTCCCGCATAAGTTCAAGGCGAGGTAAACGCACCTTTATTGCCACAATTGGAGCATCCTGGCGACAACGACCTGTGTAATGGGTGATAGCACACGTCACGGCCGTGTCAGGGGCTTTCCTGTATTGTATTAGTAGTGTGGATGATAATGTTTATTATTCAAGTATTCTCTTACATCCTGCGGGCTTTTTTGTTGTAAAGTGAGGCGAGAAAAATATTCCAAAAACATCAAAGTTAGGAGGTTGTTTAAGTTACTCATAAATCTTCCTAAATCCTCAAAGTTAGGAAGGAGGTTGTTTAATTTCCTCAAAAATCTTCCTAAGACATCACAGTTAGGAGGTTGTTAAAGTTCCTCAAAAATCTTCCTTAAACATCAAAGTTAGGATGTTGTTTAAGTTCCTCAAAAATCTTTCTAAAACATCAAAATTAGGATGTTGTTTAAGTTATTCAAAAATCTTCCTAAGACTTCACAGTTAGGAGGTTGTTGAAGTTCCTCAAAAATCTTCCTAAAACATCAAAGTTAGGATGTTGTTTAAGTTCCTCAAAAATCTGTCTAAAACATCAAAGTTGGAGGTTGTTTAAGTTCTTCGGGTATAAAGCCTGCATAACCGGTGGAGATCTTTGGAAACTTATTACCGGAAAAATGAAAGTTGTCCGGAAAGATCGAGAGACGGACCTGCAAAACACTCTAGGGCTTAATAGTGTTAGCCGGGATAGATAAAGACGCCGGTTTCAATCCGGCCTTCACTACTGCAGGGCTTCGTCACTTTTTCTGTACATGATATCTATTCTATGTATATCAGTATATAATTTATATAGAGTAGTGTGCCTGCTAAAAAACACAAATCAAAATATTTAATAAAAATAATTTGATTTGCTCTCCAAGTTGTGGTCTCTAGTGAAGCATTTCCAATGTTTCCATATTTTGACACAACATTTTAGTTAATAAAAACCATGCAAAACTACTTTGTCCACCGAAAATTTGCAGTTCCCAGTTTTTAAATGTCCTCGTCACCTTTCCACAAATGCAACCAGCAAATGTTTGCCCGCAAACAAGCCATTTTTCCACTTGTGTGCGCGACTGCACCAATCAACGGTACAGGTCTACCACCTTTTATTGTCGCTTTCATATCTTCGCCCGGTGTCCGGTTGCCATCCGTGGTACAATTGATTGCTAATTTTAGAACGGTCTTATGTTGCAGCGTTGTTAGAGGAATTTAAATCTTAACGGTAAACTTTAAGGTTTAAATTGAAGTGGCCATGATGTGCCAGACGTAGCAAAGTCCTATGTGATTGTTAAGTTTAATCAAATGTGTATTGTATCCTTGAATGACAAGTATGGGTTTTAATGTGCTAGAGAGTAAGAAAGCTTCAATTAGTAAGTGTTGGATATTAAAAGTGAGTTTGTTTTGCTTTTTTCCTTGGTTTTACAAGTACCTACTTATCTTGACGTCAATGCTAAATACCTAATTTCAGTAGTTTAAGATGAGGAAAAGTTTTGTACCCAAATATGTAAATCGATGATTTTGGTTTGATAACACCTTTTCAAAAGCATAGTTGACTCTAAAACTACATTACCATTATTTACTTTGTTCAATTTTTATAATATTTTCATATTATTTATTGCCCATATTTTGACTGAGAAACGATAGTTATTATCAAAATAAATGTATTTTTTTTACCTTCACACAATGTCTCCTGCACTAATGTAAAAACTCTTCCAACCTCATCAAGGGCTCATAGCCATTCCTGCAAAACTTTCACAATTTACGGTGACCACAAAGACAACATTAGCCACCCAATAAAAAACACCAAAACCTCAACTAACCAACCATACAATACTGCTTTAATACTGAAAAAACGCTTAATGATTCTTAGTCGCGACGCAATGGATAGTAAAGCTAAAGAAAATGTAGAAGATTAACCACTGAAAGTTGGGGGGAAGTTGGGGTAAAACGGCAATGGTTCGGTAATAGGCAAAGTTAGTTTTTCATCGGTCCCGCTAATGCGAATGTTTGATATATGAATTAAAGTGACCATATTACTGAGTTTGCTAGATTTATTGTACGGTGATAACAGTTTTTTTGGGACTGTTATGACGCTTTATTTGTTTTCGTAGCTAATATGTATTAATTTTTATTATGCCAGTTTGTTAATTTTTAGTCTCATTGAAAGCTGAACAAACCTAGCTACAAACGCTAAAATGTGATATGCTATGTGTATGTACGAGTCACAGGTATTTCTATGTAGGTATTTATGTGAAATATCGATGGTATTTTTTACGTAAAGTTTATTTGAAGTAAAAACCATAATAAGAACACTGTAAATAAGCGCCACAGAGGCGTAAACTCAATGCTTTTATTTTAAATACAAATAAAAAGTTACTAGTTAATATATTCAAAGATTAGCAAATTACACAATATCTCTCATAATTAAAAAAAAGGTAGGTATTTATTCCTAAATTCATTGTACAAGTATATTTAGTAATTAAACGTTTACAGCTGTCAATTACCATTTATATATAAAATGGACGAACTAAACCTTTAAAAAAACCTTTAAAAAAACAAAACCTTTTTTTTCTATAACACTATTTAAACAACCAAAACCCGAAACAAAATCTCGCACCTCCAAATCTTTTCCCGCACAATCGCAAGGAGATCTGCACCGGAAATTAAGACACGAGGGCAGCCCCCTTGCCCTTCCGGTTCCGCTCGGACATACCTTCACCGTGCGCATTATCATTATCATATTTCAAACGTAGGGTCAGAGGTTTGGGTGTGATTTGAGTGATCGATTTATATTTTAGGATAAATAGAGGTTTATTTGGTGCCTTTTCGAGTTGATGTGACGGGAAAAATTTTGTAAAAAAAAGGATTGTGGAAAATATGAAACATATCAGAAAAAAGCGTGAACAATTCAATTAGCTTTCGAAATTGCAAATGAATTCTGGTATATATAATGTAAATATTAAAACTAATGTTAAACCTAAAAATAAAATAAAATAGAAACACAAACTATGAAGTATACCTACTTACGTACAAAAAACCAAACCAAATACAAAGAGAATACCCCTTCTAACAAGTCGGACCGCGGCATGGACCCCATGACACTGGCGGCGTTACCTCTTTGTATCGCACGGGAAATACCAATGAATTCTTACTAAGGGAATAAAAAGTAGGTGCGCTATTGCTTCTTTATATCAATGTAATGTGAATGGAATACTAGTTTTTCTGGTCATCTAAGAAACTCCGCTTTTGAAGACGAAAAGCCTCTTTTAGAACTACCTACCCGAAAACTTTGTTGTGTTATCTAAGATATGATAAATACGTATATCGACAGGAGAAAACCAAGATTCGACTTATTTATACAGTTTAGTCCTCAGATTATCAAGCCGAGTCAACAATAAAGAACACCCATAATAATGTTGTTATACATCATCTTGTTTATTTGTTTCTGTCACAACTTCCAATACACAAAAACTAAATCTGTCTAGAACATGAACGGTCCCAGGCACCTACAATAAAAGACATACAATTTGGTCCCTCGAATAAGATACCCATCTTACGATCACCTTATATTTTCCAGCTCCATCACCCCCCTTGAGGGGGGAGGGGGGAACCGATATTGGAATATTTTTCATACAAACACTTCGGTACGTGGACACTTCTACTAGATACAATATTGCCACAAGAGAGGTTGGTTCACATGGAGATGTGATTAAAGTCGTTTTAATTTTTTGCCACTCTTTATCACGATAGCTTTCTTACATTTGTTACAATTATTATAAAAGATTGTATTGTGGTATTATTTTTCTAACAGGTAATAATCCATGTGACAGTTTTTGTATAAACATATTTTATCATAACTACTTGTAAATGACAACGCAAAATATATTTAACTCATGGGAACTGCAATTTTTGAATATTTTCTTTGGCACATTGCTACTCAGAATTATTATTGACTAATTAACATGTATTTGAAAACGCGCTGGTATTGACATTTGGTCATTTTAACCCACTTTAGTACCTATGTACTTTTAACGTAGCCACGTGGGTATAATGCCTAATGTCTCTGGAGTACAAAGTTTGGCTGGCATGTTTAAAAATATTCAATTGGCATGAAACAGTAAATTTAACCTTGCTATCCGTATACTGCTGAAAGTGCTGGGTATTCACTGCCTTACAAAGATATTTACTTAATAATTTTATTTGTTTTATTTAAGTAATATAATAATAAATTTAAAAATCCCTTTCCCACCATGTAACCCTCCCCGACCCGTGTGGCCGTCACCGTCCAGCCAAACTTTATATTTCATATGTTCACCCGGCCGCATTTATTATACCAACCCGCCCCAGCCTCCCCTCGCTTTAAAAAAATATCACTTTCAAAGAGGTAAGCTTGTTATGAAAACAATGAGCTGGTTTAATATTGTCTTAGGGTTGTTGTAATTTTAGGTTATGTTACACTTTACTTTTATTGTTAGAGTTTCCAGTTAACATTGTATTTAGTTCTCTTAGTAAAGTTCAGTTAAATTCAAAAAAAAAGCTTTGATGTCCACAAAAATCTGTTGCCAATAAGTCGTTTTTTTATTACTACGTGAAACAAACATACGGTTAGTCGCTTTCCTGTAGCCTAGGGACGCCTGCAAATCTAGAGGTATCACATACGCGTTTCAGATCTTTTTATTGTTTGACTAATGACTTTTAAAACTAATTAGTTTTTATTAACTCAAAATACAGTAAGATAAGATTGTACCCTTTGAATTGAGATTAGATACGTCCAGTAAACCCACTAGTGAATTACGAGTAAAGTGCTAAGCTGATACGAAAAATATGATTTTCCCCAATCTCACACGAAATAATTCCACCTACAAATACTACAGATTCAAAAAGGCTTAAGCTACATAACAACCGGGTTCATATATGACCTTTTGTATCTGGCAACACTTGCCTTTAATAATGAATGGCGACACGGGGTCAGTTTTACGACGAAACCACCTTTCTTTAATAAAAATGTCACGTCAAATGTCTCGTAAAAGCGTCCTCGGATATGTATAAGTTTAGTTATGGCTGCGGTTTAATATCAGGTTCGGTTATATGAATTTATGATTTATCATTTTATAAATTTTATATAGATTGCGAAATACCTATACCGATGTGAGGATATAGGCCAAAGTATGTAACTAATCTAATCTAAGTCTATCAGCATTGCGATACCTCAAGAGCCTATTTTATTTAGATTTAAGCTAGTTATTAATTTCGTTTAGTAGTACCACTGTATATAACATTTTTGCATTACCTATAGTTCAATAAAAACAGGCTGCTTATAGAGACAACGAGAGTTTTAGATTTAAAATGATTACCGCACCTGACATTTTTCAAATTCATATTATTTAATTTTCTATATCTTGAACGCATTAAACATTACACGTAACATCTACAAGCCGTTTTACCAGCCCCGTTGTGCATTTAAATTTCCATTTTCCAAAACTCTACAAAGAACCTTCGTCTAATTTAGCCGTACCGCGGCAAAAAGCCACAAAAACCCACTAAAGAACGGTCATAACTGTCAGCAAAAATACGGCGAAAGGAGGAAGGTGGGCAAAAGTGGACAACCCAATAAAAGCAATAAAAACGGACTGCGACATGTGGTCGGCTACTTGAATTTTTTAAAAATAAAATTTGCATACGTTTAGGGTTCAGATGCGGATGTTTTCGGAACGGTGAATAATGGAATCGGTTCTGGAGGTGTTTCGTTTGGCTATATTTGGATTTACAATGAGTCAAGCTAACGAGTTTTTGTGCTTTGGTGTTCCTTCTTTACATTTTTTAATTCCTTTTCTAATTCTTGGCAAGATTTTTGTAAATTCTTGCTGCTTTGAATGAGGTTCAAAGCTTTGCAATGGGTTTCATAAAAATCCAAGTAAAATAACGTTTAAAACTAACGCCATAAAGGATGACTTAAGTTAGAACACTTTGTATTATATGATGGGTTACCGTTGATCACGTGATGCTTTCCATAGAAAATGAAATGTCGGATGCTTTGACAAGGATCGTTCTAGCATGGGTCTTTAATTTAATAAGAAAAGATCATTACGTGTACAAATTAACACCCAATTAAACAGGTACCAGCCAGCTTGAATAGTTAATTTAGTAAGTATCAAAAAACAAACAGACCAATCATGTCAAGGCGGGCCCCTCAATGAACTTTAAGAGTTCAAAGTATCGATATCCCTAAAAATAGCCACGTAATATCAGAACCAAATGTTGACTCCTTTAATTGATAGTTTAATCGCTGTGAACTTCTGTCTCCCCTGTTCACACGTCTGTCACTGTGTAATGAAAACAAAACTGTGAGTACTGTAACTACTTAACTTTTCAGTTTCATTTGTTATTGGAAAATGAACCCTATTTATTATTTAAACTACAGTCTTATTTAGAATGTTTTATGAGATATCAGTTCATGTGAATAGGAGTAGCTAAGGGATTTTGTTTCTTAAGGATTCTTAAGGTTGACGACTGATATAGGTGATGGGGGCAGATTCAAATTGGAAGTGTCATTGATAAGGTGGAAGGTACTGTTCTCACATGGTTAGGTGTGGTGATATTTTGATGCAAAACATTGAGACAGATGAACTTAATATTTATTCTGTAAATATAGTAGGTACCTACATAATAATTATGTAGTTTGTTATTAAAATGGAAATTTAACAGAAGATAGCTACCGGCGCCATATTTAGCTTAAAATTAGTCTGTTGTTTAAAAAACGCGATGAAACCCGCGTTCTAATACAGACTGGTGTATATAAAATCGAAATGAGTTTGACAAATACAAACGTCTTCATGTTAGCAATGGAATCAAGCCAAAAGATATTGCATTTATAATTAGGTATCACGTTTTTCAATTGCAGTACTATACCTGCATAATGGCATGAGTTTAAATTTTAAATCACAAAGAATTACAAAATTTACAATTGTTTCAAAACTATTGATTCGAATGGCACTTTGGTACATTTCTGCTGTTAATATTATCATTCAGTTTAATAATTATGTCCAGAAACATACAGAATCCAGTCAGATTCATACACAAGTCTAAATATAATCACGTCCGGTCAACCCGTCTTTTTTTTTTAATTTCGCAGGCGGTTCACACGTGGTGCCTTTACCCTTCCCACGTCACCTTTACCTTAGCTCAATCCAAAATCAACTCTATTAATTCTACTTTAAGTCTCAATTTGCATTGATTGCAAAGATCTTTACCACTCGAACTTTAAACTGATCGGAATGTAAGTTCTATGCAGGTATAATTACAGTTTATTTCAGATTGTGTGTGAGTTATTTTTTAAAACCGTAAAATGTACAACATCTAGGTGTGGACACGTTTACAGCCAAATGTTGAGCACACCTGGACCGAACGTTTTTATTAATACTAATGCATATTCCTGATATTTCAGTCACAACACCGTTCTAAAACCGGGCAAGTGCGAGTCGGACTCGCGCACGAAGGGTTCCGTATCATAATGCAAAAAAAAAAACGAAAAAAAAAGCAAAAAAAAAACGGTCACCCATCCAAGTACTGACCACTCCCGACGTTGCTTAACTTTGGTCAAAAATCACGTTTGTTGTATGGGAGCCCCATTTAAATCTTTATTTAATTCTGTTTTTAGTATTTGTTGTTATAGCGGCAACAGAAATACATCATCTGTGAAAATTTCAACTGTCTAGCTATCACGGTTCGTGAGATACAGCCTGGTGACAGACAGACGGACAGACGGACGGACGGACGGACGGACGGACGTACAGACGGACGGACGGACGGACAGCGAAGTCTTAGTAATAGGGTCCCGTTTTACCCTTTGGGTACGGAACCCTAATAATAGGGTCCCGTTTTACCCTTTGGGTACGGAACCCTAAAAACCTTTGGTTTGATTTATTCGTCTGCATTGTTGGCAATTGCCGTTACAGATTAATTTGGATTACGTTGTCTTGTATTTTTTTTTAGTTACACGTGAAATTAAAAATGCTATTTGTTCTTGTCTTTATTTCCTGGCCAGTGAATGTAACTGTCTTTCTATTTTAGAACGTTCATGTTTTAAGTTTCTGAGATGATAACAAAATACGTTCAGCTATGCAAATATAAATGCTTCTGTCATTTGCGTTTGTGTAGTGTAGGCTATATAATAGTTCCGTTCCTCGCATAAACGTACAATTACATCAATCTAATTATGTCACTTTTGTGTATAAGATTTAACTTTAGTATCGGATTTTAAAAATCAATTCAATTATCGTTTCTTTTCAGGCAATTAACCCGATGAAGGACCACCATAAAACAAATTGATGCAAAACAATTTGACCCAAATTGATCTGTAGCAACACACGTCTGATACTGAGTCGCTACGACCCAAATTGAGTTAGTATCGCACGTGTGATACTAGGGAGCTCCACGGGTGGCCCATAGATACCTACATTTAGAAACTAACATTATAATTATTAACAATAAAAATGTTGTTTAAAAAAAATCACGTCGACGACACAGTTGTTTGTTGAAGTGTAGGTTTCAACAGAGGAGAGGTGTGGGGTTTTGACGAATAAAATAAGACTTTACGTGCTGGTGTGGTGAAAAAGGACATCTCCCTCATTGACACACCTGACACGCCGTTGACAACCATTTCAATCCTAATTTTCCCACGAAGCAGCAAATTCATCAACGTCACAGTAATATTGCATAACAGTACGTCAATCAATACGGTTCACTCGTTTATTTTTTCGGAGCGTGGAGTCATTAGCGTGTTGTCTGTAGTGATTTATTAGTTGCACCTAGTGTTGTTATGATTGCTCGAAGAATAAAAATAAATCGAACACTGACAGACCAGTATTAAGTGCGCTTTTTGATTAAGTACACTTGCTGCGAGGATAGGGGATAAAACTTGATGGCTAATGTAGGTAGCTATGTATTTAAATTACATGTTCATACAGCAGCACCTACACCAAGCCTAATTCATAAACCAAATAGAGTACGAGACAGCGTTTAGTAATTGAGCATTTTCCAAAAAAATGTACATTTCATTCATGTCTTCAAAATATTGACTTCTTGGGATCATTTTACTCATTTGTACATTCACGCCTCATACATGAAAAAATGTGTCCCAAAATTTTGTATGAAAAAATATTTTTCCAGTGCGTCACGTTCATACAAATAACAAAAATCATACAAAATAGAGACGATCTGGAAAGGAAATCTTGGGACACATTTTTTCATGTATGAGGCGTGAATGTAAATGATTCTGAGTAAAATGAGCCCAAGAAGTCAATATTTTGAAGACATGAATGAAATGTACATTTGTTGGAAAACGCTCAGTTTTTAATTTTGGCTTTTAAAATTCGACTCATAACAATAATTGATAAAACAAGTCATGCCTGCATGCTAGTTTTCTTTTGTTTATTATTTTAGAATAAACTGGTTACATCAGTTAGACTGGTTTCCCTTGGGTTTTCCTTTGCTTAGTTAGCAATGGGATTTCGTCACGAAGTCGACGGACTATCGATAGAGGATTTGGTTCTGAACTTCTGAGAAACGACGTGGTAGGTTGAAGTAAGGAAAGTAGCTTTTAACCTACTGACTGTTAAAGAAATAATTATTATTTAGTCATTAGTATTATTTTAGTGTTGATTAGTACAACGAAAAACTTGAACCTAAAAAGGCCTCTGCGGTTTTCTGCAACAATTAATTACGCACGAGCTATAAATATTCAAACTATCGTCAATACACATCGGTACCTCGTGGCATTTAGGTAGCACTTAAAAGATTAGTTTAATTAATCCCTTTTTTTAGTGGTTTCTTTTTCTCGACTCGTATAGGAAGAACATTGTCACATCACTAGTCTGTTAGAAACTGTCAAGTGCCACGAGTTACCGATGTGTGCTCATCACTAATCTTTTAAGTGCTACCTAAATGCCACGAGTTATCGATGTGTGCTCATCACTAATCTTTTAAGTGCTACCTAAATGCCACGAGTTACCGATGTGTGCTCATCACTAATCTTTTAAGTGCTTCCTAAATGCCACGAGTTACCGATGTGTGCTCATCACTAACCTTTTAAGTGCTACCTAAATGCCACGAGTTACCGATGTGTGCTCATCACTAATCTTTTAAGTGCTACCTAAATGCCACGAGTTACCGATGCGTAATCGTCATATTAAAATATTTCTAAGATACCTATTGTAAGTTGGATAACCTTCTGTTGCCTAAATGCTGCGAACAAATAAAAATCCGTTACTGGTAAATGTATAAAAAATAAAATATGGTCTTTGTATGTGGCTTTAATGGAATCACTTATTTATCGTATGTCTAGTTTAACCCACTTACTTAGTCTGTCCGAGCAATATATTTTGCTAAGTTGACAGATAAAGAAGAAGAAGTAGACGAATTCAAGGATTAACTAGCAACTGGTTAAAGCGACTCGGTAGCGGTTTCCCCTTTATTTATTTTAAATAAGTTCTTAACTCAAATATATTACCTAAAATAACAAATACCTACTACTTTCGGTTCGTGTCCCTTAATCACCTAATTCATTCAGACATCACCTTCAATCACAGACTTACAACGCACAGACCCCGCATTATGAAGCTTTTGCTAAGAATTTTGCATGGGCATTGAAGGGGTAATTTAAGAAACTAGTAACATTTAATATGCCCCCGGTTATAAACGAGAATACGATTTAAATGACCAAATAGCGCTGTCATAACCTAAAGGGAGTCGCAATGTGTGGTGGCCACGAGTCCTAATTTTGTCTGTGATGATGGTAATGTCCTTCTAGGCGACACTTGGATAATTAAGTAGTCGTGCATGAGCTCGAGCATGAATTGAAAAAAACTCTAGTTCCAATGATTTATCTATCATGTAAATGCTCTGTCTCCTACAGCCATTTACAACGTATGTTTACACTATAAAACCTCGCGTTGGCATTGACTGATGCCGCCATAAGCGCCAGCACACCTGTCACTGTGGAAATAGACATTATTATTTGTTTTTTTTTTAATGAGCGACAGGGAAAAATCGCTTAGACTGACAGGTTTGGCGTAGGTACCTATTTTTGCTTGAAGAACAAGACCGTTGAGTGTGTTTTGTTTATCAATAAATGATATAATTTTGGCTCTAGTCTTTTTGTGGATGTGGATACAGCTTAATTTTCATATATTTCTTAACAACAATTAAAAATTCTGGGTGAATTATGTTGTTGTAGTTATGCGCTCTAAAGTTTTGGACACTTTTCGTTATGTATATTAAATAATTAAATTCAAGCTCATCTATTGGTAGCAATTTTCTTTCATTCCTTATCTATAATTAACTAGGTATCCAGTAATATTATTTTTGTTAAAGATACTTATTCTCATTAAAAAAACCGGCCAAGTGCGAGTCGGACTCGCACACTAAGGGTTTCGTACCATTATCTATAAAAACGGTCACCCATCCAAGTACTAACCCCGCCCGACGTTGCTTAACTTCGGTCAAAAATCACGTTTGTTGTATGGGAGCCCCACTTAAATCTTTATTTTATTCTGTTTTTAGTATTTGTTGTTATAGCGGCAACAGAAATACATCATCAGCATCAGCTGTCTAGCTATCACAGATCACGAGATACAGCCTGGTGACAGACGGACAGACGGACGGACGGACAGCGGAGTCTTAATAATAGGGTCCCGTTTTACCCTTTTGGGTACGGAACCCTAAAAAGGTAAACTTCAACCACCCACTTTCAACCTTATAGAGTACCGTAAAACGGGGTGAGTAGGTTTCGCGGGGAGAGGTGGGTTATGAATGGGGAGAGAAGGTTTGATTTTAAGGCTACTGCTACAAAAATAATGTATTCCAATTTAAAATGGAGCTATAGCAATACGCATAATAAAAAAAAATCGACCCAACAATCTTCCAAAATCACCTTTGTATGAAAACCCCTCTCACCCCAAATACGAGGCACTACGGGGTGAGGTGGGTTTTCCTCTTTATCGTCAAAGTTATGAAATGGAACTACCCAAAATAAAATAAAAACTAAAATACAAACGTCCGGAACACTTATTATATACACCATTCTGTTTTCATATGTAAAAATAAAATGTTATCGAGGTTTGAATTTCAGTTTTGACCCTACTCACCCCATTTTACGGTAATGTAGAGGATTGGGATAAAACTTTTTTTATGTCAATTCTTTAAAATAAATCGTAGTAATCTATTAATTACCTACTACGAAAAATTTCAAAATCTGCTTTGATATTTATTTCGTATTTTAATCTACTCTATAATTTAAATCTTCAAAAGTACGTATACTAAGGTTCATATAATGGCTACTATGGGAAATAAACCATTCTTGCATAAGGCTTTTTACTACCTACATAATATGTAGGTAACACAGATATTTACATAGACATATGTAACTAATCCACACCAGAAATGAGTTATAAGCCTAAGAATTGGAGCTAGCACCGATTCTCCCAATGATTTACTCCATTTTTTCACGCCTCCAATCTAGGCAATATCTTTAAGTATTCCTGATAAATATCTCAGCTCATAAACGCTAAGATAATAAAATGGCGTATAAATCTTCTTAGCGGGAGCGAAAATATATAAAATATAGGCGAAGCCGCGGGCAGATTTATGTGTGTGAAATATTAGCTATTGTAGTTTTGTATTTATAATCTCACGCGAAAGTATGGCGCCTCCAAGATCAAAGGGAATTAAACAAGTAATTGTTGATAAACAATATAGCTTGCACATCATCATCATCGCAGAATCTATTTATAATGATCTACGTTGAAAGTACAGGGCAAAAATACGTTGGCAAAATATTTACTGCGGTATACCTACTCGTATTGTTGATAATTTTAACAAACGTTTGCGTTTCTGTATCAAAACTAAAATAGAACAGTTCGAAGATAATTTGATTGGTAATATATAAATGGTCGTAGTTTTCTTTATAATTACATTTTGTAAAAGACATAATATTAAATAGAATGTAAGAAAAATATTCGGTAAAAAATTGTCAACATGGTTTAGGGTCACCACTTAGGTTTGTATGTTTGTTTGAGTTGATGACTGTATTCTCTGTATTATTTTCTTATATTGAGGTGAGGAGGAAAATTATAATTAAGTGTATGAGTTTGTCAGTTCAAATGTAGGTTTAAGAAAATAATATAAGTATAAGGACCTACTTGCAGTTAATTTTTTTATTAAATTAGATAAAAATATACCTAGACTAAACCTTGTCATCATTAGCACAACACTTTTCTCTTTAATATCATCACGCTCCAAAGACTGATATTTGTTTAGACTGCACACGAGTACTCGCGGTAATCTCTCCTCCTACTTAGCGGTAAAAATGTTTGTTTACGAAAGCGATCAATCCGAGTGAAGATGGACTGGCCCGGCGCCAGCGCAGGGCTACTCGAACTTTAGAAATCTTATCTTGTTTTGATATTATTATGACTTAACTGGCCTTATAGCCGGAGTAACTTAAACATTGTTTTTTGAAAGTTATGATTTGACCCTTATACTTATAAAAAAATAAAATTATAATAAAAAAACAATCATAATATAGATTAAGCTAAATCTATCGGTCAAACGGTAAATAAATAAATACATAAATCTTACTTAGCTTACCTATACTTAAAAATATTAACTTACAAACGTTTATATTAAAGGAAAAAATGGAAAAAAAACACGCTTCCGGCGGTACTTGAACCTGCAAGCGTTCGCAAACGTATCTGTTTGTTAAAAAAATGGTTTATACTCAACTTAATTTTAAAATTGGCGACCTTATACAACCTCACTATTTTGACCATTCAAAACACATGATACCTGCAATTTTCTAGAAGTGTTCATCCGATACATTCGTACGTAACTGTGACAGGGAGGCAACACGTCGAACGTGCTTAGCAATATTAGGCCTTCAGGGACCACACTCAACTATCGGACGAACACTTCTAGAAAAAATGGAGGTATCATTTATGTTTTGCGTGGTCAAAATAGCGAGGTCGTATAAGGCCGTCAATTTTAAAATTAAGTTGAACATAAACCTATTTTTCAACAAGCAGATACGTTTGCGAGCGCTTGCGGGTTCAAATCCCACCGGAAGCGTACATTTTTCCATTTTAACCTTTAAGTAATATAAAAAATTGTAAGTTGAGATTTTTAAATTTCGAATATCTAGGTCTAATATTGAAATGACGTTAGTTACTTGGAGAAGTAAACCACTTAGGTACAGTATTCTCATTTGTGTTTTGCTAAGATGATGATGTGTGGAAATGTTCTTGTTGTGTTAGTTTTGAGGTAGTAAAGTACATTAATTTATCTTGTATCGTGCACTAAACAATAAATAAATAAAAGGTAGATATATCGAACCGCGAAAACTGGCGCATACTCCACCGACAAGAGCCATGCTCTTAAATTTTGATGATGATGATGATATCGGATCAAATTATGTGAAAATGATCTTGCTACGAGTATCAACTGATTTAAAGTTTTTACTATTTGGTTAAATTAAAACGGCAAGCATTTACTGGATAAATATTAATCTGTCTCAACATAATGGCTCCGTACCATCCATCAGCCGTGTACCTATCACTAGAAATATCCGAGGTGAGACGTTAAATCATTTTGTTAGTTTTTCTGAGCTGTTTTCATAAGTTTAAACTGCTAAAGCTGCCAACTGATGAAAAAATAGGTGTTTGTAAATGTAATAACTTTATTACATTTACAAACACCTATTTTTTCATTTTTGTCTTTAGACAATAATCTCTTGTATGGGTAGGTACCTACCTAAGTTTTGTGTTTTTGTGTATAGTACTTAAATAGAAATAGAAAATAGAAATATCGTTTATTTGCCAGAAATGTGGTACATAAATTAGGTGGTAACATTCATCTTAAATCGAACATCACATCTCGCCGAGAGTGTAGGCATGCAAATATTACTTACAATCTAGCATTTTAAGATTACCTATATACATATTTACAATTACAACAATATGCTACAATTGCCAACACAAAATATAAATAAATTCAATGTTAAGAAATAATTTTCGAATGTCAAATAGTTCTATTACAAGTTAAAATAAATACATTACAAGATCAGTACGTTACGTTATAATTATATTTCAGTTTAAATTGCTGCTTACAATATAAAAGGACGAAATAGGTCATATACACACACATAGGTCACATAGGGACTTGTTAGGACGTCACAAAGGTACCTAGGTACATGATAAAAGCGAGTTCATAATAGGATCGCACGACGATTTCAAAGATTTAAAGATACACCACTACTGAAAGAATAGGCACGTAAGACTATTAAATGTTTTCACCAACGACTAATTTAATTGCCAATTCATTTATTTTATACTTATAGAACTCACCTAAAGCATTTCTCTGAGAAATTTGTTCAATATTTACGATACGAGTGTTACCACTTTATCGTATTTTGGTTTCCCCCTGAAGTTTTAATTTTGCGCAGAAACTGTAATATCGTAGGGTAAGTAAACATAATAAAGTAACAAAATTTAGTTTCTCTTTAATTTTTATATCCGCCTGACGTGACAATAATTTGTCAAGCGCGACATACTGCTCGCTAGAATCGCTAGATGTCGCTGAACATGCATAAATCTGGAGATTAATGTAAACGAGGGAAAGCGCGCGTAAAAATGTTTGAATAGCTGATGCTCTGAGGCCATAAAATCGGCGTCACGGGTAAATGACGTGTTAGAACTATTATTACTTTATAAGTTACGATGTGCTTAATTTATGGGAAAATTGCAACGAAAGTAATTAAGCATACCTATATTTGAATTAGTGTTAACTTGAATCCTGTGTGCACCCGTAACGCTTCGCTAGTTGCTTGGCAGCTAGTGAAGCAGCTGCGTTCGCGATTACCCAGCGTTCGTGATCACCCGGCCTTTTCCTACACCTAAAGTTATTTTGCTAGATAAGTACTTTGTCATTATAGTGAGGGCGTTAGAAGTTCGCAGCTATCCTTTCGTATCTCTATCGCACGCGCATAATTATACATATTACTTACTGTCCCGTTCGCTACTTACTGTTCGTCCGTTTACAGTGCGGGACACTGGGAAGTCAATTCTAATTTACCGAGTTGTTTTTTCAGAAATCAGAAATCAGAAATTTATTTGTATAACATAGGTAATAAATACAGGTGGTACTTTTAATACATTTCGATCACTATGTTTTATCCACAAATGCGGATGTACAAATTTAATGTAATGCCTAACCTAAATAATAACATGCTGCTTGCATACTTTGACATTAATAATTTTCTTACAAATATCACAATCAAACTTGCAAACAATACAAAATACTAGTTATTGAAAAAAAAAATATATCTATATCGTTATTATGGATTTGATCTGGTTTTGATACAACTAAGACGATCTATGGTCTTGGTGATTGGCACATCACGACACGACTTTTATTTAATTTCTCGCAGACCAATCAGCATGAACGATCTTAAAGATTGTATCAAAACCATATTTGAACCGACTAAGTTAAATCAGAACGGGATCAGGGTAGGTATAATCCACCTGCCTACTCTGCAGGGTAGACCATTGGTGATGATGCACTTACGGACGTCTCGGAACTTTACCAACTATTTCAGACATGCATCATCATCTCATCATCTTAATAAGAGCATGGCTCTTGTCGGTGGAGTATGCGCCAATTTTCGCGGTGCTCGGCCAGGTTCTTTAGATAGGGACCATACAGGGGTAAGACACGACTTTTGCTTTTAATTCTTATATTGACACGTGGGTTTAGTGGCCACACAAAGACAGACGGATTAATCAAAGTCCCGCGCACACCTCAGCGCGTCCGTTATAACTCGGCCAGGAATAGTCTAAGAGCTCTAACAGTTGTAACCGATGCACGTTTTTAAGTGGCTGAAGTCGTAAAATGCAGCTTGAAAGTAGCATAAATTATACAGGTAGTCAAAAGTCCAGTGGTTCCATTTTTATCGCCTGTCACTATGCCCGTTACTTTCGCGCTTACATACTCGTACTTTGTTAGAACGTGACCGGCGGTGACAGGCGATAAAAATGCAACCGTGCTACTTAACTACATTACTCGTATTATTGAAAAGTTTAAGTCACTTCGTTTATTTTGTGGCATTCAAATGTAAATAAAATAACTTTGAGTTTTGATCCAAAGTATTGAGCACTTCTTTTAATTTATATTTTCACTATACTGGTATTTTCTATATACTGGTTTGTTTTAGTCGGTATTTATAATAATAATATTTTGGTTCATACGTATACACGTATCCCTAATGCTGCTAAGTTGGTACGTTTCCCAGGTATCCCTCTAAAGAGCAATCTTCATTCCTCATTTTTCATCCACAATAACCGTACAGAAATATACTAATAGCCAAAAATACTCTCATTTTTACATTTCAATCTCACGCGACATTACCCCTACCGTCTGTCAAGCAAGATTAATAATACACCCACCACTGTCACAAAAAAGTATACACACCTGTCCCTTATACCAACGACTTAAGGTTGAAAAGGGTTGACTTATTTATAACTGTGTGATACCTCAGCTGTCAACGGCTTTACAGGACAAATGATAGTAATGCACTTTACATTAGAGACGTTTAGGTAAATAAATGAAAGGTTCATTTGTTAAAGTCGTAGATGTATGCTATACCTATGGTATTGAGCAAAAATGTTGAATTTTAAGTGATGAAATTTCTACTATGGTTAAGTAAAAACAATACATAAATATTTAATACCCATTTTGTACCATTTGGTGTTGAAACTCTAGGTCCATGGGGTCCCAGCGCGCATAAGTTGTTCGCAGAAATCGCGAAGCGTCTGGTTGACGTAACTGGTGACCGAAGAGCTGGCGGCTACCTCGCACAACGTATCAGCATTGCGATACAGCGAGGAAATGCTGCCAGCATCCTTGGTACAATGCCTCAAGGGCCTATTTTAGATTTAAGCTAGTTATTAATTTCGTTTAGTAGTACCACTGTATATATATTGTATGTAAATAAATGATTTAAATATACTTATGTATTATTTTTACTTAATTGTTTATTTAGGGACAACCCTACACAGATCGACCTTGACCAACACAGCTGGCTTTGCTATGGGCCCTATAAAATACAGATGTAGAACATAATTGTTTTCCATCGTATTTTCTCGGAAACGTTCGTGTTTGTTATGGTACTTCAGTCAACCTCAATACTTTTTGTACCGAGACTGACTGAAATAGCAAGACACGTTCGTACGTTTCCGTGAAAATACGATGGAAAATAATAAATTATGGAGCAGTTGCTATGTTTGAGTGAATAAAATTAAAGACACTTTCTCTGGTAGCTGAATAAACCAATACGGGAGGTCGATTCTGATTTAACAATTCGTTATAGTCTTGAACTGGTTTTGATACGACCTTGACGATTGTCTTGGTGATAGGCGTGCATCTCACGCGCGACTTTTAATTCATTTCGCAAGCACCAATCAGCGTGACGTCAATATAAGATCAATACCATAACAAATTGTTATATCCGAATCGGGTTCTGCGGGTTACATTCGGATTCTGTCGTTTCTGTACCCAAAATTGTATACCCTTAAAAACAATTAAAGTAAAAACTAGTTTAAAAAAAAATTGGCTCACAAAGGGAATCAAAATTTCTTGTAAAACAAAAAGATTATTAAAAATTATGGTTACCCAGTCCAACGACATAACACTTACTAAACATTATAAACAATACCAAAAACTACTTAAAAAAACCATACTTAAGGCTAAGAAACTCCAATACATTCGAAAACTTCAAAAATCTGATAACGTTATTAAAGCTATGTGGCAAATAATAAAAGAGCGCACTAACAAAAACGCAACGCAAACGCGGCATAATATTGGCCTATCGTTCCATAATAAGTTAACGTCTGATCCCAAGCAAGTGTCGAACATATTCAATTCATTTTTTGCATCGGTGGGCGCCGTTGAAGCCGGAAGTACAGCGCCGCGCGGCCGGCCTGTACTCCTACCCACCACAAACTCAATTTACTTAAGTCCGGTAGATATTCCAGAGGTAAGAAGGATCATTATGAACCTAAAAAATAAACGAAGTTTCGGAGTAGACGAGTTACCCCCAATGCTATTCCGACAATGTGCCGACGAATTAATTTTGCCTTTCTACATATTAATTAATCAGTCTTTTACAGAAGGAACTTTTCCCGATATGTTAAAAAAATCAATTATAAAACCGATATATAAAAAAGGCAACAAAACCGACCCCAGTAACTATCGCCCCGTGGCTCTTCTACCAACATCTTCTAAAATATTCGAGACTGCTATGTACAACCGCGTGTACTCTTTTTGTGAAAGGTACAATATTTTTGATGACGCTCAAAACGGCTTCAGGAAAAACCGTTCTACTACCTTGGCTGCATACAAATATATATTAGAAATTTTAAATATACTTAATGAAAAAAAATACGCAATTGGCATATTACTAGATATGTCTAAGGCATATGATATGGTTCAATACGACACACTATTAAACAAACTATATGAAATAGGAATAAGGGGAATTGCACACAATTGGTTCACGTCTTATCTCAAAAACAGAGAACAGTGTGTTGCAATTGAGTTTTTGGATCACACAACGGGCGAAATAACATGTGTCAAATCTGATCAACAGTCCATCACGCATTCCATCCCTCAGGGTAGTGTAATCGGATGTTTGCTTTTTTTGATTTACATTAATGATATCCCGAAAACAATAGCCCAATATTGCGTACTTTTCGCTGACGATATCTCAATTCTAACTTCATGTAACGACAGCACAAATACAAATCAAGATATAAATTCCATATTAAACTCTGTAATAGAATGGATGGAAGACCACAACTTAAAACTAAATATTTCAAAGACGAAAATTATTCAATTTAGGCCTCATCAAAAAAAACCGCTATCATTAAATTTCGACATAAATGGCATAAAATTGGATTTCGTGGACTCGGCAACATTATTAGGTTTCGTTATAGATTCAAATATCAATTGGAAGGAACATATAGCCAAAATTAAATCAAAATTATCATCTTTCGTGTACGCATTGAGGGAAGTTAAGAGATCTACAGATTTTAACTCCGCGATTACATCTTACTACTCTTACGCATACTCATGGCTTACTTACGGCATCGTACTATGGGGAAATAGTACTGACGTCGAAGATATTTTCATCCTCCAAAAAAAGTGTATACGCATACTCGCCAATATAAAAATCCCAGAGAGTTGTATTCCTTACTTTAGAAAATATGATATGTTAACACTAGTTTCCATATACATTTATGAGGTGTGTAAATTTGTCAGGAAAAACCCGCAACTATACACTTCTATCCTAGATCAGACCCGCCGTTACGAATCTAGGTTCAAAAATAATCTAGTTACAGTGTCAGGATCTACAATGAAATTACACAGCACAAGTCCACACGCCATGACAATTAAAATTTATAATAAATTGAGTGACACCTTAAAAGGAGAAAAGAACAATACAGTATTTTTTAAACAATTAAGAAAGAACTTAGTAGACAAATGTTTCTATCATATAGAGGAGTATTTCAGGGACAAAGATGTTTAGTGCGCGTAAGATTTGTATTTATTGTTATTTATTATTTATTGTAATTAGGATAATTTAGTTTTTAAGTTCTAGATAATAAGTTTTCTGCTATGCCCCATCCGGGTTTAATAATATGACGTGTATATTTTGTATACTTATGTTATTTAGCATGAATAAATGAAATGAAATGAAATGAAATTAAAAAAAAACTTTCTGCAAGTACCCAAAAAATAAATAATAAACCGATGAGACAAAATTCGACTATTTTTGTATATCTCAAAAGCATGAGTATAACGAGCCAAAAGAACTCTTATATTGCGAATACAAAAAGTACGTAACTTTTATTTTTATTAGGTACCTACGTAGGTATACATTTTTGACTAAACGTTATATTTTGGAATGCGTAATAAAAAAATGCTCGAAACGAAAACAACAAACCTCTGTTTACATTTAAAACTCCGCACAACCCACGCTGTATCAAAATCTATCCCCACCGTTGTTACTTACGACATTGTACATACTTTTCACCACACCTACGTCAACACCCTATATAAAAACATATTTTCCATCAACCCGTCAAGATGATCAGCTCGGTCACAGATAAATTACTTACATTAGTCCCCGCGCTGGAACTATTCATTACGCTAATGTATAACGCTCGATCATTTTAAGCTGTGACGCTAACTAGCAGGTTTTTCTTAGAAATTGTAATTGGTTGACAGGAGTGATCGCTGGAGGTACTTTAGAGTAGGTTCTGTAATTAGAATGGCAGAAAAAGGAAATTAAATGAATACTAGATAAAACATTCATTTACTATATAATACAATAGAATAGAAGAAGTTTTATTCAAAAACGCTTAAGTAATTTACACTTAACTAATAACACTGACACGGCCCGATTCAAACGTAAAGTTACCTCCGTCAAATTTTTGACGTATCTTAAAGTTTGAATCAGGTCGATAGTATTAGTTAGTCGATTATAAAGCGTCACTGAGGTCTCCACTCAGTTTCATGTAGTACCATACGTTCTCATCAACCTTGGACTACAAAGAACCTTTTTCATACCCAAATTAGGCGCCTAAATTTAATGAACAAATTTTAATAAAGACAAATGTAAAGCCCAGTATTCACATACCAACCCCTGAGTAGGTGTACACTGTACAGTGAGCTGCGAAATTGCATAGAGAAATTATGAATGAATTCATTGATAATGGTACGAGTAGGTGCATTGCTCTAACTTGAAATTTAAACTGTGGATCCGGGGACTGGGGAAGCGGGAGGGTGTCCGCTGCGGCCATAGACCTGTGATGATGTACCTGTGATAGACCTGTGGCAGAATACCAGCGATGTGGCTTGCCGCATCACAATGCTGAGCCAGCGCCTTTTCTGTGCCACGACACATGGCTTCATAATTTTTTAATGTAATAGTTAATAGTTTTTAGTAATTAAGTTGCTTTGCATGTTCTTATCTTGTACTTTTTCAATGCCGTGTATGTTGTGGGTATGAATAAAGAAATTATCTATCTATCTATCTATCTATCTATGATGATCCTTCCGGCCGATTTCGGCCATGGCGACCACTTCGACATGTTTAGTTAGTTCGACGCTCATGCGACCGAAGATGGCTGACGTAGCCGATCTTCGAGGTGAACCTCCGCGCACATTGAGGGCAAGCGAGGACACCAGCCACGTAGTACACCTATAAGCTTAGCACGAATGCGCCGTAACAGTATGTCGCGCGCGAGATAGACCACTCGTCCCTTTTTAATTAATACTGGTACGTACAAGTACTAATGGTACTATACGAGTATGAGGACTCGAATACGCACCGGTGTGGACATGTCTTTAAGCTAGCTTAGCCCAAAGTAACATTAGCGCCGGATGGGCGTCCGGCGCGCACAGCGAGCCCTTGTGCGCGCCATCTTGTGACGTCACACGGTAACTTGATAAGGTAGTAGCCGCCCACGTTGAATTCATGTTGCTAATCTTTTGATTCTTGCGCTTGAAACTGGTGAAAGCGTGAAACGATAAAACATTAAATAGGTAGGTAGATATTACTTATTTCCAATTACCATGATACGATTTAACAAAAACTGACATCAAAAAATATTATAATTTAGAACCATCATTTCATGCTCTTCAAACTTCAACATTTATTCAGTAAATAGGCCCCAAGGGCACTTTTACACGTCAACATTGAATTTACATACAAGCAAAAATAATAATAATACATCAATAATTATAAAATACAACCAACTGCAACTACCAATTCAAACTAACGTATTACAATTATTTAGTGATGTATATGGTCTCTTAATGACGAATTACACGAAAAAAGGGTCTCCAAGAGTCAAAATCCTGTATAATTAACACATGCATTAGGAGAAAAGAAACATACGAGAACCGAATGAGGCGTCTCACTGTAATTAAACTCAAAAATAAAGTTAGTAAGTAAGTATAAAGCTCGTGTAAGCTTAAACAGACCAGTCTCCACAAACAACACCTGTCCCGGAATCCAGGACAATTTACACTTCGATAGCTATAAAAATTGGGAGCAACGAAAAAGCCGGGCTTCACACAGAGCATTTAATGACAACTGATCTAAAAACAAAAGGTAAAACAAAATACCATAAAAACATAGACAAAATGTATAAAAAGTATAAATAACACATAAAACCTCAAATTAGTCCTCGACATCATCCCCCCCGTGTAGCAAGGCTACACAACTTCTTCGTGCAGTCGAGCTAACTTTCTGGCGGGCCTCCTTAATAGGCCCCCTTTTGTGGCCACGTCAGCCACTCTGACAATTCCATCTCTGCCCGGGAACACTTCCACTATACGGCCTATAGGCCAAACACCTCTAGGCAGGTCAGGGTCAACTACGAGGACAACGTCGTCTATTTTTAAATTGTAATACTGCCTTCCGTCGTTTCTTCTCGGCTTCAGACTGGGCAGGTATTCTTTGAGCCACCTGGTCCAAAAGTGCTCGGACAGTCGTAGAACTTTTTGCCACTCCTTTCTTGACGAAAATACACCATCGTCTAAAACGGCCGGTAGCTGCTGCGGTGAAGAGGTACCAATCAAGAAATGGGACGGAGTCAGGCTTTCATACTCTCTGTTCTCAGTAACGTAGGTTAATGGCCGCGAGTTTACTAGCGCCTCTGCCTCTAGGAGAAGAGTATGGAGTAGTTCCTCTCTGGGAGCCCTTTCCTTTAGAGTCACAAGGAGTGCTGTCTTAACTGTCTTTACAAGTCTCTCCCAACAACCACCCATGAATGGTGACGCCGGAGGAATGAAGCACCACTCTATGCGTTTGCTGGCAGCAAAGTCTTGCACAGCGTCGCTGTAAAATTCGCACAGCTGTCTGTTGGCTCCAACAAAGCATGTCCCGTTATCCGAAAGTATCTTATTCGGGAGTCCTCGACGTGCAGCAAAACGACGTATGCTCATGATTGCGGAATCTGCTGATAGACTAGCAACAATTTCCAGGTGCACTGCTCGTGTCGTCATGCAAGTAAAGAGGGCTATCCAACGTTTTTCTCGTCGACGGCCGATTGACACTTCGACTGGGCCGAAATAATCTAGCCCGGTGTTTGTGAACGGGCGTTTGTGGTGTTCCAGGCGCACATCTGGTATGTCGCCGGTTGGTGGGATGTGGGGCGTTGCTTTACGCTTTATACAGTAGGCACATTTTCGGGAAACCATGCGCACTTCGCTACGGCATCGGAGTATCCAAAATCTTTGTTTAAGCTCGTTAATCACCAGCTCGTTGAAGGCGTGTGCAGCTTCGACGTGGTAGTGCCGTATGAGAAGACGAACAGCTGGGTGACGGCCATCAAGAATAATAGGTGATGCAGTGGCGTAGTTAACGTTCTTCATGTGCTTTATACGACTGTCCAGTCTGAGGAGGCCATCTTCATCAATAATCGGGCAGAGAGGATTCAATTTGCTCGACTTGGGCAAGGGCTTAGCTTCTCGAAGCAAGGCAAATTCTTCGCCGAACAAATCGGTCTGCGTCTGTCGAAGAATGGCAATTTCGGCCTTCTGCATCTCTGCGGCGGACAGTGGTGGAAGCTTAGAAGGGTTAGTTTTGTTTTTGGAATTTGGATTGTCATGTGCCAAAAGGGAACGAAACTTATTGATGCACTGAAATATACGTGCAGTTGTACGAACCAGGCGTAACCATTCACTAAAACGTGAGGGATCTGGCACAACCGATGAAGGCTTGTCCAGATTGATGAGTCCTACATGCGTCTTAGAGGGTTTTAACTCCTCCAAGACGGATGTAGTTTCAGGTGTCGATGGTTCTTTGGGCCATTCGCTGAACGGCAGTAATAAGAAATCAGGTCCAGAGAACCACCGCGATAAATCGACGTCACGATCTTTTAATCTAGTCGCGTCATCCGCTACATTCAAACCACCTGGTACGAATTTCCAGTTGGTAACTGTGGTGATTTCGGTGATTTCGCCCACACGATTCGCGACAAATGGTTTGAATGTCCGTGCATCACTACGGATCCAACTTAGTACTGTGGTCGAATCAGACCAAAAGTAGATTGCATCAGGTTTTATATCGTGACCGATGCATACCGTATTGGCGAATCGGGAGGCTATCAGGCTAGCTTGGAGTTCAAGTCGTGGTATAGACGTAGGTTTCAAAGGACTCAGTCGGGCCTTTCCACCAATGAGAGACAGCTTTACGGAACCGCTCGTTAATGTAAAGCGCCAATATGCGACGCACGCGTATGCCTCCTCGCTGGCGTCTGCAAATATATGGAGCTGTCTGTCACGAATGATATCATCTGGAAACCCACATCTGTACCAGCGCGGAATTTTGACGCATGTAATCGTAGCAAGTTGTTGAGACCAAGCTCGCCACTTTTGAACGGCATGTGATTGCAGCTCAGTGTCCCAATCAATACCAGTTCGCCATGTCTGCTGGAATAAAATACGACCTTGAATAACCAGAGGAGTCAAGAGACCGAGGGGGTCGTACACGCACATCAGGTAAGACAATACCTTTCGTTTTGTTAATTTGTCTTGGTCAGGTATGGGAGAACCAGTACGAAAACTAAAGGTATCGCTCTTTGGATGCCATATAAGTCCTAAAGTCCTAACAAAACCTTCAGGCCCTACATGTATATCTTCAACTACAGGAGCTCGTAAGTCTTCTGGTACGGCAGCAAGTGCAGCGGGTACGTTAGAGACCCAACCACGCATCTCCATGCCTGCCGCTTTGTGAACCGTTACTATGTCAGCCGCAAGTTGCGCAGCTTCTTGGACACTGTCAAAACTTCCTAAATAATCATCCATGTAATGATCACGAACGATAGCCTTTGCGGCGGCCGGGTAAGACCTTTGCAATTCCTGAGCGTTATGATTTTTTATGTATAAAGCAGTACAGGGGCTGCATACAGCACCGAAGATAACGGAAGTCATTCTGTATTCTTTTAATTCACAGTGAGGGCCATGCCTCCAAAGAAAACGTAAAGCGTCACGATCTTCCTGCCTAATCCTAATTTGTGGAAACATTTCTTTCACGTCAGCTGTCATAGCAACATGACCTTCACGAAAACGGAACAATATGTGTAGCAGTGATTGCAGGAGATCAGGCCCCGGGAGCAGGAGTGAATTCAAACTAACTCCCGAAGTCTTTGCGGCTGCGTCATGGACTACGCGCAGTTTTCGTTTTTGTGGGTGTATTACAGGAAAATGGGGTAAATACCAACGTAAACATTTGTGTGTAACGCTTGTGTTTATTTTATCATGGTATGTTTCCTTTGGACACTCTTCAGTGTAACCTTTTGACATCATGTTATCTATAAAGGCACAATAATCTTTTTTGAGGTTAGACTCTCGAGCCATGCGCCTTTCCAAACCGTGAAACCTAGAAAGCGCTTGAGGATAACTGTCAGGTGTGTTTGGAATATCATTACGCCATAATAGACCTACTTCGAACCTACCTGATGGCAAACGTTTGGCGGTGGATTCTAAAACCTTTAAAGCGTGTTTATCTTCGTTAGAGTACACATTTTCAGACTTAGAAATACCTATGGCATCAAGGCGAAAATAATCTTTCACAAGTTCGTCCATGGTGGTGTCACTGGCACTATTTTTGCTTGAAATGTGATTTATAAAATAGACGGGTTTAGACCAAATGTTGGATTTGCCGTGTAATACCCAACCTAAAGCTGTACGTGTGGCAATCGGATCGGTTTGGGCACCTTCCCTAAGCTCACGGCAGATAGTGAGATACCAATGTTCTGCACCAAGCAAGACTTTAGGTGTAGCTTCCGATATTGAAAGAATGTCCGCTAAATCAGCCAAGTGTGAATATTTCGTAATGTCGCTTTGGTTGACAGTTTGTGTGAACAGTGACAATGAGTTTACGGCCTTAGCGTTGTTAACCGTGAATGTTTCAGAACATTGTTTACCCTTTATAGAAAAGCTAACATGTTGGATGGGTCTGTGTACTGACATTCCACAAGCTCCGTCAACTTTGATTGACTGCATGGGGCCAGTCGCTCCAATGTGGCTTGCCACCTCCCAGTCGATCATAGTTGACATGGAACCGTCATCAAGTAACGCATATGTGTCATATTTTCCATGAGGTCCACTTACTTCAATCGGAACGACTCTTAAAACACTTGAGATTCTGGACTTGACATTTCATCGTTTGAGTGTGATCCAGTGACGTTAGAAATTGTAACAGTTTTATCAATGTTTTTGTGTTCGATAACATCGCAGGAGGAAGACGGAGACTCTCTGGCAGCATTGACTACGTGAGGCGTCGCTGCTGAATGTAGCAATGGGTGATGAAAACGCTCGCACCCGTCGACACCACATCGACCGATCCTGCATGACTTCCACCGATGTGCTTTAGATACCAGACACTTAGAACATATCTTTGCTTCACGCAACCAAATCCATTTGTCATCTAAAGATAGTGACTTAAATTCCTCACACTCCGTAAGTTTATGTTTATTGTTACAGTAATGACATAGTTCATTATTGGTGTTACGCACAGATGTCACATGAATATTTTCACTTCGTGTAGGTTTGTGTGCAAAATTATTGTTGCCGACTGTACTATGTCGCCTACCTGACTCTGATATAATGGCACCATTTCGCCTACCTAAACCTGAAGTAAAGGTGCCGTTTTGCCTACCTAACTCTGGCATAAATGTGCCAGACCGCCTACCTAAATCAGGCATAACAGTGCCAGGTCGTCGGGCGTAATCAGGTATTAAACCGTAACGATTGTGTTTTATAGCCTCAATATCAAGAAACTCAGACAGTAATTGAATTTTAGGCACAGATCGGTCACTTTTGTACGCAAATTCTTTCCACTGACTGTACAATATCGGTGTCAATTTGGCTAACACACTATGAAACAGCTCTACCGAATAAATATGCTCTATCTGATCTAAGTTTCTAATTACTGCTATACAATTGCGCAATCTACAAGCAAAGTTGGTAAGGTCTCTTTGATCAAAGCTTAGCTTTGGGAGATTCCGCACGAGAGTAATCTCGTGTAGCACGATCATTTCAGGGAGCGCGAACGTCTGCTCCAGCACGTCGAGCACTTGCTCGGGCCGCTCCGCCGTGTACAGCAACGACGACACGCTCTCCAAGGCCGCGCCGCGCAGCGCACCGCTCAAACGCACAAGATTTTCTGTAGGCGTAAACAAATGTTGAGTATCGCGGTAAATGCGTTTAAACATTAACCATTCCGTAGTCTTACCGCTAAAGGGAGTAAGCTGTAGTTTATGCGAGCACCTTTGAGAATAAAAATAAGGCTCGGGCTGATTTGACGGCAACTGACATTGTTTGTTATTTGAGTTGTCAAGCAACGGCATTGATGTCAGTGCCTTATTATTATTGCTCGTAGAGGTTTGCAATAAATTTGAATTGTCATTTATTGGTATTTGAAATGTCACGGGTTTTCTGTAGACATCGCGATGCATTTCATGATTTTCAGGATTAAGATGTACCACTGAGTTTTCATGATTGCGATGCGACGCAATCATACCATTTGTGTTAGGATTTTGACGTGTGGTATCTCGTTCTTGAGAGAAATATGGGTTGATAGGGTTTACATTATTTTGTTGAATATAATTAGGTTCTAAACCTAAGTTTCTCTCGCGAACGTGAACCGTAGTAGAGTCTGCGCCCGTAGGCGGGATATTTATTAGGGCCGCATCGGCGTTGTTGTCAGCGGGACGACGGCCGCTATGGCTGACGTCGCGGACCCACGATGCAGTTCGTGAATAAGATTGACTGACCGTATGAGTGTTGGATCGTCCATCCGCTTCTTGGGTTGCCAGTCTTGCCTCTATTTCGAGCTCTTCCACTTGCTTAGCTTGTTCGAAGAGCTTACGTTCGAAATCAAGCCGCTGGCGTGCGACCTCCTGGTCGCGGTGTAGTTGCAGTAGCGCCTGCTCACGTTCAAATAGCTGCTGTTCACGCTCCAGGCTGCGACGCGCCAATTGGGCCTCCTCGTTCAACCTCAGTGCCTTTATTGTGGCTGATGAACGAGAAGACGACACACGCGACCTGTTACTGGGAGAAACAACATTAATGTGTTCAGCACTATTTACACGACACTGGCGAGGCGTCTCGGGGGCCTCGGGGTCTTTGGAGACGTAGGGTGCGGGCGTATCAGTGGTACCGGTCGTAACGGTGTCCAACTTTGTGGGCTGACCGGACCCACCCGCAGCCGACGCTCCGGGCTCCTGGGGGCCTTTGAAAACGTGGGGTGCGGGCATAACAGTGGTACCGGCCGAAACGGTGTCCAATCTCGAGGACTGGCCGACCCCACCCGCAGCCAACGCTCCTGAGTCCGAGCGCGTCTTGCCAGCACTTTTTGCTGGTGTGCTCAGCTGTTTCGTTTTAGAACGCGTGATCATGTTCCGCGAAGGACCAAAATGTCCCGGAATCCAGGACAATTTACACTTCGATAGCTATAAAAATTGGGAGCAACGAAAAAGCCGGGCTTCACACAGAGCATTTAATGACAACTGATCTAAAAACAAAAGGTAAAACAAAATACCATAAAAACATAGACAAAATGTATAAAAAGTATAAATAACACATAAAACCTCAAATTAGTCCTCGACAACACCCGTTCACGAGTATGACGTTCATCATGACTTCATCAATACTTACATCTTATTTTTAAAGGATACATTTAACAATAAGATCAAAAGTTAAGAAACTAAAATTTATATTTCATCTTTACTAATTGATGCAAGAGAGAAAATTACTATAAAATACTTAATAACTTAAAATGTGCTCTATTTCAAGATTTCTCTCGTTTTCTCAAGGATATCACGTCGTCAAATCCAAAAAAAATTACAAAGTGGTTATGGCGCCTGCAGCAAATACAGAAGATAGGAAGATACTGGTTCGTTTCCAGCCTTAACACTAAAGTAGTTGGTCACTATTTCTTTCGCAGCGATAAGACATTAATTTTCAGTTAATAAATTTTGAATTTCGAATAAAATTTTCCATATAATTCAGCTTTCAATGGCATGTGTATGCGCATCCGGCCAACGTGCCAAATCCCGGCGCTAATGACCGCGACTTGTTCCTGTGTACGACTAGTGTACTAATTAATATTGTGTACATAATCATTATGTACGTACATGTGTATGTCGCTGTGGTAATGATATTACAATATATTGTGCTCTTGGCAGACAAAAATAAGCCATTGAAGACTGTTTTCACGTTGTCCGATCCGACATACTTATATTGTGTTTAATTCACTTTGGCATCTGTTTGGTTTAATTTACAAAAATGTACCTGATGTAAGTTGTGATATTGAAAGTGATAAAAGTCTAAACATCATAAATTTGAGTGTAAAATAACGTTTTAGGACTGATCATCACTGTACTCATGAGTCATGTAAGTACATGTACTTACATGACAATACAAATTGCGTAAAGTTTCCAAAAATTTCATGACATTTTCCAAAAGTTCTCAAACATTTTTCGCAGATTGGACATCTGTAGGTACTTCCATGTTTTTGGATTGTACCATCGCCCACACTCCTAACTGTACATCGGTGGGCTTTATGCCTTTTGTAATAGGGAACACCCAAATATTCCGAAATATGTTTTTCCGACTTTCATAACCTCGATTTTCATAATCACGATTTTTTATACGTCCGAAATATCGAAATTACGACTTTGAAAACCACGAAAGAAGAAAATCACGACTGCGCTATTTCCGAATACTTAAAATCCGATTGTCATATGAACGAAAGCTTAAAATTCCGATTTATAAAAAATCCGAAAATATTTTTTCCGAATTTGTCTATTCCGAAAAATCATTGACCGATCGGAAATAAAATAATTCGGTATTCAGAAATTCGATCTTTTGATAACTCGGAATAATGAAATTCGTGATTTTCAAAAGGGAAGTAATTAAATGGTCAGCCGTTTTTAAAATTGATCTGCAAAAAAAAATGCATTTAATTCATTTGGACATGCCAGAACTGCTACCTTTACAGAAACCAGCTGCTACTAGAAAAGTGGGTTAGGTTAGAACTGCAACCTGTACAGAAGCCAACTGCTACTAGAAATGTGGGTTAGGTTAGGTTAGAACTGCGACCTTCACAGAAGTTAGTTGCTACTATAAAAGTGGGTTAGGTTAGGTTAGAACTGCGACCTGTACAAAAACCAACTGTTGCTAGAAAAGTGGGTTAGGTTAGGTTAGAACTGCGATCTTCACAGAAGCCAACTGCTACTAGAAAAGTGGGTTAGGTTAGAACTGCGACCTTTACAGAAACCAACTGCTACTAGAAAAGAGGGTTAAGTTAGGTTAGAACTGCGACCTTCACAGAAAGCAACTGCTACTAGAAAAATGGGTTAGGTTAGGTTAGAACTGCGACCTTTACAGAAACCAACTGCTACTAGAAAAGTGGGCTAGGTTAGGTTAGAACTGCGACCTTTACAGAAACCAACTGCTACTAGAAAAGTGGGTTAGGTTAGGTTAGAACTGCGGCCTTCACAGAAACCAACTGCTACTAGAAAAGTGGGTTAGGTTAGGTTAGAACTGCGACCTTCACAGAAGCCAACTGCTACTAGAAAAGTGGGTTAGGTTAGGTTAGAACTGCGACCTTCACAGAAACGAACTGCTACTAGAAAAGTGGGTTAGGTTAGGTTAGAACTGCGACCTTCACAGAAACCAAATGCTACTAGAAAAGTGGGTTAGGTTAGGTTAGAGCTGCGACCTTCACAGAAACTAACTGCTACTAGAAAAGTGGGTTAGGTTAGGTTAGAACTGCGACCGTCACAGAAACCAACTGCTACTAGAAAAGTAGGTGTAGGTTAGGTTAGAACTGCGACCCCTACAGTAAATAACTGTTTTTAGAAAAGTAGGTTTAGGTTACGTTAGAACTGCTACCCCCTGCACAAACGTAGGTGGCTTTATTTATTAACAACAAATTCGGAATATCGTCATTCGGAATTTAAAAAATTGGCATATTTAAAATAGGAATCACGTCAAATCGGAATTCAAAATTTCGGAATAATAACAATTCGGAATTCGTGATTACAAAAATCGTAAAAGTTAAATTCGGTGTTTCTCACTATCGGAATTGTTATATTCGGAATTATGTGGTTCGGAATTTAAAAAATCGTCGATTTTGCTATTCGGAAATATAAAACTTCGTGATTTTCATCGTTCGGTAATTACGACAATCGGAATTTTGATGGGTCGAGCATTTAAAAATCGGAATAATAAAATTCGATATTCTAAAATTCGGCATAAAATATTTCGGAATTATGTAGTGTACCCTTTGTAATAAGGTCCACCGATGTACAGTTAGGAGTGTTGCTGTTTGTACCTATCTGTTAAAGCACAGTCTATAAGGTCTAATATACAAGGTTATCCTATTTTTCATCATTCAGTATTGTCTCTATATTCCACCTTTTGCTTGTATAAAGGGGCCCACTGATTAACAGTCCGCCGGACGGTATCGGCCTGTCAGTTGTTCGGAACTGTCAAAATTTTGTTCTAGCTGACAGGCCGATACCGTCCGCCCCTTTAAGTATGTTCTCTTCTAAAATTCTAATTAGAACTGTTTATCAAAGAAATATTTAATAAGAAATATTTCTAAAAGTTCTAATTAGAATTTCAAATATTTACGTTTCACGTTTTGTTTCCATTTATAAAGACGCAAGAGTTTGTAGCGATTTATATCCGTTACACCAAATTATAAATCCCAAGACATGCTGATTAGTCTAATTATAAAAATAAAAATTTAGATTAGCGTCGCGACACTTTAAAAAACAGGAAAGAAAAAATAAAGGTCATTGACCCCAGAGCTATAGCATCAATATTAAACTATAAGTATCTAGAGCGCGTGATCGGCCCCAAATATCGCTGGCTAAAATGCCTCGTAATTCTATTTCAAGGACATTAGGATTTTCGACTTTAGGCAACAGTACCTAAAGTTGCAAACCGCTTAACTCTTTTGGAGCAGATACGAGGTTTACATTTTCAGCCGACGATATGACAAGGCAGATTACCTCGACCACGCTGATAATTGACAATCTTAAACCTTATCCCAAAGAGATAAGGTCGATTGTCGGTGAGTCAAGAGTGGTGCTGTTATCAAAGACTAGGAAATATTAAAGACGAACAACCTCCATACAACACCGCGTGTTGTATGGAGTGTGTCCCTACGTGCCTTTTTACTACTTTTCTATTTTCGCTTTAAGTATACGTATAAAATGATCACCTACTGCTTATATGATTTCCAAACGTAAAATTATTTACAATACAATACAATACAAATACTCTTTATTGCACACCTCAATAAAAGAAGACAATACAAAAGAAAACAGAAATACAAGCAGAGGTAAACAACAGGCAGGTTATTTTCTATTATGTAACTTTCTTGTCGCTGACTGCATAAAAATACCTACAATTAAAGCATTATAAAGGTATTTTAGGCATATTCTTATTTAATGGCGCTTTTCAAAGGACTTAAAATGCTTTATTTACGCTTTAAATCTACTCAGGTGACTGTAACTGCGGTCAGTCAAGTCTAATTTTACGTTTAGAAATTATAAATAGCAGTAGCGTGTCAGTTTTCATACGCAAATAACTAAATTATACAAGTAACATATAATGTCATCTACAACATTGACGATTGTCGTGGCGTTGTATGGGGACTGTATTAAGTCTTCTTTATTCACTAGTCTCTGCCGTTACCTTGACGTCGGTCACCTAGACGTCGTAAATCTGTCTACAGGCTTCACCTAAATACCGGTACATTTTATCGATCTAGATCGCACAAAATAATGGTACCTATTTACGTATTTTATTTAGATTTCTTACACGATGAAAAAAATTAATCGTTGTTTCTTGTGACTATGAGATTGTTCGAGTTGGCACAATGTAGCATTTTTATAAAATCGTTTGTTTAATACGTCTCTTCAAATACAGGAAAATAATAATATTGGTATGAACATTTGACGGTAATGACTATTTAATCGTCCCCATTAAAACAGTTACATAATTCCTGTTGTGTAATGTAGTTTTCTTTCGCTTAGTAGGTCTGGTACCTGTTGGCCGAAAGTTAATCCAAATTGAAAATGCTGGCCATTAACCATTATAAATTGAACCGTAAACTGTAATCGTCCATTACGGTTTAAGGTTTAATTTATAATGGTTAATGGCCAACATTTTCAATTCGCATTAACTTTCGGCCAACACTGGTAGGTACCCTACCCTACGACCCCTACGTGCTATGTAGCCAAGTAACCATTTAAGTCAAATTAGAAGATAAATGTTAATTCATTTATTTTAAGTCTTAGCTTCTGGAGAGCTATAAGCACCAACACGATGTGTTAATGTGTTAAAACTGTTAAAAAGCGACGCTGAAGGCCGAGCTGTAAAGGAGCAGCACTTGCACCAAGCCTGCTGTCAAAGTTAAGGTGGCCACTGACGAGCTTTCCAACAGTCCAAATAGCGTGGCTGCAATCCAAAATCGGTCCGTGAATGTCAAAAACGTACAATGTTTAATATTAGGATGCCGTCCATTTGGATGAATCCATTGTAACGGCATCCATTTGGAAGGCTCGTCAGTGGCCTGCTTTAAAGCGTTCGCTAAATTTTATTGTATGGGAAATTTCATAGATCTGTGCTGCGTGACGTTGATCAGCCTGTGGTGGGTGCAATTGACCCTTAATGTGGTAAATGTTTTCGAGCTAGACCTTTCTTAGGTACACCTGTCTTTAAAAAACTATTACTTATTTAAAACACCCCTGATAGATACCAAAATTAATATTTAATACTTAGGTAGGTACCAAAAAACTTCAAAGAATCTACTTACAGTAAGAAAACCCGTTCAACCTACATTTAGCACACAAACAATATTATTATAATATACGAGGTAATAAACGTTTAGCAGGAACACTGAATTATTAATATACATGTAAACACACTCTATAACTTTATATTACTACGTTTATTTATTTACGATTTCAACTATGAACGAAGTTTAGTAGTCAAAGAATTTCATTTCAGTACCATTTCTGACCTTGTCACAGTGACAATCATATGAAAGTCGCTAGGGACCTCTTACTATTTAATTGTCAACGTGACAAGGTACTAAATGGTACTGAGATAAAATTCCTTGACAATGCCAAACAAATGCAACGGAAAATCTTTATCAACGAATCTAATTGCTCATAATATACGTGTATTTCTATTTTTAAAACGAATGTAACCGATTCATAAACAATTCAATATGAATATGAGAATATGACAGTCCCTGTCTGTACTTTTTGATTATCAAGTAAATGCTTTACATTTTCTTCCTTTGATCTGATTTCACAACGACACAACAACACAGCACATAAAATAAAACCAATAAAAAGTTTCATTTTAATCCTTTTCTCCCCTGTTTTTTTGAAATAAAACATAATATACTAATTAAATAGGTACTCAGTTGCTCGCTTACGTATTCATTTTTCAATAAAAAGAAAAAAATAAACATCTAAAAAGCAGCGCTAGTTTTTCTCGTCCTCGTACTCGGCATCTTACCGCTCTTAGTACTTCTACTTGGCAAAAGATGGCGCTAGTAGTACATACGAGATGTAAACTTTCGCATTTAGCTTTATGAAACCGGTTGTTTTAATTTATGAAATTTTATATTATTAGTACTATATTTATTTATAGAATAAGTAGGTAAAAGTATTCTATATAAATAGTAACGAAAATAAAACTATTTTTCGGTAGAATTAAAAACAATGTGGATCATAATATAAGAACAAAATGACCAATTCAATTCAATTCGATTCAATTCTTTATTGATAAAAATATAATTTTACATGTCAATATAACTAATACCTATACGATGTAGTCAGAGAAATTACTTTGTCTTTTTATTTATAGTTACAACATGTTTACAACTGAGAAGTCTTCTCAAAAGTAAAAATAATGTATGTACCTACCTATACCTACCTCACAGGAGTTATGTAAATATCGCAATACCAATGTCTTGTCATGTGGGTTTACAAACTAAATCAAAGTTACATTATATTATTTTTTGAGTATTTTTGGCGGAGGTTGATTGGTAAGTGCCAATCAACAATTATATATATAAGTATATAATTAATTACTTAGGTATGTAACATTTAGGTAAACTTCCCTGAACCCGTCACTAATTACCGATTCTCCGAACCACATGTGTGTCAGGACAAAGGTCGCTTTTTATACCTTTTTTATAAGAAACAACACTATCACCACTATAACTTCACACCCGCGCCAACCGAAAATCTACCTTGTCTCTAACAACTTTAGACAGAAAGCGATGACACAGTTATGTTTGTAAAATTCGAAAAAGGAATAGGTTCTTTATAGTAGCCGCTTTACCTGCGAAGGTAAGGCGGAGGCAGAGCCATGTGCGTAGGAACAGCTCAGTTCTAAAAGGTCGTAACTGTGCGTCATTTCTCATAGAGATGTGCCTTTTTAATACGATACGGGAGTTTGGATTGTGTTCCTGTCAAAATAGACGCCATGTTGGGTTCCGAATTCGAAATTGGAATATGGTGAGAAGCGTTATAGGTCAACCATTTTGAGTTCGTTTGAAAATCTCGGGCAGTTTACTATTGTAGATACGTAAGTATAGATCTGAACCGAACATTCGACCGAATATTCATATTCGGCTCATCTCTAGTTGTTACTAGAACAGTTACTACATAACTATCCCTTAAACCAAACGGTTGGTGAAAGTGGTTACGATTAAAAAAAAAAAAAATAAGTTATAGTAGGACTATGACAATAATTGTATGGTTGACATTTTCAGCACAACATGCGACTGATTTATATTTAGGTATCTATTTAAACTTTATTATTATATTAACAAACAAAAATGTAAAAATGGCGGACTTAGTTCCAAAGGGTCAGCCATTATAAAATAATAAATAATTCCTTTATTCAGACAAATACAGTCCACTCAAATTAAAATTAAATCTCTACTTTTTAATTTAGTACCATTTATTATTACGCATCCCTCTATGAGCAAAACAACTCCATGCGAAACTACTTCACGAACGGTCTGAGTTAAATAAATAACGGTAGGGATAAAGTAGATAAATCCACGAGTAACCTACCTACCTACATAGGTAGACATACATACATACATATAGATGTATACTTACTTTAAGAAGCTAATCACATTTGATAACATACGCACAGTTAATTTGGTTCAGTCATAATTGTTATTTACGAGTTATAATTTTATCAACATTAAATGCGTAGGTAGGTAGCTGTCGTCAAGAATTAGAGGCATAAAGGTGGTTACCGGTTATCGGTGACCCTGTTATCTGGCCACCCTGTATCACCCGAAGGTTTAATAATAAATACATACTTAGATAGGTACCTATAACGAATAACTATACCTAGTATTTCTTCATGACAGAAGTCATTTTGTATAATAGACTCTGTTTTTAAGAGCTCTATGGAAACCGTACCATATCCATTTAATATTGATTTAACCATTTTACTTTAGGAGCACCGCAGCCATAATAATGTCAGTACGAGGTAACAATCTAATTGATTGGATCGAAGCCCTTACAATGTCACCAGTTGTATTTAATAAGGTCGTATAGCAGCACTATAGTGACGTTTATAAGACGTTTTAGAAATAGTGCTCGATAGCAGCTAGTTTAGTGCTTTTTATTTAATGATCTATTAAGTGAAATAAATGCGACTTTGTTGGATTGAAAGCTTAAGTTGGGGTGTTTTAAATATATTATAAGTATGTAGATAGGATATTCTTTATTGGCCACCTCAGTAAAAGATACAGCTTCAGGAAAAAGAAGTGTTACATTAGTAGTTTAATCGCCAAAAGCGTCAGAAAAATACCTAAACGTAAGTTCTACGAATTCCAAATTTAAGTAAATGGATTTTACGTTGTAATTTACCCCAACCAGGCATAAAAGTCTTCGGTGGTCATAAAAAATCGGAAACCAAATTTCGTTATCTGGCGCTCTATCGTTCGAATATGTAATAATACGTAGGTACACTTTTCCATAACTCCCATGCAATTTATTATTATTAAGTAAGGAAACTAATTTATGTGAGCAGAGTACTTGTATCTATATGGTAAAGTTGAAGTTGTATAAAGGCACACCTACAATATGGTACCCATATCTGTTCTCATAAGAGCCGCTATAGCACCTCTGGCTGTAATGTGCAGCGATGACGTCACGCGACAACCTGTCGCCCGCGCGTGTAATTAAACCCGCACAGGGAGGAGACACCATATCGACAACCTATGTTTATGCCGAATTTAAATTATACAGACAAAGACAGTAGTAAGTTGCCTTGACCAAAGAATGTCCATCATTTTTTTTTCTTATGTTTAATACGAACTTGCAGTTTTGTATGTGGTACCAGCGAACATGGACGCAAAATTTGAGCACATTCCCAATTATAAAAGTATGAAAGTTCGAAAATAGCCTAGCCTGAAAACCGCGCAGGTACCTTAATATTATTAAATATGCGTAAAAACCTTAAAATTTTGTGATACATAATACGTATACTATATTAGCTTCACTTGAACTTTTCATGTTAAATCTAAACACATGAAGAAATTATTGTTTATACTATAAACATACTATAAACTTTATAGTATCTATGGCATATGTTGCACCTACTTAGAAAATGTTTACGTTATTCAATTAGAACTTAGAAGATACCTTTGTTTATTTGGGTTAACGTGTAAGCACTTATTATGCACTATACGTTAACTTAAACGTTACGACAATCGGATTTTAATCGATCATTTAACATCCAAACCTATCTTATTTAATCGATCTCCACGGCATTGTTTTTTGTGCCTACATATGCTCGTCATAGAATAGAATAGAATAGAATAGAAAATATTTATTTGCTTGAATACGTAACAATCAGATCTTATAATAAAAATAGTTAGACACAGTATTCAGTCGACTCAACATCAACATGCAAAATATTTACAAAATCGTACATTAAGGTACTAATTTACTAATTATTAACATGCATTCATTAAAACAATATAGTAATAAAACAATGTCAATGAAATTAAAATTTTAAAAATAAAAGTATTATGATTATGATAGATTTAGTGAAAAAGTTAATTACCTGTATCTTTGTATCTTATTCCACACCTAGCTCTTTATCGATATATGGTACTTCATCGATAACGTCCCATCCCCACCCTCCCCCGCAGCATTGTATTGCGTTTTTGTGCCCACACGTGCTCGCCATACCGCTCCTTGTGAGCGTCTTTTATATACCTATTGCTTTTTTACTAAAATGCACTCGGAGTCGTTCGTTATTCTGTCAGATCGGTAATTTGGGCGTGAGAACAATGCTTTTGTTATTTGTTCCTACTTTGACTGTGTTTTCTAGAGTCGGACCATGCTAACTTTGCACGGCATTTGTAATGACAGGGAATGTCATTAAAAATGTCAAAAATCTATGATATAATATGACTTAAAAAAATTAAATCTGTTTATTTCAAAAACTTATAGCATTACAATTTATTAAACCTAGTTACAATCTTATATATTTAAGATTTTATTTACTAGGTAGTGTGGGGTGGGGGACTTATTCCCTAGTCTTAAGTTCTAATATTTATAATGACACCCCCACACTTAGTTGTATTCAAGTTGGTGCAGAGTTAGCTTAGACGGACTTTATAAGTACATAGGTACTTATCTGTTTTGGCAGTAAAAATAAAGTCTACGGTCAACTTTAACCTACTAGGTACTTGAGGTCTTTCTTGGAGTCTGCCTTTGCAAGAATACCTAATTTATATTCCGTCTGATTTTCAAAGCATTTGTAAAAATATGTAACAGTTCAATACAAAAACTACAATTTTGCGTTAGCCCCACTTAACAAATCACAATTTCATTAAATAGATCTTTAACTTCCTCTCTTTTTGAAGTGTCATTCGAAGGGGTCTCTATTGTTTCCCAAAAAGTTTTAAGTCATAATGTATTGTTTGTCCTAATTTTCGTTAGTCATAATTTGTTTGGTTTAGAAACGCGTACCTTTTCAGGATGGCCATAAAACAAACCTAACCTAACCTATCTATAGAATAACCTTACGAAAATCCTGATAAGTTAAAGGTTTCAGTTTTAGGACTAATGATAATATTTATGACAAACAATACCTACATTATGACTTAAGACTTTATGGGAAACAAAGGGACCTCGATTCAAGAGTTAACATTTCTAATGATTTAAATTCGATTCGGTATTTTATGAGTGAAACTTGCCAGTGACATTGTGGCCGTGGCAGTAATAAAATAGAAAATAATACGGGCGAGATTGGAAAACTTCAACCATCGTTTTATGGCCGACTTTGGCTGGGTTGCCAGGTGCTGGAAATATCCTAAACTCAAGGGAACTGAGCATATGAAGATCTTTATTATGTCTCTATAATCCTGCCTAAGAAGCAGGAGGTCCCGGCTTCGAATCCTCGCAAGGTCATTTATTTGTGTTTTTATCACACATATTTTGTTCCTTAGTTATGGATTTTTTCTATGTAAGTATAATAACTATTATGCGGTATCGACATAAATTCTTTTTTTTTTTTTCGGTAGCAATTGAGAAAATAAATATTTAAAATGTGGACATTTTAACTTGCAGCTTCCCAGTAACAAGTCCTGTAAATAATCTCGCCGCCAAGTCGAGCAAAACAAAGAGGCACGGCCGTACCATCCTTTTCCCGAAGCGATTCAGGCGATTTTCGACGTCCTGTAATTTTGTGCTGGCTAAAGCTAGAACCCTGTTTTTTCAGTGATATATAGGGCTTAACATGCTTTAGATATATTTTAAAAAACATTCAATTTGAACTTGTAGTTTAAGAATGATTGTACGTCAAAGTTCCTTAGTTTCGACACTGAAACACTCACTAACTCACTCACTCACGTTCATCATAATTCTAAGGTACTTCTAGTATACCCACAAGCTTCAAATTTTAAACATAAGTAGTTTTCAGCTTATCAAGCCATAGAAAACCTAAAAATATTGCAATATCAGTCACGTTTTAAATATGTAAGAACTGCATAAGTAAGTTTGTAGTCCCATATAAATATATGGTATTACAAAGTTACTGTTGCAGTTCCAACAAATAGAAGGTAAAGTAAGGTCTGTGATGTACGATGTGAGTATGAAGATGTGTATATGTAGTTATTATATGTGTATAGTACGAGTAGGTATGGTATGGCTATGAGTATGGTAAGGATATGAATATGGCATACTTAGGTATGAGTGCGAGTATGGTGTGGGAGTTGTAGGACGGGTACTTGGGTATTGAGTATTGTATGATGAATACAAGTATAGTTTGGTATGGCCATGAGTATTGTATAGGTATTTACCAAAATATTACATGTAAAAAGATGCAAGTCTCGCAATGCAATTCTTCTACTACAAAAAAGTTTTGAGATGTTATGTGAAACCAAGTCTGTTAGTCAGTGCCAGGGGGTGTTAAACCGTATCAATAAGATATCTTTAATTTTTAAAATATATAATGGGCCCGATTCGGATTTTGAAATAGACATCTATTAGACATCTTTTAGACATCACCAAGATACGATAACGATATGTTTAAGATCTAACCTGTCAAATTTGACATTTGCGCGATTCTGGAGATACTGTTGGACGATTTCCACAGGATATGACTTAGAGATCCAATTCACATCTAATAGACATCTTACTCTATCTAACGTAAAAGTGACATTGGTTGCCCGAATTGCGCTGCAAAAGAGAACTAGTTGATATCTAAACTATAACGTTTCTAGAATGGATCTAGTACGTGTCGTCTCTTGTGAATATCTTGAAGTTCGAATACGGCAGAATGACTTGGCAATCGCACATAATGCTTTACTCGTACCGTAATCGTAAATATGTATTTATGCTCAAACTGCATGCGATTAGCGCGTTAGCGTTACGTTTAATATTTTTAGGGTTCCGTACCCAAAGGGTAAAACGGGACCCTATTACTAAGACTTCGCTGTCCGTCCGTCCGTCCGTCCGTCCGTCCGTCTGTCACCAGGCTGTATCTCACGAACCGTGATAGCTAGACAGTTGAAATTTTCACAGATGATGTATTTCTGTTGCCGCTATAACAACAAATACTAAAAACAGAATAAAATAAAGATTTAAATGGGGCTCCCATACAACAAACGTGATTTTTGACCAAAGTTAAGCAACGTCGGGAGTGGTCAGTACTTGGATGGGTGACCGTTTTTTTTTTGCTTTTTTTACGTTTTTTTTTTTGCATTATGGTACGGAACCCTTCGTGCGCGAGTCCGACTCGCACTTGCCCGGTTTTTTTTATTAGTTGAGTCATTATGCAGCCGTGCGATGGCCGAGTCATTATACGTATTAAAAATTAAAGATATCTTATTGATACGGTTTAACACCCCCTGGCACTGACTAACCGACTTGGTTTCACATAACATCTCAAATTTTTTTTGTAGTAGAAGAATTGCATTGCGAGACTTGCATCTTTTTACATGTAATGTTTTTGATGGGATATAATTTACAATCTGCATAATCAAATGAAAATGCCTTCATTTAGGTATGTGAAACTTAACACATAGGTACATATTTATTATATATGTTTTAAAAGTTAAAGATTTGGTTAGGATTATTTTACCTTTGCATTTGGTAACCCTAACTTGGACAAACTCCGGCAAACTTCGCGCTCCCCACCTATGATTGGGTTAGATTCCATCTTTATTGAGGGCGAACGTGAAAGTTCTATAATATGTAGTACCTATTCCGTCTAGTTTAATTGTTATTGGAATAGAAGTGTAACTTACCTTTTAGACCAGTTTGGAGGCATTTATGGTTACTTTACTATAAGTTGCAAATAGTAATTACGTTCACAGACAGGACGATAGTTATACCTATTCGATATCGATATCGGGACTATAACCGCGAAGATCAAAGTTCGCAAATTGCGGGCATCTTTATCTGTCACTCTAATTAAGTACTCCTTCATTGGAGTAACAGAGAAAGATAGAATAGAAGTACTACTATTTGTCCCCTGGCTGACAGGACATAATAACAACAACAAATAGTGAATCCACCCATATTCATCACGTTTCATTCGCATCTCCTTAAATTACAAACATAGGGGTACCTATTACTTTTACCGTTCTGGAGTTTCAGGCGTCCATAGACTACAGCGACTACGTATACCACTTCCATACTTATGTATGTGAACTTATGTGCTCATGTACTTGTGTTATGTATGTGAACTTCCGCGCTTGTCTGCCACCGACGTGGTTTAAAAAAACTAGAATACGTTTTGAAAACGTTATTTTAAATGAGTCGTTTCAAAGTCGGTGAAAAACTACTACGTAACATATTCCCAAAAGTCCCAAAACTACACCTTCCCGCGCCGCGTGCGGAATTCATTCCAACTTGTTGACAAAAAGGAAAAAGAACGGAATATGAAACACGGCGGGAAGTTCACGCCCGCCGGCTTTTCTGAAGCTTCTAGGTATACGTTAATCAGTGTTTTTGCTGTGAGCGCAGCACGATACGACACGGTTTGTGTTCAAACTACACCGGCATTACTGCAGCAGTATTGCAGCGCGATATTACTGCTGACTGCATTACTGCCGCAAATATCAAAATAGGTGCTTTTATTTTTACGTTCCATTTTGTCCGTTAAACTAACACTTAAATCTAATAAGGTTTTACGTAACGGTCACCATGCAAAATGTCAGACCTCACCACACATAATTGTTAAACTATTTTGCAGCTGGGTGTATAAAAAACGTATAGGTATAACCAAAAAGATTCATTCAGGGGGCCGATTTTTGAATTTCGACCGCTCGATTTCGATCGAGTTTCGAGTATTTCGTTCAGTAATATCTGCAGTACCCAGCATTTAAATTCTACTAATAGAATTGAAAACGAGTGGTCAATACCACTCGATTCCCAATTTCTATCGCTCGTATTTAAAAAATCAGCATTACGCTGTTTTCCACCGATTTTCGAGTGACGAAATCGAGCACCCGAAATTCAAAAATCGGCCCCCTGTTCATACACTGTCGTTTCTCACCTTTTGCCAGAAAGTTTCCAATGAAACCGTACATTGGCGAGCTTATTACGCTCAGGCAGTGAGCAATGTATTATTTATCATAACCTACATTAATAATAGGTACATGTAGGTATAGGTTAGAACACTAACAGAAGAAGCATTTCAATCAACAAGGTACACTGTCGTGCATTGCCTCACCTTTTTCCCAAAAGTCTCCAATGAAACCGTACACTGGCGAGCTTATTACGCTCGAGCAGTGAGCAATGTCTAATTTTATAATATAGTAATATTATATAACAAAAAGACTCATTCCATTGATACACTGTCGTTTCTCACCTTTTTTCCCAAAAGTCTCCAATGAAACCGTACACTGGCGAGCTTATTACGCTCGGGCAGTGAGCAATGTCTAATTTTCCGGTGCCGACCGCGCAGATTGCACGCGGCCCGCGGGACGATGCACGACACTGTACGTGGATGTGGCGGCTGACAGACAATTGTTTTGATGAGGGAATTTACTGTAGGTATGCTAACTAGCGACGCCAACGCCCGAAGGAAAATATGAACTTTCGTATGACGATATCATTATACTATTGGGTAGTTTGGCACCCACTAATCTGTGGAAATCGTAGGGAATAATTGAATGAAATTGGATGACAGAATGAACTGGAAATTTGTCTTACATCTGTAGGTCATTTCATGACAAATTTCTACTTAAAGTCTAAATTTTCGTCTCGATAGTTGAAAAGAAGTAGGTAGTAGGTACACACGTAAAAATCTGTCAGTGTCAAAATAATAGTAGCGACCCTCATCCAAAGATGTACTTTTCAATCATGATTTACCGTATGGCATATGTACTACATGCCACTGGATTGCAATGTCAATGTTAAGGTTTTAAGAAAATCTTAGTTAGAATTTCGCCCTTCCCAGGTACGCGACTGCTTCATCTGACAGGGTCTTAAAATCGTCATAAATCATGACTGAGTAAAGTTCGTTATATCACACACAGTTGTAGTCACTAACCCCCTTATTCATACAACTTTGCGGGCCTGATTTAGTTAAATTATGTTTTATCCCTTTCTTACAAATACATAAGTCAAAATGACAGATAAAGACAGGTTTGTAGAGCGTTTATGAATAAGGGGGTAATAATACTTTAAGTATGTATATCATATTTTTGTATGGCAAAGCGGTATTGCAACGGCAGATGCACGACAGTGTATCTACGCGGGGACCTTTATTTTGCATATTTCATCTCTCCAGTACTTAGAGCGGGATATAGTTGAAAATACAACCTTTTGCAAACTGCGCTCCTCCGGGACATGTTGGTGAATTTAATTTTAAGGTATTTTTAAATCTCTTTTACCATAATAATCTCATAGTCTAGGATAAAACTTCAAGCATTTGTTGTGTGGGTTACAATATCCGCTGGCTCGCCAGCCAGATGCACGGGGTGCACGGAGCGGGTGAGCGGGTAAATAAAAAATAGTACAGGACCTACCTACTGATTTCAAATTCACGTGATTGTGGTTGTGGGATAACTCAGTGTAAAAACAAACAATTGAAAAACGATAAAAGTTCTCTTTTGTTCTTTCTTTCCTCGGGAAAAGGTAGTCAAACAAAAATCTCGCGTGGCTAAAGTTGGTGCTAAAACTAACAGTCGAAAAAAGATATTGAACCACCGCAGACTACACAGACTACGCATTATGAAGCGTTTACAAAGAGCACGAGAACACGCCTAGGTACACATTTACAAATTGTCAGGGCGTTAGAGTGCTTGTTCAGATATTGTGAACACCTTGGCCGCTCCGATATATCTGATAGCGACTGTACTATGCTATATTAGAGCAGCGCAATTATTATGAAGTATACCTATTCTACACCATATATTACTATACTAGACCAGGTACACCAATAAAGCTTAAGTTTTGGAAATGTTTTTAATTTTCACGTGTACTGATAGGTATACCTGCCTCACTATCATTAAAAAAATGTGCTAACCGCGATTGTCCTCTGTGCTCTGTCTAGTAGTTGATGTGATCTGTGCATCATTCACATTGTTAGCTGATCATTCATGAACCTTATTTAAAAGACCATTAGGTCCACCGATGATACGTTAATTCTTGCTGTTGTTACTGCGAAGTAAAGGTAGTTAAACAACGCGGGCGAAGTTTATGCCAACAAAGCGAAAGATTCGCCAGGCGGAGCGAAAATAAAGTTCGACGATACAGATGGTCGGTATTAGGTACCTACACAATGGCTGATGCCTAGCCATGAGTTTACCGCGAATGTATTTCCTGCGACTACGAATAATGAGTAGGCATATAAAATACTTATAATTAAGTACCTTTGTTACTACTATTTACCAAATTTTTTTTATGTTTCCAGTTTTTCAGAATTCGAAAAAATGAAACAGCGAAAGACTAGGTGTCTACCCACCTAAATTAAAAAATCTGGACCTGAGTCTGGATCTGGAGACATGTAGGAAGGTATGTATGTATATATGTGTTGACATCCGAACGGCACTTTATATTATTGGGTAGGTAGTCAGGTAGGACTACCTACCCAATAATATAAAGTGCCGTTCGGATGTCAACTGGCAGCTGCATTAGGTACCTACCTACTGTTGCGATGTCGTTGTTGTTGCCGCTGTATATGTCAATTTCTTTGAGAGAAGGAGTGTCGTTCGCCGCCGCATTACTGACGCTATCATGACTGACGGCTCGATTCGGAAAATGAATTAGATTTCTCCTAGACTTCAACAAGTTACGATACGGATAATTTAAAGATATTTGTAATATTGGTGTTTCCGCGATTTTGGAGGTCCTCTTGAACGATTTCGACAAGTTATGACTTAGATATCCAAGTCACATCTTGTCGATATCTAATGTAGATCTAGTTTATCTCTAAATCGTCTCAAGATCTTGTGATTATCTCGAAATCCGAATAGGCCTGTTATTCCATTCATTCCGTCACTTATTTTATTGAAAAATTGATAGATATAATAGATAATATATTAATAGATAAAATAAGCCGTAACAGTAATACAGCTGCTGCAGTTAACATCCAAACGGCTCCTACAGATACATATATATGTACCTACTTAACCTATTTGTATACATATTTATTAATTTATATAACCAGCTTACTTAGGTAAAATTTATTATTATTTGGATGCCTAACAAAGAAACAACACCTAACAATACCTATATATTTATTAGGCACCCAGCTTCAAGTTTCAGACTAATTCCACTTAGTGTACCTATTTATACAACTTCTAGAACCCTCCAGGCTTTATGTTTAATAAATAACTTGAGGAGCTTAAAATTTAAGGGTCTTCATCTTACCTAGAAAGCTAAGCAAGCTCATAAAAGCTTAAAATACCTACCCCCAGCTTTATTAAAAAATAAACCTGACCGAAGACGTCATTCCGCCGCCATTTTTTCCACCCTCCCCCCTCCACAATTTGTCTTCAAACTTGCCTCGACCTGCGCCCCCTACCCCCCGTAATCAGGGTGGGGGGTGCTTATGTACGACCCTAGGTGGGTTTATGTATAAATTTTAAAAGGTGTGGTTGAGTGGTGTAGGTATATTTTTAAATTACGATTTTGAAAGGGTGTCATATTGACAACGTTAGGCAGGCGTAGGCGCTTATATCTAGGTAATTTATTACGTTCAGGTACTAAGAAACGTAACATACATATAAGTACAAGCATACCAAGTCAATAAATAGATAAGTAAAGTTATCGTTATATACATTAGAACGAAAAAAATGGCTACTATAAATCACGAGACAATACATGTATGCACTAAAAATATGAATTCATCAGCTGAACCTATTCAGGTCATGTTAAAATTAACAAGACATATTTCTTATATAGAAACAACTACATACAAAGCAGGTATACAAGCGCGCAGGTACATAAATCTTTATCGCTATGTAAGGAACGCCGCAGAGTCAACGCTCTGACCTACATTTGCGACCTACATCTCCCGACCAATACACCTGCGTTATCCCACCTCACCTGGCAGGTAGACCCTCCTACAACGATCCAGCCAACCACGGCACACCTGACAGCACCTGTATACACCTGAGCTATATCGCCGCGCGCACCACGCCTTTATATCGACCTGCGCAGGTAAGCTGCGCGCTGATTGGTCGAGCCAAGGTAAGTGCAGGTAAAACTTCCAATCGTAACAGGTGTGTTCTTGTAGCTCAGGTTTGTGCCTCAGTTGCGATAGCCTCGTTGAGGTGAGGTGTTATGTGAGTAAAGGTGTGTCGTGTTGTGCGCATGTGTTGGTGCGATTGATGTTTTCTTGAGGTGAGGCGAGGTGGGCGCGTCCTTGGAAAGGTCAAGGAGGTAGTACGTGTGGTTTTAGTGCTTCGTAAATTTGTTCTTATTCATGATGCCAGATGCTCTTTGGTGCTTTATACTCTCAACATTATTGTTACAGTAAATGTATATATTTTTGTACTTACTCACATACCTGGAAAAAAGATTTTTTTTTATTTAAATTTAAAACTGAACTTCATTGTTCCTAGAATCTATTGAGAGCCATATTTCTTAGTAGGTTTTAGGTACATACGAGTACCACATTGTGGATAATATTTAAGCATCTAGCAATATTTTTACAATTCTTTAATATGCTCACCTAACTATTATACTGGTATTCGTAACCTAGTTTCATATACCTACAGGTATCTTCAAATTGGATACCAATAGGTTTTTAGCTGAATATTGGCATTCTGCCAACAGTTGATAACTGAGTAAGTACTGCTACTTTTAATTTGACCTATTTTTATATAATGGCAAGTCTTCATCTTTTATTATTTTTTCTAATAACTAACCCAGATACAAAGACACGTTAGAAATCAGGTCACACCTTTCCACCCGAGTGAGTAAAGTACATACCACTATAGAACCTTCGCCAGGAGCCAACGCCCGACTAGGTAGTTAAGTGAAGTCTTGGCACGGGTAACCTTGCTGAAACAAGGCCTTGGCACTTTCCACTTTTATCGTTCTTACCTTTATTAGTGGAATTCAGGGATTTTATCAAATTCTCAAAGAACTGGGAGTATCTAATGTTACACGTTAGTGTTTAATTTAACTAGACAATATTAAAATAATAGCTATACGTGTTCTTTATGTTGTACCAAATCAAAATGAAGGTGAATTTATAAATGTACTAACGCTCCATAAATTTAATCGGCCACTAAAAAAAGTAATGTAGGGCAAACCTTGGCTATTCGGTGATACGTAGTTATTCGGTGATAGTCGGTTTATTGTCTTTTAGCCGAGTTGCCCGGTAATTTTATTGCTTAAAACAATGTTTAAGAGATACCATGGATCTGACTAATGTGGTGTAATATGGTTTCAAGAAATATAATTACCAGGTAACGCGGCTACAAGACATTAAAACTGTTATCACCGGATAACTACGTATCACCGAATAGCCAAGGTTTGCCCTACAACCAATAACATTTCGTGATCGACCACCCACATAGGCAGGTATCTCATTTGTACATATTAGGTAATACGTAATAATGAAATCTCTGCAGGCTTCATTAAAATTGATCATCTTTTTTACATTTGGAAGAATGAATTTTGAACACTTCGCACTCTTAGGCACTTTTGCTGCTGATTTTACACTAACCAAGGTAAACTAGTTGCGAGCCTGCTTCAAAATCCGTACAACTTACAAAATAACTCAAACACTTATAAAACTTAAATTAAAGCAGTAAATATGAAATCCTGTGCAGCCGTCTGAAACATTTCAGAGCAACGAACCCATTACCCCGCACGCTGAGAGCTAATTACCAAGTCTAGGTAATACCTAAATACCTAGGACCTAGGTGAAATCGTCCGTACCAACTACCTATATCAACAGTCCGTTTTATTGCATTAACAACCGTATGCAATGCAGCTAAGATGTATATTTGAAATGAAGTGAATGAGAAATAAGATGGTAGGGATTCAAGCGGTGCGGAAAATTAATAAATAGTGTACCTAGAATGTTGCCTTGGGGTACACCTGCTTAATAAGGAAATGTCTAGTACAAAGCGTTCTTACAGATTCATACTTTGAGTATGAAATGCATTTAATTTTGTTCAACAGGTTCTTTTGCGCAACGTAATGCTTTTACTGTGTAGTGGCAGACTATTTTATTTAAAATATCGGAAATAGTCGGTCTTCTGTACTTTTTTCTCTTACAATTGTCTTGTCTTCTTTTTGTTATAATTTTGCTTCAAATATTTTATGCCTATTTTGCTCATTCTATTTAAAACTATTTTAATCATAGTTAATTCGGTTTTCTGATAAAATTTTAAATCATAATCTAGCCTAAAATACAATAATTAAAATTTAAACTAAGCCCTTTGACAGAGCAGAATTAAATCCAAAACCCCGAGATTCAACCCGAGATAAAACTACAAGTCTAGTTACTCCCAGGGCACCTATATACAGGCTTATATACCTAGTAATGAGCCCGGTCTCAAAGGACGAGGTGGGGGTGGGGGGTGGTTTGGAGGTAAAAGCCACTCTAATTATGAAAGAAGATTGAGTGGCGATATAATGCTTTTGAGAGGTATCTACGGTATAAAGTTACTAATTATGGTTGCTTAAATAGAAAACGATTTTGAAATTAGTTTTAGTAAATACTGTTTTGAGTTATTGCGTCTCCATTTAAAGCTTTAGGATTCATATTAGATTAAACACAATTCTGTTCTGTTACTTCAACTTCAAATTATACGCCGACGACACGAAAATTTTCAGAGTCATACGAAATCCAGACGATTGTAATTTATTGCAAAACGATTTACATAATTTCCAGACTTTCTGTTATGTAAATAATCTTTTCTTAAACCCAGGAAAATGTTTTGTTATTAGCTTTAGTAGAAAAAGGACAAATATTAATTTCAAGTATGATCTCTGCAATAAAGAGCTAACCCGTGTAAACCAGATTCGTGACCTCGGCGTAATCATGGACTCAAAGCTTACCTTTGTGCCCCACATTGACAATATCTTAAATAAATCTTTTAAACAGTTGGGTTTCATCCTGCGCGTAGGTAAAGATTTCAGGAGACCTTCGACTTATAAGATATTGTATAATAGTTATGTCCGTAGTCGGTTGGAATTCGCTAGCGCGGTGTGGAATCCGCTATATAAAATCCATAGCGATAGAATTGAGAAAGTGCAAAAAAAGTTTGTAAAAACAATTGATTATCGCACTGGAAATAAATACATAGATTACTCTATCGCTATGAAGAGATATAATATTTCATCCTTGTGCTTGCGTCGTGAACGCACTGATGCTATAATTCTTTATAAAATCATAAACAACATTATCGACGCCCCTGAGTTGTTAAAATCTCTTTCCTTTAGAGTACCCCGTCGTTGTGAGCGAGCATGTAGAAAGAAGAACCTCTTTTATATTCCTCGTAGCCGAACTTCATACGCGAGAAACGGTTTCATTAGAAGAGCATGCAGGACGTACGATGATAAATTTCAAAATTTAGATATTTTCAATGAAAAGTTATATAGTTTCAAACGACTGACCTTGAAGTATATTAATAGGCTTTAATAAGTGCACTTTTTGTTTGTTATTAAATTTATCCGTTTTCGTTAGGATGCACGAGTATTTTTGTAACTTCTATTTCATTCCAAATTCGAAATTCCATTGAGTATTTTAGTAACTTTAATTTCATTTCAACTTTGAAATTCCATTTAGTTTTAGTACTACTTATATAAGTTGTATGGTTTATATATTCTTATTAAGGAAACTGTAGGTCTATAAGTCTAATAACCGTTTACTGTAATAATTTATTACTATAAGAGACTGTTTGTTTCTAAATAAAGAAATAAATAAATAAATGACAACAGAACTTTATTATAGAGTCTGGCTACTGAAATATTACACAAATGTTTGGCGGGAAATTCAAAAAATCTTGATCTGGTCACACTTTGTGTAGTAGAAATTATAGTTTTGATACTAGAAAATATTTTAGATTTTCTGTACACACGTAAGGTACCTATAAGTTAAATATACGTTGACGTGCACTTATTATTTAGAAATATTACAATATTATTTAGAAAAAACTCCTTATAAACCGCAAACAATTTGAATGAATGACATAAATTGACAGCTGATTTTTAGCTTTTTTTTAAATCATAGACAATTGGTGATACAACAACTAAATATCTGTCAACAATTTTTGGCTAGCCAGACTCTACCTCCCACATCGGTGGCACGTACGCTTACATCCCGTCTGATGGTAAGCATTTGCTTTTTTGCCCATTTGCCCACGGACGATTAATTATAATTTGTCGATTTTCACTATGGTTGATAAACCTATACTTTCAATGAGAATATCAAATACATACTTGCGTATCATTTTGTGATCATAGCAATCATACTCACACTATTTTTAAGCTACATCTTGAAACAAAATACACTTCTTTCATTTCAGTATTTATTTGATCTATCTATTTATTTAATCATTTAGTAATAATTGAAACAGCAGTAACTAGTAGTTTATAGTAACAACTCGAAACGAGGAATTCACTATATATTTTAAGGTAAATAAATTCTAAAATATAAATAACTATGTTAACTAGAAAAATAATTTTGATACTATTGGCTCTTTATTCTGTTTACTCTCAGAGAAATTGTAACTCCGTCTTGACATCAGTTTGCCCCACCTAAGTAGAACATATTAAATACCACAAGCCTAATTACTCCAAATAAAATTTTCATCCACTCTTCAGAAAATCGCAAATAGGATTGCGACTACATAGTTGCGTCCATAAAAGCGTTCTCACACCTAAGTCGGGGAACTTTCACACTAGACGTAATTTATGGCCTCAGCCAACCATAAAGCCACAAGGTAGCGTTATAGAGCGTTATTCATACATACAAAAGTTTTATGTTATGTCGGTTTTCAGTTTAGAGTTTGGAATGAGGGAAATGAATAATTTCCAATATGGGTATGGTTTCAAATGGGATGTGGAATTTATTTACTGAGGGCAACATTGTTTGGGGCAATGAATTTTGTTTTGTTTAGTATTGTTACCTATGCTGTTAGTTGCTAGTTGTTAATACGTTTTTGTGACATTTTCTTTGCAATATATATATTTACTATTAATCTTGTCAAGTCCACATTAAATAAATTCTTGATAAAATTTAATTCCACTTTTGGGCGCCAAATTGTCTTCGATAAACATTTCATCCTTTTACGGGTGTATAATGTTTTAAATTACATGAAATACCTAACCACAAAAGTAGATAATTACTCATGTACTATCTGTATGCGATGTTACAAAAGTACACATCAATTTGAAATAAATAAGGCCCACGTTGGGCGCCATCTGAATTCTTATAATTTCTTCATCTTTGCGTATTTCAATTTTTATTTACAAATCTGAGTACTAGATTGAATACTAAGTAGATTAAGTAGGTTTTCACTACCCATAGCGCTGAAATCATATGACATACATAAACAACAATTTTTTAAAAGCCTAACGTTGGGCGCCACCATTATGCAAAACTGCCTCCACATTTTTCCCTGTAATTCCACTAGTTTCCATCAGATGCGCCTAACTCGGCCGAGAACTCGGTAACTCAGTTCGTTCGCTGAATGCTCGCAATTTGCAGCCTGAATCAATGTTTGGACTGCTGGAATAAACTTCTAACATATCTCGTACCTTGCTTCTTGTACTGGAAATATGTTTAACATGTTTTACTGTTGCGTTTTTATCTTGTTTAAATCTAGATATTTACTTCAACATTATAAAATATTATTTCTTGGGAAACAAATTATTTTCATTACAAGTCTCAATATAAAAAGGTTTCGCAATTAAGCGTACATACATACCTAGTTAATTGAAGAGTCATATATACATACATGTGTTTTGTTTCGCATTTTTAGTTGGTATAAGTAGTGATTTCCGTATTAATTGTCGACTGATCCCGCCAAACCAAGTCCAAATATGAACTACACTTAAGTAGAATCGATTATGACCTCTGATTCATCCGAGCACTTTTAGGGCTGTTCATAACGCACGTGAGTAATCTGCGGAGGGCCCCCTGTTGATTTTCTTGTTTATCGAGCCTCTCCCGTCAACAGTGTTTGTGGTGGACAATGATTGTGTTCAAGTCAGGAGCGAAAGCTATAATGCTATTTTTATATTTGCTGTTTCGCGAAAGGACTTGTTAAGGACTGCAAAAGTACCTACATTGAAAATTAAAACATATTCAATTATCAGTGTAGTCAATATTATTATTTTGACAAGATGTTGTGTTGTAATACCTACTGGATAAATTTTCATTAAGATCTACTAAGTTGTACTTGTAATATAATATAAAGCCCGAAGTACCTTCGTCAAGCCTTTCAGATGAACTCATGACGGGATTTGTGCTTGTGAAGGCCATCTGTTGATACTTACAAATAATTAAAAAAAATGTGTACCTACCACAATGTTTTGTGGTTAGTATACGATAGTCAAGCATCCTTTGTGCTAATACTAGATAAGAATTTTGATTTTCATTCACTGTAAAAGAACGATGGTCTCTCATGCCTTAGTCCACTGTAGTCTGACGTGAGCAAACACGCAGGGGAAAGGTGTGGCGTTACATCCAGCCGGCCGTGTTCGACATATCATTTGATGGCGCCGAACTAGTCTATCTACGATCTATGGCAAATGTTGATATTAGTATATGATACTTTAGGTCCTGATAATTTTTATAACTGTTATCTACGACTTGCTTGCTCTTTTGATTATTAATTCTTCTTAATAATAAAGTATAATACGAGGGCGAGTCACCGTCTGCCGAAAATAAAATTGCATACCGTTTTATTAGGCAGGCGTCCGGTTTTTTACCCCATAGCTCAGTTCTTAGTCCATCGCTTTCATCCAGTAACCTAGTTCATTTTAGATTCCATCAACTCTCAATAGTCCTTATACCCTGGCGGGTGCTGCCTCTGCGTGCGTCCCATGACACGGGCAAGGGCAGCCTCCGCTCGGTGTACCTCTTACATTTCATTAAAGTGTCAAAAGGGCCTCTACGTGTTGGCTTCGGCTCCGCGCACGCCTCCCAAAGGTCCGGAACACCATTGTTCCGTGATGGGAAAGACATACAAGTATAATACCATACGCACAGTCCATGTTCAGCTCAGTGAAGTAAATTTGAAGCTTGTATGCGGGATGGTCCACACAAACGTTATCTGAATAAGTTGATTTCATTTGAAAAATCTGTTCTTCTCTCCAAACTAAGTACTAAGGTACCTATGTTAATAAAGAGTATTTTATCTAAAAAGAAAAGAATTTATTATAAATGCCTTGCAAATTGTTCTTAACACGATTTAAACTAAATCACTTTATTTACCGCACAAATCATTATCCTCGTACCTCACCTTTTTTTTTGTAACTTTAAGTAAATTAATATTGTCTTCGGTTACCGCGATAGTTAGGTACTCATGAAATAAAACTATTGAAACGGATTATATTGCGTATATTGAATTCATACTACCTACATCCCGACGTTTCGAACCCTTTACAGCGATATAATCCGTTTCAATCGTTTTATTCCAAATAAATTATTTAAAAAATTACTACGATTGTGATTGGTAGTCTAGGCCTCTGAAGCGTCTGATCGAAGTTTTCTCTATCAAACCCGAAATCGGTATCTTTTCGTTTTTCTAACCTCAAAATAACCTTTCCTCGTTTTAAAACCTTCCAAACAGCGGCGTCACCTCATGTTTGAGGTCGCTGTTTGCGAAGCTAAAATGTTTGCGGACACTCCACTGACCTAGAGGGTTGGATGTGGGCCTCGTGTTTTGGTTTTAAACGTGCAGATCAGATTTCTATATTTTTTCGTGATAAAATTATCAAACGCTTAGTTTGGGTTATCAGGTGGGTATATTATATATGTGCAGGGGTAAAACAGTTTTCTTTTTCATAAATATGTTCCGAACACTTTGCTGCTGCAACTGTAGGTACTGTACAAATGCTGAAAACGCCGATTCGAGTCCAATCCCGAGAAATTTGAGTCCCTTGTCGCGATTTCCTAAAAAGATAAATGACATCTGTTTCTATTTATAATTTATTTAGTGTTTCTACGAAAATAACACATATTTTTTATAACTTAATTTGTTGTAAAAACACTTATTGTCTTTAGTCCATAGCTTTTAAAAAGACATACCTTAACATGTTTCCTGATACATATTCATTTATTAGTATTAAACATACATATTTATAGAACTAGTTTTTTCTAGTATAATAAACGTTCCTTTCTTTACCAAATGTTGGTCATTCCTTTTCCTCAACAACTTCCTATAAAAACACCTCTAATTACCCCCTCTTCCTATCTGAGCAATGCACTCAACAAGCACTGTAGCAGAAAAATAGCGCCATCATTGCTTTATTATACACCACAATTAGTCCTGGAGCAAAACCGGATAATTCTGGCCATTATCATCAAGGAAACACCCTGTATCTCGACTCAAGGGTGTAGCGCAATCTGCACAATATATCTGGTTTACAAATTGTAACACCATAATGTTCGGTATGTTCGGGTTATGATTTCAGAAACAAGAGTGTAGAGCTAGACCAAGAAAAGTCTGCAGCGATTTTGATAGCATACGCAGTGTGAGCGCAACGTCAAACTCCTATGAAATTATGACGAATAAATGACACTTGCACGTGGGCTATCAAAATCGTTGCAGATTTTTCTTGGTCTAACTCTAGTAATGTTTTGATGAAATATAAAAATATATTTTGGTAAAGTTGCAAAGAATTAAGGACCCGACAATTGGACGTAATTAAGGGAAAAAGTTCCAACCCACAAAAATCTGTCAATAAATTTTGAACTTTCTGTCATAACGAAAAATCATTCATTTTATTATTCTTTTCGCAGAACTAAGTCCAATTTAACTTAGACCCTTGAATATTAAAATATGAAAAGTATTTTAAAAGTACTTTGGCAATGACTATGACGTTAACAGATAGCCAATTAGGTCTTTGCTTTAGAAAAATACCTGAACGTCACTAAAAATACGCAAACTATTCAGACTGACAGCGCCATATGTTTGAAACACGACGAAGGTATTTCAAAAAACAAATCCATCTGAATTCCATTTTCAATAAAATTAATCTCCATTGTTTCTAGACAACAGGAATCTGGAATCCGACTAGGAAATATATTTTAGGAGGTAAACACGTCTATTCCTGTAAGGTTATCAGATCAGCTGTCTCCGACCATTGGAGACACGACCGAAAGTATTTCACACATTATAGTGCTCATATACAACACGTTAGTGACATTCGAAAAATCATTCAATTGTATATCTTATTCTCGCGCAATAAATTCCAAAATCAAATGGGATTCCAATGTGACATAAGAGTTTGTTCGTGGCGGGACTGATTACGCCCTGCCTGTCACCGCCCGTGACAAAATAATATATTATATCCGGTGTTTTAACAACAAAACTATGCTTCTTGTAAACATCTTTAAAAGTAGGTATTAAATCACAAAACAATGCAATCTAATATCGATTTAAAGACCTTTTAGTTAGGTGTAATTTCTTTTGTTTTTAAGCGGTTTTGATCCCTTTGATGATGATATATCTAAATGGAGTAATTTATATGTTTGACTCCTACGTATAATTTCGTCAAAGCTATGCGCCCTTGTATTACACCAAAGTTTGCATACCTAATAATTAATTAATTAAAAATCGTAAATGTATAGCGGGTCAAATTTCAGAAAAAGGTAATTCTGTACTAGTTTGTAAACAAACAAGAAAAGTTAACGCCCCGGATACATAATTTTAAGTTATCACGTCTGTCTTATTTGAGTCTCAAGTACTTACCTAGATTTACTATAAAAAATATGACCTGTAAATGTGTACTGTAAAAAGTAGCTTATTATTACACAAAAACTTAAACAGACAAATAAAATAAGTACCTATGACCCATGTGTTGTTTCTAATTTCTTTGACGTAAGAACTCTATCACAACTCTACACAAAGCACTAGCGCTAGGTAGAGTAAACTAGACTAGCCAGCGTAAACTAGCAGCACAAAGAGTCTAATCGCAAGAGCCGCATGATAATCCCGAGCCTGATTAGCCCCGAGAGCCTTTTAAAAGCCCTTAAAAGGTGCCGCCCGGGAGCGGCAAAGATTATGGAAACAGACATCGAAACACTTTGGAGAATTTTGTATTAGTGGACATCTTTCCTATGCGGCGGTGATGGGAAGAGACGCTTGAAGTGAGAGTTAACCAATATAGCATATAGGTAGGGTTGTAATCCACATCTCTTCTCCGCTCCGTTGAATAGGGGGTATTACTGCAATGTTCTGCCGCCAGAGTGCAGCACTAAGCTAGCTAGTAAACCATAGAGTAACTTATACATAGTGTGCCCTAAACTGTTTTGTGACAAGTTTTCACAGACAATATAATATGACATCGATGCATCAAGGCGGTTTGTTAATAAGGGCCTACCGGGAAACGCGAAAATCTAAATTTAGTTATCTGCCTATATCGCTCGAATATTCAAGAGTGATAGAGAGGTTAGATAACGAAATTTCGATTTTCTTGTTTCGCGGTAGACCCCAGATGATTGTGGTAATAGAGCCCCTTACGCAGAGTTTCGTGTAATATTCCCTATTATGTACAACCGATGCTTTGTTTACTCCCGCACGTCTGTCCTCAAAGGCTGTGCTAGAAATAAAACCAAAGACAAAGTTATTATGAATGATGATGTTTTCATTCTCACTCAACTCAGGAAACTCATTTCACGAGCCTGGATTTAAATCCAGCCTAACCCTTTAAATCATTTTTAAGGGTAACCCCTTTGAACGCACGCCTATCGTGTCAGAATCGGGTAGGTAGCTCTGTACAAGTCTACAGTCTTTGCCCACCCGAGCGCTCTCATTACGCGGCATAATGAATGCCCGCGCACGACCACACGCCACCTCCGCATGTTTGCTTCTATACCTATAGCCATCCATATAGGTTATCCTAGGTCTTTACTGATCCAAGATTAGGTACGCTTTTGAGGGCTTATTAATGTCTCAATCAATCACTCGGGTCGAAAAAACGGAGAAATTCACCGCTTCGGGAAAGATTCGAAACTGCAACCTTTCGGAACACCGGTCCGTTTGCTATTAACCACCTGTTTTTTTTTTTTTGTAATAACTAGTTTCCACCCCCGATATTGTCTGCGTGTAATGACCATTTCCGTAAAACACGCTGGTAAGTCCTTCCCGGGACTCAAACTTCCATGCCAAATTTCATCTAAATCGGTTCGGCAGTTGCAACCTCTTGAGAAAAATTTAAATAAAAATTAAAAATTTGGCAGGGAAGTTTGAACCTATAGGTACAAACAGGATGATTCATGAGACGTGAGCAGGACTAATCCTGCACACTCAGTAACTGATAATTGATCGATCACCGTCGTATTTAGATGAAACAACCACACTTTTTCCTATTTTTTTACCTATCGGTGAGGGCAAATTTAATTCTCTACAATCATGGTCACCCTACAAGACCTAATTAATAAACATAAAACCTCTTTAACCGTAATGACAGCATTTTGATTACGAAGAAAATAAACTGTCAAACTTGAGTGAGATACGAGTTTTCAAAAGTAACCAGACCGTGATGACATTCAATTTGACACAAAATATCGCATGCATGTCGTAAATAAATTAATAACTTTTTTTTTCAACACGACTAGAAAATTAACGTTAACCTCACTAATACTGATACGAAACAGTTGCTTATAATTTACGAAATGCGCAGTGTTAGTTCTGCTCACGTCTCCTGAATCATCCTGTATAATGTAGGAAATATAGATTTTGTTTTGTTTTATAATTGAACGAAACAAAATAAATGCAACTCTGTTCTAATTGAAAGTGATTTAAATTTAATTTGTGGATAATGCCGGTTCAGTTGAGGCGAAGATAATTAAAACCGTCTTGTATAGTCACAAATAATTATATTATCAAAAGCACAAGTTACATATTTTGGTGTAATGTGAAGTATAAATTATTCTCGTTCCCATGGTAATATAATTCAAGGAAAAGGAATTAGTCTTCTGTTGGACTTGCCAACAATTTGTCTTTGTAAGTAGGTACCTACTATAGGTAGGAGGAGGACCGTGAGCCTTAGGAGAATGATAGATAACTTGATAAGTTACCTATCGTTTAGATCTAGATTCTAGACCACACCGTCAGCGTACCAAGTCACCAAGTCGTTAACCATTAAACCTAAACCTGAATCTGAATCTAGATCAAACAAAATCTAATATCAAGTCCTAATCCCAATTATCCATATAATCGCGTCATAAATTTTACGTCATTTCTCACCGGCGTTTCAAAAGGGCGTAAGTGCCTTTGAAATGTATGGTTTATTAAGACGTTTCGAGTTTTTTGGCAGTAGTCTGGAGTTTGTTTGGATGGCATAGGTGCTTGCCAAATAACGTGGCGTGTCACCAGTTAATAGGTATTTGTAGAAATAACTGTATGATGGGTAACTGTTAAATATGTCGTTCACCGATGTAAGTAGGTATTGAGTCTAATTTAGTTTGAATCATTATTGCCCTGTTTGAATATTTTAAGAGTTTTTTTTTGCCTTCATTCAATATAGGGTGTAAAAATAAATATCTTAAACCGCTGAACTGATTTAGATGAAATTTGGTATGGAGATAGTTGAAGAACCGACGAGGAAGGACATAGGTAGTTTTTATTAATAATCATCATCATTTCACGTAGACAAAATCGCCGGCACAAGCTAGTTGTTTTATATATGAAGTAATATCACGTGTGTTGATCTTAAAAAGATTAAACTACACAAAGGTACCCTGATTCTACCTCACTGACCTCAAAAAGTAAAGCCTACCGTCAGACCTCCGTCACCGCTCAAAAGATTCAATATGGCCGGGTTCAATTAGTACGTTAATAAAGAGACCGTTTAGGGTTTCATTACATCCTGTATAATGGCCCGTACAAATATTTTTAATCCGCTGCCTCATACATCTTCCGTAGTTCATTTTGCTTGGCCATGCTTTTATTACGTGACCATTCCGAAACTTAAACAACCTAAAATCAACCTTAATATAACCAGCTACGATTCAAATTTGAACAACAAAGTTTCCCGACCAACGCTAAGGAGCAGCGCACAGTAAAATGAACTTTATTTAGATATGGTTAGGGTTGGAATCAGGTTGTAGTTGGAAGGAATACATCAAAAGCCCTGAATAGGTGGACTATGATGGAAATTCCTTTTTTTAATGTGTGGATATTGCTTGAACGCCGGACAGGTAAATATTTTTTAATTTGACCGTATGTGAATGAATGGATTTCATTATCCCTGTTCGTTCGTTGTACATTCCTTTAGAGTGTTTTGTTTTTGAGTGTTTGATGTTAGGGTAGCACGGCAAGTTTTATTTGTATGACATATGTTATTTAGGATTATCAAGAATTGGTTTTTACATTCGTTGATGTTACACAAATGCTTAAAAAGTAAAACAGCAGGGATCTACCTAGCAATGTACAAATTGCAGAACATTCCCAAAAATCGGAAACGTTCTCGAGAATGTTCTCAGAACATTCCTGCAACATGGAAATTATTGTTCCGCCATCTTGGATTTTTTCCGAAAAAAATTTTTTCATAGGAATTTAGAGGTCTCTATCTCCTGCCATGCCAAATCTCGCGCGCTCGGACCAACTTGAAAAAATAAAAAAAAAAAGTCAGCCATTTTGATTTTTTTTAATGCAGTTTGTTTTGTCTCAGGGCCCTCTATGACATTTGGTCGAGCACCCCCCCATCTATCACGCACCGTTTAAAAGTTGCCATACAAAATAAAAGTGGCCAGTTTTCCCGCAATTGTAGCATTTTTCCAAAAAAAAATTTTTCATAGAGGTATCTAGGGGACCCCGAGATTCCGTGACCAAAATTTCAGCGCGCTACTTGATACAATTACTTGAAAACATTAAAAAAAAAGTCGGCCATATTGAAAAAAAAATGGCGGTGTCAAATCTGCCAGGGTCCCTCTATGACATTTGGTCGAGCACCCCCCACCTAGGTCTGACCGTTTGGCCGGGCCGTCATACATTTTTCTGACCGGAAGCGGTAGACCAAAAGTCGGAATTTTCTGGAGGTAAGGATTACACCTAAACTATCGTGAATATTCATGGCATAAACTACGATAAATAAATAAATTCCCGTTCTAGAGAACATTCTCAGACTTTACAGAGAAATTCTCATGTGGAAAGTTTCGCAACTTTGGAAAGTTCTCGTGAGTGCATTGCTGGATCTACCCGTTCAATGTTAAGTAAGTTTTGCTTATTTTGAACGACTACTTAGCACTGTATGGCCTTTTTATACTTTATCTCAAAATTATTTCACATACCCTAATGTATTTTCTGCCAAAATAACAATATTTGTTAACAAAATAAATTTTATATGCCAACATTATCGACATCCGACAGCAATACTTTTTGTAATTAATTATCCTCCCTCAAACGTTCTCACACGCTCGGAACAATTAATTTAGCCATTCACTCATTCACTTCCACGCGAGCGGTCGCGAATGGGCACGCGCTCACCTTCCGTTCCGTAAGATGCGCACTGAATGAATGAATGGCAAGCCTAATTGCAACGATCGCGGCGCGTGGCGGCGTGTGCGATGCGCTTTATACTGAAATTCCAAATTCGAATAAAAGATAAAATACTATCGATTCAACTTTGAACTTTAAGCATATAAATATAAGATTGATTTTAGAGTGGATTGAGAGGGGATTTAAGATGTTAGGTTACGGAAGAATGAGAGGAAACTGTGACAAATGGATGAGTATGAACTTTGAAGCGGCGCATGATTTTGAAGCAATGCGAATGACGTTTACGTAAGCTTTCATAGGCATTAGAGTGGTTACAATAGTGTATATATTTGGGGAATAGGATTCATTTAAATTGTAAAGATAATTTAGCTAAAGTATTAGATAAATGGTTTGTAATTTGAAGAACATGAATACCCAATTAAAAACCCTTGTAAGGCTTTTTGTTGTGAAAAACAAGTTACTCAATTATATAAATTTGCAGGAACTTATAAATACAACGGTTTGGGTAAAACATTATCTAGGTATACTAAACCAGTTTTTTTTTATTGATACCAAGATCTTAATTCACCAATTTATAACGCACATTTCTTACTTTAATAAAATCCACCGTATTCATATATCCGTTCCCCAAATTATGATCCGTTATTCATGTCTTGCCGGATTAGTAGCATAGTAGTAAAATTAATACAAACTTAATCATTTTATCGTCCTTCACAAATGGTAATGCAATACTTACTCATCCGTGTTAGTAAGTATATATGTACCTATATAAAACAGCAATAGTATTCAAAATAAACTGAATAGTGAACACAGCTACTTACAGTGTAGGTAGATCACTTTAAATCCTCACACGCATAGTTAGTTCTGCAGCTAACTAAACTAGAATGATATAGCTGTTAGCCCATCAAATCTTTCAGCTTCTTAGCCATAAAAGAAAGTGCTAACATGAGCAAACAGATAGGTAAATCAGCTAACCTCTTTCAGCCATTGACATGGAAACAAACCATAGGAAAGCAATGACGCGCGAGCCATTCTATAGAAATGATCGAATAGAGATGGGAATATCGCCGAATAGCCGTAAGTATCTTTCGGCGTTCATTGCTTAAACATGTTTGTGTTACAATTGAACTTTACATAAAATGACGACACACAAGAATATTGAATGTGAACCAATGGCAACTACGAGTAGGTACCTATATAGATAGATTGTACTTTATAGTATGGTTCATTTTGGTATCGTCGGTTTAAATTTAACGGAGATAACTCAATCGCTTTATTGTAGACGTCCACTCCCATTTTTAGCACAATACCTACCACGATTTTCAGAGGTTTAGTTCGGTCACAAAATGTATGTACCTAAAAAAAACATTCAGCGATATATAAAATTAAACTATGTATAATAGTATAGTTAAGAGTTTAGGAATAGCAAAAAGTTTTTAGAATAGTTCATATGAAAAGAGTCGCACTTAGATACAACTGCAGACATATTCTCAGAGAATGACCCATTTTAATATTTAACTTGTATTTGTATGAAGCCCTCTTGGTTACAATTAGATAGGATTTATAGTATTTTAATTGTGAACAATTTGAATTCAAACTTTTTATTCCAGTCATTTTTACGTCAGGCGATAAAAAAGATGCTAAATTCATTTCGGCTGTCGTTATAGCCAAATCCATCACATCCCTAATACAAATAATTATATGTCTGTCTGTAAATCGACACGGGCTATTAGCGAACGTGTGAGGGATTGTGAGGATGGGGGGGGGGGGGGGGGGGGGGCAATAATAAATATTCATCGCGGCTAATGCCAAAAGGAGTAATGACGTGGGAGCGGTTTATGAACATTCGCGGGATGAATAGCTTGAGCTGTTATGTAAAGAGCATTAAAAATGGTACTTTTAATAAGTGTGGAGATTGTATACCTCTCTGTTTGTTTTTATTTTTGTATAAATATTGAAAATCGTCAATCGTTAGGCTGGCTAAATAATGTTTTATGCCGTTTTTAGAGTTCCGTACCTCAAAAGGGAAAATGACTCGTGCGTCAGTCTGTCTATCATCACCTATCTACTCCGACCGAAACTACTGAATTAATTAAGTACCTTGATATGTTTTTACTGATACTTCTCTATTATGTACCTACGCATAACGTCGAAAACAAAAGAACTCTTTCTCTCCCTATTGAAGGGCGGGCGTGAAAAAATACAAAGCATCCTTAAAAGACATTCATTTCAACAAACCTTAGAACCTACTCCATAATCAGAAAAGGCAACAGCCTACTTATGCTAAAAACCTCCTCGAAATCATCGTCGAGAACTCGGCCATTAAAACCCTCCTTTACATACCCCCAAATAAAAAGAAAACAAAATATTTTTCATTAAACCTCGCAAACAATGACAATTGAATTGCTCGCAATACCTTTCGAGGATTACGGCGGACTTATTGCGCGTCGGCAATATCCACCACTCCGCTCAAAAGAATAATATGTCTTTATAAAGGCTCCGGGGCTTTCCTTGCCTTACTTCTTACACATTCTTCAGTAAAATGTAAGAGCTCCTGAATCTCGCGAAATATAGAGTCATTCCATTTCAAACTCTATCTCATACAATCAAAGACAGTTTTCGCTTAACGTGTCACTTTCAAGAATAGATTGCATTGTCTTCCAACGTAAATCATTGCGGAATAAGCAACTGTCGCGTGCATTCGAATGTCAACTCAATACCGTTAATCTTTAGATCGAAACTTCAATGGTAAAGCTATATCTATAAAACTTTTTACATTGTCCTATAATCCCACGTGGCTAAAGGTTGTGGTTTTGACAGATGAATTAAATCTTAATTGAAATGCAATTGTGGAAAAGCCTTAAAAGAAAAGAAAAGCTAACCTAAAAGTGCGGGAAACTAGAAGTTATATCGTGCTAGGGGATAAAACACACATTTTATTAGGACAACACCTCGCCTCGATAAACATAATCTTTCATTTGGGATTCTTTACGACACGGTCGCTGTTCCGTCCTTTACTTTCTTAAGGTGTATTTTATCCCCGTCTTTGTCTAAAAGGTGCGTACGACTTTGTGGCGATAATAGTGAAAATGGAAAAGTAAGTTATCATAGATAAATAGGAAGCAATGGAAGCATATTATTTGCCTCCGAATTAAAAAACTCCGTCAACAATTTTGTAGGTTTTATCTAAGTACTAGTAACAGTAAAGAAAATAAGCGTTATTGTATGGTAGGTACTAGGTAGGTGTACCTACCATGGTGTAGGTACCAATTGTACCATACACTAATGAATTTTACATGAAGACTTAAGTAATTTTTTCTTGCAATAATAATATGAGAGTTTTCTGAGAGGACTCAATTTTCTTAATCAGGTTCTAGCAAGTTGACAGGAACTCAAGTTTCGACTTTATCATAAGAGTCTTAATGGGAACTACACAGCTTTGGATTAGACCTCTTTCGAGTTTCCTTACGATGGTACCTCTTATACCCCCGCCACACTATGCTTCTGACGCTGCTCCTTGCCCTGCTCCTCGCTCGCGCTTTCGCGATATTGCCCTCTCTGGTCACAGTTTTGTGCCAAAAAACCGACAAAATAGGTAGCGGTGGGCATTGCATGACGAGTAACGTGCACACTAACGTCTCTGCCTACTTTCCTCGCTACTTCCCATGCCACTCAACGAGTGTGTGGGTATAAAGGAGTTCCCTACTCTCCTCCTTGCACTGTGTCGTCCATTTTTATCGCAGGGCAGCGTAATGATGATTGGTTCTGGCGGTAAACGGAGGTGGCGGCGACACACGAATTCACTTAGCCCTCAACGCTTGCTTGCCGTGTTCGCATTAATATCAATCCGAACGCACTTTCATCGAATGGTCATTAGGACAGAGAAAAAAAAGAATCAGCACTACTTTTCTAAGTTTTGCATTGTTTCACTTAATCAACTTAAATTCCCTTAGCCCTTAACGCGATTGACGTGTTCGCATTAATGGTACATACACACGTTCTTTTTATTTCTATTTATCGACTGGCCATTAGAATGGGAAAAAAATACCTACCAAAGGTATAGTACTATTTTTGAGTTTGAAGGTTACATTTGGATAGCGATTGTAACAGTGTTAATCAATTTATCAATGAAAATGACAGTGATATTGCCCGTGTCAACGCTTAGGTCAGGTAACGTGTAAGTAGGAAAAATGTTACATAAAATATTTGTCAATGTATTTTTGAGACATTCTGTAAAATATTAGTATGGAATATACATACGTAAATATCTAGTTTACTTTGAATTATTTTAAAAGTACGCACGAGCACCTTTAAAAACCAGGGCGGCGTCCACCTTTTAATACCAACACTTACAACAATACCCAGCTTAAACCACACTGAACAAATCTTTTCTCACGGAAGCAGGGTACACGCGCCCTTAGTGGACAATTAATACCGTTTGCACAGAAAGGTTTTTAATTTCCACGGCTTAGAAAAAAATAATGCAACTTAAATTTTTCTTCATTAAAATTTAAACCATAGAGCTCTGTCGTAGGGTTCTGTTTTGAATGTGAAGTATTTTGGGGTTAGTGTGTAGATGATTTGAGCTATAGATTTGCATGGCACGTGCCCGTGCGCGTGCGTCGGATTTGGGAATAGATTCCAGTCTCTATGGACCTTATTTATGCCTCGTTGTTGGTAATGGTGTAAATAAACTTGAGGTGCTTTTGTTGAAGCTGTTTTAGTGTTGTGATATTAGGAAAATATTGTGTGAACGATTTATCGAAAAACTCGTAAACATAAAAATGAATATGTTGCGAAAATATTCACATTTCACAGAGATTTAAGAGTTTTTATAAAAAATAAATTAAAGTCTATTGTCACTGAAAAGTGACATGAAAGATAGCCAAATATTGCTTTTATTAAGTACATAGGATGTAATTCAATAATGTATAAGTAATCATGGATACCTGCCTATCAATTTAAAAGTATTTATAGCTTGTATTTTCAGCGAAAAAAGTACCCAAGAAGCTCTATTTTTAATAGAGTTAGTCAAAAGTGTTAAAACATTGGTATTTACTATATTTCAGCACTTGCTTAACATATATTGGTTGAAGTTCATCAGTCTAAAGAAGTACGTAAGAAGTGAGTCCAAATTCAGAATATAAATTTGTCTAAAAACGAAATAGTTCTACAACTCACGAAAAAGTCACAATTAACTGTTACACGTCAAAAAACTCACAAAATACCTCCGCTTTTTCCCGATCCCAATCAACTGACCATGAAGGGTCACGTAAACACGTTTTTGCCAAACTGGCCATTCGCATTTTCCCGCCAATAGCTCGCTTCCCCCGGAAGCGGCCGCCGGCCAACAACAGGAGCGCTTACCTTAGTTTTTTATTTGTGACCAGATTTATGGGTGTTTTGAATTTGTCGCCACTTGCGCCAAGCGTTCGACGCAGGAAATCTATTTTTTGGCTGGTTTTGCTTGTGAATAGAATGTTTTAGTTAACCTAGTGGTTTTGTTTTGCTAACGTTCGAAAATAGTTTCTAGGTATTATATTCAAAAAGGGTGTCCATGCAATTTTGCAGCATACTGTACATTATTTATTTTTTCGTAATAAATAACTACCTATGTAGTATGCGTTTTTCTCATTGTCATTCGTGAAGGTACATTTATAAACCGAACGCGTAAGTGTTGGCGTAAGAGCATCCTTGTCAACGTAAATTCTTATTTAATTTGAATATAGTTTAGCCCCTTACTGTCTGCAAATATTTTCGTTGTCCATCTTCAGTCTCATCACTTTCATCTTGTTTAATCAATATTGCAATTTTATTATTTAATTATATTATTACTTTTGCGGCCTTTGCCCAACGGTGGGATACAGTATGGGCTATAAAAAAAAACTTTTGTGTGGCTAACCCGTTTAATGTGGACGGCTGTTTTCGTACATAATAACTAAATAGCAGAAATTTTATTATTTAATTTGCTTCAGTAGATACCTATTTAATCTCCAGCATACCTCGAAAACTACATCAAGCCTTAATAATTCGCCAACTGTTCCCAGACTAATTTTAATCCCATAGCACACGTCGCGTGGCGATGGACAGATAACCTTAATGAAAAGATCCCCAACGCAGATAGCATTCTTTGTGACATTGTACAGGAGGGCTAGCACAAGTAGCGTTGGATCGCAGTGACATGTGAACATCATCTGTTCTATTTTTTAACTAAAAAAAGAAGGAAACTTACCTAGCAAGCTTGCAACGACTTGGCACTCTTAATGGCAATGACTAATTATTATTTATCATGCATTTTGACATTCGATGTCTGTGATGATGCAATCTACATCTTAGTAAATTGGAGAGCGGATTAGAACATGGTACTTACATAAGAAGATAAAAATAACAGTCATGTGTACCTACCTAGTGTTTATTTGCGAGTATGTTACCACTGGTGCTCTCTCTAGCTAAATCATTGTTCGTACGCTTACAGTACAGAAATATCTGCTAATTCTTATGTAATAGTATTGTTTTACAAACATTTCTCGCCGACAGCAGTAGGTATTTAAGTTTATTAATTTCTCTCGAAATTTATAACTTATTCTTTATTTAGACACAGAATCACGAAGAGCATTGTTAAAAAAATCAAATAAGATTTAACACTATCAGTGACGCAAGTCTCTTCTACGATACCCACAAAAACCACAGCCAATATAACAAAAACAGTAGAAGTCATGAGAAAAAATCGCCAACAAATGGTTAATAAAAGCGTGCAAAATGCGCGCACGGAGCGTGCCACATGCGTGCGCGTCACAGATTACCGTCATACCTATTGTTTTTCCTACCCAGTTCAAAAACAGCTTAACTACAACAATTTCCCTATACACATACACCGTTTAGTCATAGGCAACCTTTCGGAAGACACAGTTCGAAATAAGAATAATTACGTTGTTTTATCATTGCGTATACGTCGTTTTAAAATGAGTAATAGTATCCCTCACCTATTGTACCCCAACGTGTGGACCAACTATTGTCTGTACGGAATATATTTATTCTTATTTAAATCCTGGATTGGGAAGAGGGACGTATGTGACGCGTGTGAGATTTTGAGGGTTGAGGTTGGGATATTAAAAGGTATAGTGTTGGTCATTTTGATAAACGATTACAAAAGAGACGAGGTCGAAATATAAAGTTTCAACTTGAACTTCTCCTATGTATTTTCTGTGCTTTTGATTCATCATGTTTGTGCTTGTCACGATCTCACGATTAAATATTTTTCAAGGAAAAATCAAGTCTATTATCTGATTTGTAGCCTATTTGTTACCTACTCTATACCTACTTATGTATGAGTATTGTGTAAATTCATTCTTATTTACATTGAATACAGTTCTATTTCCACAATTTCAACCGGAATACCTTTTCAAATGAACATGTCCCAATCCCCAACCTTTAATCTAACTTATACACCTTCACAATCAAATTCACACTCCAACTCACCTTCCAAAATTCAATCATCAAAGATTCCTGACACACCTTCTTTATTAAAAACGGCGTATGTGCCATCTAAAACCTATGGACTTACGCTTTTTGTTTCTAAGTTAAGTGTAGCATTCCTCTCGTTAAGAAGAGCGGATGTATTAAACAGTTACTGCCGACTTACTACATAACACCGTCCACATTGATAAGTGATGTAAAGTAAACCGTATTGCTAAGATATTAAGGTTCATTGATGGTCAGAAATTTTGCTGTCAGCATTCACGAAGGGTGTATTCAAAGGGTATAGCATTAACGACTTCCAAGACATAGATTCGTCTCGATTTGAGTGCTGCTCTGTTTATGTTAATTTAATATTTGGGGTGAAGGAGTTTAGTCAGGTGAATGTTGTTTTGAAATGGAGATGTGATGGATGTTTGCTTTGTGAGCCGTAAATTAAGTTGGGATGTCAAATTAAACTTTTGTGTTGACGCACATTAACGGAGTACTGCGTGTATTTATGTGAAATGAATGAACTATTTATATTTGACTGAATTATTTTATAAGGAATAATAAAGTCGTACAAGTTTTAGAAAACATATAAAAGTGTGTGCATGAGGGTCTAAACCGTAATATACCTAAATACACGCTGTATACTTAATAGGTATCTTGCATAATTATATGACATAGCTACAAATAAAAGTTGGTATACTTGGGTCGAATCACACTACCAGCTGCTAGATATAATCATCGAAAACTGCCAAAGTATAAAACTAAAACTATTGAAAATACTTAAAAACCACTTAAACCTAACTAATTTTCTCCAGATTATAAGAAGGTATGTAACTAGAATCTTTCGACCAAAAATATAAATGGTTTAAATAATCGTATTAAACGAAATACCTATTCAAGTTTATTCAAGTTTGATAATAATGATAATGTAACCGGATACCCTCACCATCATTCTATCAAAACTTGTAAGAACATAATAAAACTACATCAAAATAACGCAGCAAGTGTCCCATAATGTTATACTTTCCACGCATTTTACAACCGTAATTAAATTTGCGACATAAATTTTGATTCAAAGGCGCATCTAAATAAACTGCTGTTTTTACATTACGAGTTGAGGGGATAAGACTGTAGTTTTGTGCACTGTAAGTACATGTATAATGCAATTATCACGTCTATGTGACTGTTTTACCCCTTTAGAATTCAAGATATAGACAAGATAAGTGACTATGCACCCAATTAAGGTCAAATGCATTTGTTTTACAAATTGGTTTTCATGCACTAGTTTACACACGCGCGTTACTTTTCCTTACATTTGGTCTAATAGGTGCAGGTACGGTGCGCGTATGCGTACGCTTATAAAACGCTAGTCCAAAACGTCAAATTTTATAGTAGCGACCGAGAATTCGTTGTGGTAAATATCTAACATACTTACAAAGAAGAGCAAATTAAAATTTTGCATTGCTTTAACTGATTTTCTGTTTCTCTTTAACTGCTGTTCTCAATATAAACGTCACTCGATCTTGAATAGCAGCCATTGTACCTTTAGGTATGTACTCATATTTGTATGAGTTCACAAAATGGCGAACCCCCGCATCTGCACCCGAAACTGTCATCAAAACTAGTCATAACTGTTAATAATGAGCATCGATCTGACGCGTGCCGAATCACCCCACGACACGACACCGGTGTTTTGTGCCGGCCTGCTCGCGCGGACGGGATTCGGTGACTTTCAATAAATCTGATGTAGGTATTTCGGGTTTCAATAACGATCGTTTTGTGTTGCGTGGGGCCGATAAACTGTGATGAGTCACAAATGTCATAATTGAATTTTAATAAGTTCTTTCAGAAGTTTTTCTGGTCTCTCCTGTCTGCTGCCATCAAGGTTCTTCTTTTTCGAATAAGCTATCTTTCTATGTATTTTTTGTGCCAAAAACTTAAGCATGGCATCAATTTTTTGTTACACCTTTTATATTTTATACTTCTTATGGTACTTAATAGAGAGTGATAGACTTTTCCACAAGTACTCTGTAACTCTTTTGTATCAACTAGGCTTTAACAGGAATACATTTTCTTCTATCACAACTGGTTGCCATGAAAGATTAAAAAATACTCATTATACACATGGTAAAACACATATTTATATATGGTGAAACACAGTTGCGATGGCGGCCGAAAGGGTACTGACATACCTACTTATCGTGGTCGCTTTAAAGATGTGTTGAACATGCATTAACAAGCGGCTTACAGAGATGCCTATAAAATAAAGGACATAGGTACTCATTAATGAATTTCTTAGATATTTTTATCCAACAAATCTACCTTATCCAAACGAACTAACGACAATTCACACACGCGCCACGTCCATCCCCAAAGCTCCCACTGTCAAAGCCAACTCCATTGTTCATACTCACCTACCCCACCTCAACTCCGTACAGACCCAAAAAAAAACATACTACTGCGAAACATGTAATAGCGTACGACCTTTTACCATTAAACGGTAGAAAACTTAGGGAGAGGACACAATAGCAAGGTGTAGCACGCGTCACTAACAAAAAAAATGAAAAGGGTACATCATAACTGAACCTACATTCGCCGGGAGTCAAATATTATTATTACAAGATTTATCGCGTGTAAAATTGCACTTATTGTCTGGTGACGGCGATATTTCATCTGATTATGCTTTTATATTTAATTATTAGGGTAGTTTTACCGTTATTCGTATGCTGTTCTCACGGGCCAAAATTATTATGCATTTGTTTATACAATATTTTCCGTTTTATTTGAGTGTGTTACAAGGTTAAAAAACCCAAAAAAATATTTTGTAAGTACGGATAAGCTGTTATGACAATCTCTCTACATTTGCTCTGGTTGACTGGTAGAGAATGCCATTAAGTCCGCCTTTTGTACTGTAACGATTTTTCTTTTCTGCAATAAAGGTTAAATAACTACCTAAAACGTTTGAAACTGTTATAAATGTATTTGGTTGTTATTATAACTTTGTACCAAGTGAATATAAATTAAAAATACCTAGGTACAGTCAGCAGCAGAAGTTGCTAAGCGGGCTAGGTGTTCAAAATTATCTTGACGCGACTTTATTGTTAAGAGAATAATAGCGTCTCTAGGTAATTATGAACACTTCACCCGCTTAGCAACTTTTGCTGCTGGCTGTACTGGTAAAAAAAACGCTTTTTTTGTATACTTGTACCTTTTTTTTTTTTTGAAATGTTAAATTTATTTCATTGAATTTTTTTATCATCAGCTCGGTAATATCCCAACAATAGATAATTTGATATACCTATGAAGCAAAAGTTTTAAGCCCAAAAGGCTAATAAGAATAACAGCACTCAACATAATCACATCTTTATGAATATCACCTCCAATTTGACGATGCAGTAAAAAGCGTACTACCTCCATAACATTAACAACTGAACGATTAATAAAAAATTCATTAGTATCACAAAACGGTCGTTTTGTGGCCACGTAATGCAGATGTAAAATGAGCTGTTATTGATTAAACAACCGTTTTGATGTATCGTAAAGAAATTATTATGACACCATTCCGAATATTTTTATTTTTAATCGTATCTAAAAGTCACCTTTATGAAAATAAGCAGGGCTTTTTTACTTTTCATTTTTCCAATACATATCCTAGGCGTTATAAGTAGTAGAGTTATAGGTATTTTCAGGAAAATGTGTAGGTAGCTACAGTTACCTATCTACTTACCATTTACTTTTTTAACAAACCACCAATTTTTGGATGATTTCATTGAAGGTTTGTAACGACTTTTTAAAACATGCTGTTTGTAAGAGTAAACATTCGTTTCACTTAACTTTATTTCCAGAGCCTCTACCATCAGTTTTGACATTGACATAACGCTCACGTCTACGTTATTTACTTTCTGTACATCTCGCTTGCACTAATATGCGAGTACGAGCGAGATGCATAGAAAGTAAGTTACGTAGACGTGAGCGTATATGTCAATGTAAAAACTGATGGTAGACGTATTGTAAGCCTTTCCAGTATTTTTTTCTGCGAACGAAATACCTACTTAAATACCTAATGTAAGTAAAGAATTCGCACTCCAAAAAGGTAAAAGTAACACAAAGTTTCCAAGAGGCCATTTAGACCTTGATGACTTTGAAAGAAAATTAAAAGAACCCACTTCTAATCAAGCTAAGTCCCCCAGTGCAGACAAAATAGTCAAATCGAACTTTATCGACGGAATAAAAGTGCATATAAATTTTATGAAGTATAAACGGGACATTTCGTAAAGTTTATGGTGTACACTCAGGGGGGTGAAAGCACCTACCCTATCATATTCATTATAAGTATTATAACAATATCAATAACAATTCTAAATATAAAACATCATCCATTACTGTTTTAACTACGTACTGAAATTTGCAACTCAAAACAAGCAAGCAATGTATAAGCTTCACAGTCACCCGTCGCTAAGGTAAACGTTTGGTGGTAAAGGTGTTACTGTGACCATAAATAGTAGTTAAATTAGAGACATATCCTTTAATGTACATTTATTGAAGTGTTTATCGTAGGTCGGTGCAAAGTTGCCGTTAAGTGTTTAATGGATTGTCGTATGGAGTTGAGGTTATTGATAAGTTGGCACTTGAGGACAGTATAATCTTAATGCGTGTGTGTTGAAACAACTGTTAAGTGGTTAACAGGGTTTACTATGACATGCACATGACTCATCTTCAAAATTGAAAAGACGGAATAGAGTCTTTAATATTATTAGATAGGTACCTAGTAATTGTGACCCATATAAAGTTTTAGTTTGAGTTATAAAAATTTTTTTCTTGCTCTGTTGCGCATAATCTAGGAAAAATTGGATACAGCATATTAGTTCAACGAAACAAAATAGGTAATAAGTTCAAATGTTAAATAAGTTTTATTTTTATGTGAAAAACAAAGAAGGGTGTGTAAGATGTGATCAAAGAAATTTAAGAAAACGCTCTAATATAAGTACCAAATAATTTCTGAAAAAGTTCAAGACTAAACAGAAATAGTAGGTAAATAGCTCATTGACATTTAAAAACAGTGTACAAATTACTTTTAATATGATACTAAAACTTGTACCTAGATTCTAAAAACTCCAAGATTTTTTATAGGTACCTACCGACACATACAAAGTGCTCCCCTAATCGTCTAAGCTTCCTTCCTTCCGAGACTCATCACGGCCTGTCCATGGCATGCATTAATGCTAGACAAATGACCATTTTATGCAAACTTGCCGCACTCCTTTACCCACCATCAGAAAACTTAGACTCATGGTTACCCTATGTGAATGAAAATTTTCCTACAATCTAAGACGTAAGCTTATTGAAATAGGAAGGATAATCCCGTGATCAATAAAATTGTCTTACATCTTTCCTAATGCTAGGTACAATCACGTCTAAAAATGCCAATACGGACAAAGTGCCAAAACTATGTATACACTACCTTAATATAGGGGCAATAAGGTCGTTTATACATATTTTTGTCACTTCGTCCGTGTCGACATTTATAGACGTGACTGTACAAGAATCTTATATTCGATTTTGAATCTTATGGCCTTGGAATAAGTTTGAGAAGGTATAAATGTCATTAGAGGTGACAGTATTGCAATATCGATGTTCAGTTTTTAATACCTGGAGCAGATGGGCTATGGTTTTCGATTTAAGCACACTTTGGCTGGACGGTGTTTAGGTTTTTGAAAGTATTAGCTATGTCGGAAATGTTGTAACAAGAACAAAATATGATTTTACACGATCACATAAATTTACGATTGCAAAGTAGGTATAACGTCAATTTGATCTATAGAATGGATATTTTTCTAAAAATATCGGGTACAAACTTGTGGCACATACGTACCTAATTGAAACCCTTTTTCAATTTGGCGCTAATTAACTCGACAGCATATAACATATGAAGTCATTAATGGAGTTTATAAACTTAATGGTTTTGAGTGGTACGAGTATAGTTTGTTAGTTTATTTATTTATTTGGCACGCCTTACAACCTACAGACAAAACGGATTGACAATTTGATTGACTAAAATATACTTTTAAAATCCAATTACTGTTTATGAAACACATACACTATTTTGATTGTTATGGGAATAGTCAATTTATACCTACATTATTTTAATCTTAAGATGATCTTACAAATAAAAATCGTCAATAGTTAAACGATATACAGGTATACTCTATTATTTTTATGGCAAGATCTATCAATTCTGATTTGATACTCACTATACTCACTCACACACTAAAGTGAAATATGAACGTCACATTAATACTCGTACCATCGCTAATTCAATATTCCCCATAATTTTGTTTCACCAACAAAAGGGTTCATACAAATGATATTAAACTTCCATTCCACGTGATAGTGCGCCATAAGTATTAATCAGAGTAGGGTAACAAGGTTTCTGGCCGTAATCGGATAGTCTCAGCAGGGCGCTGGCCAGTTTATTAGATTGTCACCCTAACCTGAAAGCAAGGAATTGCAAAAATGGCGGGATTTCTTCGTGTATGAGATTTGGACTGAATTTCCATGACGTTAGTGTTGGAGTTATCAAATTTTTATACGTTAGTGCTGATAAAATCTTTGATAATAAAGAAGGTAGGTTTCAAGAGTATAATATTATAGGTATTTAGTATGACTTGGTCAATGTATTTGGATTACCTGGATCAAAACTAAGAAAAATAATTACCAGTGAATATCGCTTTTTTTTTCAAGGTTCTCACTGATTAATTTCACTTTTGGGTTATAAAATTGTATGCGTCGAATATTGTGAGAAGTTCTAAAATTTGTTTCTAACAGCTTGTTATGGGTTATTTTATAATTATTTCGGTAAATTGCTAGCCCAACTTGATTTTATCAATGAAAACTTTAACAGAAATTAGTGCCTACTACTGATATACCTTTTTTAAGTTAAATTGAAATGACTTGTGAAATTTTGGGGTAATTATTGTATCAAAATATTATCAAAGCTAAAAAGTATACAAAAGCCTAAATAAATAGTGTCCTAGAACAGAAAAGTAGCTTTGATCCCTCCTAGCAGGAAAGAAATAGTCCTTTTCCGATTAACTAGATCATATTGTTAAAACGGGGTTTACACGGGGTCGCTCAACAACCGATACCGGTGTTGAGCTAATTAAGCATATTTTCGATGCCTGGGAGGAGTCACGAGATGCTTTAGGTGTCTTCTGTGATTTATCTAAGGCCTTCGACTGTGTTTGTCATGAAACATTAATCAGGAAACTTCATTATTACGGAGTTAGAGGATCGGCACTGAATTTACTTAAGTCCTACTTAAATGGTAGAATACAAAGGGTCGATGTGAATGGACAGCGATCACCTGGGTCATTGGTCTCTATGGGTGTACCACAGGGGTCAATATTGGGACCTTTCCTGTTCCTTATCTACATAAATGACTTGCCATTCCTTGTTAAGACCCACCATGATATAGTATTGTTTGCAGACGACACCTCACTTATTTTCAAAGTCAAACGACAGCAACAAGCTTACAATGATGTAAACAATGCCATTTCAAAAGTAGTAAATTGGTTCAATGTTAATAATTTATTGTTAAATGAGAAAAAGACTAAATGTATTAAGTTTGTCACTAGTAGTAACGTAAGGCATGTGCAAACAAGTGTCATTGTGAAGGATGAGGAATTGGAATTAGTTGATAGTACAGTTTTTCTTGGAATAACTTTAGATTCTAAACTCCAGTGGGGTCCCCATATTGCTACTCTTTCGAATAGACTGAGCTCTGCAGCTTTTGCAGTGAGCAAAATCCGTCAGTTAACTGACGTGAAAACAGCTCGATTAGTATATTTTAGTTACTTCCATAGCATTATGGCATATGGTATTTTACTGTGGGGCGGTGCTTCAGAGATAAATACCATTTTTGTTCTGCAGAAGAGGGCTATTCGAGCAATATACAAAATGAACCATAGAGACTCACTTAGAGATAAATTTAAGGAAATTGACATAATGACAGTGCACTGTCAATACATTTATGAGAATATTCTGTATGTACATAAAAATATTGTAAATTTTAGGAAAAATTGTGAAATTCATAATATTAATACTAGAAATAAACATAAGCTCGCAGTGCCCTTCACTCGGCTCCATAAAATTAAAAAATCATTCATGGGTAATTGTGTAAGATTTTATAATAAACTTCCAAACCATATTACTGAATTATCTATTAATAAATTTAAGAATTATGTAAAGCGTAAACTTATTTCTAAAGCTTATTATACCACACAAGACTACATGAATGATATTACAACGTGGGATTAATTGTTATTCGAAATGATTATTTATTTATTAGGTACATTTGATTATTGATGAGGAAATGGATATTCCGATGTAATACTATCTACTTCTTTTGCTACTTATGCTTTTTTTTTGACATTTAGATTTTATTCTAGAAATTCTAGACTAGTATTTTTTTATACAATCTTTTTAATGTTTGACGATCCTTTTGTGAAATTCTTAGTGTTAAATTTGATATGTATAATAATCCAATTTTATTATGGAATAATATTAACATCAATAAATTGCTCTGATAATTAGATTAAGATTAATTACGATTCATAAGAGCTTGTTGCTAGGCCTACATGAATAAAGTATATTTTTGATTGATTGATTGATTGATTGAAAATATATACAATGTTTTACTTTCAAAATTTTAAGTGAAACACTTTAAAAATACAACGCATTGATTTTTCTATACTTTTGAAAAATACGGTTTGGTACGTTCGGTCAAATGAAAGGTCAGACAAAATATTTTTTGAAGTTGTAAAAGGTAACCTAGTACAGTGCGCCCTTACAACTAATCGGCTATTGACAAAAAAATACACGTCGTGTAAGTATGTAGGTATCACGTGTAGACGTGTACCTAATTATATAACTCCGTCCATCACATCGCAGGACTCGAAAAAGAGATCAAACTTTATCGAACCCAAACGCAACACAATTGCATCTATATCGTTCGCCAAACGTTCACCTACATCCATTAATGAGTAAAAAATCTCCGTTGCAGGGGTCGGCACAATAGGCACGTGGCTAGGGGTGCGGAGGGGGAGGTAATGCAATATTTGTCCGGCGACACACGGCACGCGTGCATTGTGCACCTCGCCAGGGGTGCGGAACTGTGGATGCTGCGGATGGTTTGGATTTTTCACAATTCTCGACTATTAAAGGTAACGGTCGGATGTCAGGTACCTTAGCTGCATTACTCATGCGGTGTCGTTGTTGCCGCTGCTATATCTGTCAAATCCCTAATAAAATGATTGACAGAATCAACATCATAATCCAGCAGTAATGCGGCGATAAACTTCAATTATCTTATCAAGGAAATTGACAGATGTACATGCTGCACCAATGACGCCGCAACAGTAAAGCTGCTACAGTTGACATCTGATGTCAACTTAAAGGTGATGTGATACGGATTGTAACTGCAGCAGCGTTACTTGTTAACACTAGGCTATCGGCACATGCCATCAATTTTATCTAATAGATAAATAATAAAAAAACAATTCAATTTGTAGAACGAGATGTCATGGTATCCTGAGAATTAAACCGTGCGTACAATTATTTGTACCTATTTTTATTATATTTCAAATGAACTTTTAATGAGGTTCCTAATTCAAAAACAAAACAGCTGCTTCTGGGTATCAGAAGGCTAGAATAGTTACAAATATAGCGTAAGAATTAGCGCCCCGCGCGGCAGCACTTTCCCGATTATAAATAACCCTGGTATATCCATCAGATGCTTCATGGGGCCAATTTCTCCAACAGTCATTTTGGTTGAAGGATCTAGTACGGTATATCAGCATGCTTGACAAAACTCATGTCAGGTTATTGACAGGTCACTGAAATTAAAATGATTCCTGTGAGATTATTACACAGTTATTTTAGTTGACAACCCCTGCCCCACTAATCCCGCATGGGGCGTCGATAAAAAGATAAAGCGGGAGCGCCGCGTGCGCACAAAAAAATCGTTCTAACTACTCACCTTTCACTCACAAAACATCCTAACTCCCAAACATTTACAAGGCACTTACGTCCTTGCTTGAGTACCACTCATGAATCTAAAAGAGCGTAACGGCTATTGATATACGCGGCGTTTACGTCATTTTTCCACGTGATGGTTCTCGAACGCTTAAAATGAAAAGGTCGTAACTGTAATACTAAATGTAAGGCGTTTAGAATGTTATTTGAATAATAGTTGTGACGGCTTATCGCGCCTGCGCTACAAATGAGCTTAATTATAATACCTTGGGGGACGTGTGACTAAATAAACAGGCTGGCAGGAGGTCGCGTGAGTTTTTTTATTGTCGATGGGAACGTGGAGGGAAGAGGTGAGATCTTAGACAAACGTTTTTTTTTATATAGGTATAGGTATATTGTACTTTCATAGCGCAGGGCCTGCACACCAGCCGCCGAGCCAACAACCCCGAAATTACAGAAAAAAAACAGTTGTCTGTTTCATATATCTGTGTTCAGATTTCGATGCTTTTCTTCACAATATCTGGGTAGTTATCCCATTATAAAAGTTATTAAAATGACCTCATTGATACCTCATTGAGTTTGGATTACTGTTGAAAACTAAGAGCCGATGACGGACTGCAACCCCACTGCAATCTGTATGGGAAAGCACGTCGATTGCAACGTCAGCATGCAGTTCCCGTACAAGATGCTGTCGGGTGTTGCAGTCCGTCTGTGCCGGCCCTAAAATACTCGTATGATCCATATCTACATCATATCTACTTATCTTATAAGAAAAATGTATAATTACTTTTATGAATTAGCTACACAAAACGTCATTTGTGACATCGAGTTGGCGTACCTTGACGAGAAGCCTCAGCAGTCGGCAATAACAGGTTAATGACGCTGGATTTACTACACTCTCTGGCTAAAAAAACTGGCTAATTACCGTAAAACGGGGTGAGTAGGTTTCGCGGGAAGAGGTGGGTTATGAATGTGGAGAGAAGGTTTGAGAGGGGGGTGAGAAGGGATTTTAAGGCTATTGCTACAAAAATAATGTATTCCAATTTAAAATGGAGCTATAGTAATACGCATAATAAAAAAAATCGATCCAACAATCTTCCAAAATCACCTTTGTATGAAAACCCCTCTCCCCCAAATACGAGGCACAACGGGGTGAGGTGGTTTTCCTCTTTATCGTCAAAGTTATGAAATGGAACTACCCAAAATAAAATAAAAACTAAAATACAAACGTCCGGAACACTTATTATATATGTTGCAGTCAAAAGTGTGAACTGGTCAAAAGAACTTTTAACCGACAAAAACAGGCAAAACTGCTTTTGACTGAGCATGTTGGTCAAAAGTAGTTTTACCTGAAAATCATACCTATTTCTGGCAGCAGTTTCGTTTTTAGGGCGTAGCAAAAAAAAAAAAACCTTAACCTACCTATCTCTGGGAACAGTTTCGTTTTTTGGGCGTAGCAAAAAAAATATAACCCTAACCTACCTATTTCTGGGAGTACTTTTGACTGATAGTAACAGTCACAATTACTATTAACCAATGATTTTCAGGTAAAACTAACTACTTATGACCAACATGCTCAGTCAAAAGCAGTTTTGCCTGTTTTTGTCGGTTAAAAGTTCTTTTGACCAGTTCACACTTTTGACTGCGACATATACACCATTCAGTTTTCATATCTAAAAATAAAATGTTATCGAGGTTTGAATTTCAGTTTTGACCCTACTCACCCCATTTTACGGTATTACTTTAAAAGATGCACCCCCTACATTAATTTAACAGACTAACCCTTTTGCCCATCGTATTATCAGTTCCACAATAGCCAAAAAGCTAAACCAACATACCCGCTGCACATGCAACCATGAATGAAAGAATCACACAATGAAACAATAACGAATAAGCCTCACGCACTGTCGCGTACGCATATTCCATCGTTTGAGGGATAATAGAGCTTAACTCTTTGTCAATAAAGGTGGTAATGCTGAAACGTAAAGTTGTGAAACCGGTTTTTGGATGTGATAAATCATACGATACAACTGGCTGGACAGTCCATTGATATTGACGGTGATAAAATTTATTAGTTCAAATATATACGTGTAATTTAACAATTTGAAGGTAGGTACATACATATGCACCTCTAATAATAAGTTTAACAGGTTTTTAAGCCAATAATAAAGTTACTAACTAATCAAAATGAGGGATCTTATTAAAACCTTTTAAATACGTTTTTAGAAGCAATTTTTTTACTATTCTAAAAACGAAAATCATAATGTTACAACCTATTATCCATCAGGTACATACCTACCTATCTTACATGGTTTATTATTATTAGGTACCTACTCAAGTAAGAGAAATAAATCGGTTTTAATAAAACACTGGTTATAAGCTGCTGCACTTTAAATACTTTTAAATTAAAATTAAAAGTTCATACATAATCGTTTCTTATTTTCATGAATTCAAATGTAAGTATACTACAATCATTACCATAATTTCCAAATTTCTCTTCCCGTAGCAAAGGACACAGAACATACAATGACAGCCGTAATTCATGTCATTACGAGGGGAAAGGTGCTGTAACGGTCCGTTTTTGACCTTTTGTTGTCACCCTACTACTGTCACAGCGCAGATTGGTTGCGGGCGCGTGTTGCGCGTGCGACGATTCTTTTTTGTAGAAGTTGGTCGATGAAACTTAGAGTGCAGTAGTAAAAAAATACACGAATATGAAAAGTGAAAAAGTTAAGTGCAAGTGTAAAGTGAAAAAGGTAGAAAGTCTATAACAAAAATGTCATCTCTACAACTTGTTTTTAGATATATTTTAGATTAAACCTACCTATTCCATTGCATTATATATAGCTCGTAATATTATTCTTATCGCACTTTCACAATAAAGGGGTCACTTAATAGCTCATAATTAATTAATCTTGACCATTGTCCTTTCCTTTCATGCAACCCTTCTCCGAATATATAATTTCAACCTCAATACCCAAAACTACGCGTCACAGACACGCGTTCACGATATATTAAAAAGGTAAAGGTAGGGGACCCAAGGTATCGTTAACTAAATGAACGGTTTGCCCGCATACGTGTCTAACATCTCAGAAAGGTATTAGAACTCCATGCGTAGTATTAAGTTTGTAACGTTTCGGTTTTGAGCGGGCAACATTGGCTTCCATAATTGGTCGCTTTCACTTATTCTGGCCCATTTTTAATGTGCTCTGAATTGGCTTGATTGTTTGTTTATGGTTACACGGATGGTTGTATAAGTTTAACACTTACTGTGGATTTAAAGCTAATAGGTGGGTTTGTCAACTCTAGGAAAGTTTGAGCCTTGTTGAAAAAAAGATAGCATTATTAGCAGTAACTCTGGTACAGTTGCAGTTCAAATTTCACCTTTATTGAGATTAGTCCAGCTTCAGTACAATGATTTTCTTCACTGACCATCGACTGGTATGTAAATATCTACCGACACCTACCGTATTATGTACAGTCAGCATAGTAGCGGATGACACAACGCTCCAAAAGTAATTATTTTCCAAATTGAGATATACTCATACAGATCTACAGTTCGCGTCTTTAAGTATCAGTCACAGTCTAATAGGGACATAATATATTACATATATCTTTTATTAGGCTATCAGAAAAAGGTAAAAGACTTCTTCTTTCTTAGGTCTTAAAACTTAAATACGCGATTAAGTCCCGTTGTGCAGTTTGATAATGCAGAAAAAGGTACTTATAGATACTTTCGACGCGTAGTACGATCCGTTAATTTTGATACTGACTAAGTATACCATAACTTCCGAGGTTCCGAGAAACTCATTGGTACAAACCAATTCGAAGGGTTCAAACTCAACGTTTTACTGAATGGTCTAGATCTAGGTGATGACGTCATAGTCAGTCGCTGAACCCGTCAATTGGCGATGGTCGGTGACCGCTCCAGGTGGCGAGTGACTCACGCAATTTGCTCAATGTTCACGTGAGAACAAAGCTGCCATGGAGTCGACTTCTTAATATTTTTATTCTTGTGTACCCTACATACACATACAATTTTTATTGTACATTCCTATCGTGAAAGCATTACACCGTAGCAATTCAAGGTGCTGCATGCTTAGGAGAAACGGCGATATCACTATCAACCATTTTGATGAATTGGGTGACGGACGGTTTGGAACGTTCCAATCATGACAGCAACGCGGCAATTACGGTAACTCAATATGTATATCAAGAACTTGAATATAATGTTGCTAGTTTCCCTCAGTTATTGTCATTGGTCATATTATGTAATATGGTTTCTGTTTTTTTGGCTAAAAAATATTCCTGCACCCAAAACCCTGGAGTACGGCTCATTGATTTTATTTCATCGTCGGTTTTATCTTTTCATTGTAGAATTTTGGTAACTAAAAATAGTTACCACACACACCAAAATGAAATTAAAAGACAACTCCAAGCCTTCTTTAGCCAGTTGACCCACATGGCTCCCAATTGAGAGTTATTTCGTCTGATCGCCGCAGGTGCGGGCGTAGGTGCTGTTACCTCTCTCCCCACACAAAAAGTCGTAACCGCCACACTTCTTCATACAACTTAAGACTATTACTTCCAAGAGGATGGGCCACTTACAACGGTTCATTCATCAAAATTATTCGGAATCGGAGCAGATGCCATTATACTGTCTGTTTTCATCTTGAAAGTGCAGGCATGGGCGAAGGAAATGGAAAGTTTACTACCTACGCCTATGCTAATTCTAACGCCGTATTGAGTTTTTGATTTGATTTTAGGTGTAGATAACTAGATAAGTCCTATAAATAAATAAATAAATAAATAAATAAATTTTATAGGACATTTTTACACAAATTGACTAAGCCCCACGGTAAGCTCAAGAAGGCTTGTGTTGTGGGTACTCAGACAACGATATATATAATATATAAATACTTAAATACATAGAAAACTCCCATGACTCAGGAACAAATATCTGTATCATCATACAAATAAATGCCCTTACCAGGATTCGAACCCGGGACCATCGGCTTCATAGGCAGGGTCACTACCCACTAGGCCAATATTTTATGGCAATAAAGATGCCAATTTATAAGTCTAGAAGTATCTACATACTAGCAGAATATTGCCAGAAGCGATTAATCGAATGCCGTTTATTTACCAGAAGCATATTTGTTTAGGTACCTACTATAACCTCATGTGTAGCAAAAAGCATTGATACTGTCATAGTTTCATCCTCAAATTATAAATGATGTTTAGCCAAAATTAACATGTATCTTGATACGAAAAGTGCTTTGAAACTACAAAATAAAAGTCATCCAAAACAAATGCAACCGGCATCGACACCGCGACCACCAACTAACCATTAGAACCTTTCTCTAAAGGTAAATTAGAACAAAAGTTAAATAAAACCCTTATTCTTCCCGTCACACGCACGGAGGGCCTTTGTCCCAACTACTAAATTAAATAAAGAGGTGTCGCCCGCACGATAGTTCACAAAGCGCCCGCATGGTTTTAAAAGGTGAGCTCTCGTAATATGAGCGGTCACTGATATCAGAATGAGGGAAAGATTTTGGTGTCAAAAATATTTTCCTGTCGATTTCATCATCATAGCAGCCAAAACATGGCTAATTTGACCAAAAGCTGAAAACTTCGTCTCAAAACCAATCGTGTGTTGCCTTCATGCACTTTTTTTATGATCCAAGAGGCAAACGAGCAGACGAATCGCCTGATGGTAAGCGATTACTGTCGCCCAGGAACGCCCGCAATACCAAAGGGGTTGTAAGTGCGTTGCCGGTGTTCAAGTTGGGAGTAAGCACGCTGGAAATCTGTTTTTTATAAGATTAAACCACAGATTCGTTTAAAATAAGTCAATTACTTAAAGACGTTAAAAATCGCATATGCTTGTTTGCCATTGCCACCGACGTGGAATATAAAAAAGTATCAACATCTATTACAACTTATGACAGAGTTACCTAAGTATTTGGCCTGAAGTCACCAATCATCTCTAAATTACACAATAATGATAGGAAATGATAGTCTTCTTTGACTGGTCATGAAGACGGTGACGGTCCAGAGGGTCTAACACGAACCTCGTTCGACGTGTTGCCTCCCTGTCACACTTACGTACGAATTTACAAGTGCGACAGAGAGGCAACACATCGAACGTGGCTCGCGGTAAGCCCTCAGAATCAAAAACTGGCCTGGCTCATTTTGGTATAGCGCCAACAACACCTTCCGGCTATAATATTGGTTACCTTTTCGAATCTCTCCTGGTTGAAATATACAGCAATAATTTCAAGTTTTGGAAGCTGTCATCGTTTCAACTATATATTGCATCAGACATGCATTAATTAAGCAACATACCTACCAAACCCTATCTGACCTTGGCATACCATCAAGCACTCCTAATTCCTACCAATTGTTTCAAAGACCTTGTCACAATACCCCTCACGGCTCACACGCAACTTATAGGTGAAATTGTCAGATAAGTTAATTCGACATGGGACTACACGATGCATCAAGCGTCTGGCTGACTCAGGAACCTTGTCGCTGTTACCCCACATATAGCTTGATGAATGACATAGTTAGGAAAGGTTATTGTGACAAGGGGATGGGTCAAACAGATCACTGTGTTATGTCTTTCCTGTAGACATACACAAGAGTTAAGGGCTATAAAGGTTAATTTTCTTATTTAACCCTTATCCACGTGAAAAGGTCCTCCTTTTATTTAAAGAACTATGATAAAATCATTGCTTACATGCCCACAAGCTGTTAACTATTGCCCACAGGAGAGAAAACTAGTGTGTTATCGCGAACAGCACATTTTTCTCTCCTGTGGGCAATAGTTAACAGCTTGTGGGCATGTAAGCAATGATTTTATCATAGTTCTCTAAATAAAAGGAGGACCTTTTCACGTGGATAAGGATTAAATAAGAAAATTAACCTTAATAGCCCTTAACTCTTGTGTATGTCTACAGGAAAGACATAACACAGTGATCTGTTTGACCCGGATAAGTGCTCTGTCTGGCAAGCTCGTTGCTACAATTGGCATGCGGGTTCGCAGAACGGTGTAGATGGAAAGATAGTGCAAGATTTTTAATGATACCCGCAGAATATTTTGGATTATTAAGATGTGAGTATTAATACTGTTAATTATTTGGGGCATAGGTTGACAGAGTATTTGATGATACTTAATTTATATCTGTGATGTGTTAATAAATTATAAGGCCATCCGAACTTCATATTATAAATGCGGATTTAGCCCTCTATGCCTGTCTGTTATCTTTTCACGCTTAAACCGCTGAACAAAAGATGAAGTTTGAGGCAACTTGTCCCACACAATTCCATTGTTATAGATATTTTGAGAGACAAGAGTATACATACCTATATTCTGACCTCTCGTAATAAGCAAGAAATTAAACCATTTTAGAGTTTTTTTGTTATATGTACCTATATTACTTTTGGTGACCAACATGCATATGGCCCGCCTAATAGTAAGTGGTTATCAAGGCGTATGGACATATGCAACAGTGTTTCTATTATGTATCTTACATAAATATTGTATCTGTTATGTTTTTTTATTCTCAAGAAATATTTATTTTTGCTGCTGGAATCATTCTTACACATTATTGCTTCTCTAGAAAGCACAATTTTAATAATCACTTATAGAGTCTTAGCTACCTCTGTAAACATTCATCAAAAACCTCAATCAAAACCCAAAAGGTCACGAAAGAACAAAAGTCAATCGATGACGGTCATAATCCGTAATCCTGTAATTCTAAAATGACCTATCTTTCCTAAAATGCCTACAGATATAAGTCATTATAAATTTTCGTGTAACTTGCAAAAGGACAAATCTAAAAAGGCGTAAGTACCCTTAATTGTGAATGTATATATGTCGTTTTGAATTTGGGATGGTTTTGGGCAGTAGATATTAGGGAACGAACCTGCGGGCACGTATAGCAGTTATTAAAACATCGAGGTTCGACATCACGTTAATTACTTAAGCTGGGGCACAGGGGAATTCGAAAAACAGTAAGTCAATCATTTTTCTTTATGTCTGCGTTTAAAGTCAGCCAAACAACAGTTACAGTGTTAGCCACATTTCATGGGAGAATGAACTGTAAGTACGTATGTACATTAATTCAAGGAGGTAACTTGCACTGTTTGAGATACAAATGCTACGTAGAGTTGACGCTGTTAAGCTCTGGTTTCCTAGGAAAGCGCGGTGCCGTCATATAGAGGCCGTCTGCATACAAAATACTACTCCATCCATATTTAGCCGTATTATTTTGTATGGAGATGGCTGAGATATGACGGCACCGCGCTCTATCTTACTTAGGAAAACAGAGCTCTAAGGCGTAGTGAGTTCAGACAGCAGAGTTTTTGAAAAACCGTAGCGCTTGTTTAAATAATTACGGTTACCAAAAAATATGAATAGCAATCTTGAGGCCTTTCTCTAGGAACTTAGGAAAAAATTAAATATACAAATGTAGGTCTAAACGCACCATTACAATTTTGTAGCAGTTTTCTTACTGTTATCAACCGGTCCACTGCGCCGGAACTGCCCAGTTTGCGCCGGCGGCGGGTATAAATTTAACCCGTGTTTGACTTAACAGTTTCCCTGCTACCGGCTCGTGTGGATTAAGGTTTCGTTAATCGTTTATTAAATGTTTTACAGCGCTTAAATTAATTTCACGGCTCAATGGATTTATTTAGGTCGCTATGATTTCATTAGGAAAATAATATTTTTTACCCTAGCGGTAAAGGGCACCAATTTTCAACCCGAAAGTTGAGGGTTCAACCCCGTCTCGAATGAATTTTTCGAAACTTATGTACGAAATGTCAATTGATATTTACCAGTTGCTTTTCGGCGAAGAGCAACATCGTGACGAAAGAGGAATAATCCCAATAAGACCCAATAGTTTCCTCTCTGGGTTGGAAGGTAAGAAGGCAGTCATTAGTGCCTTCGCCAACGCTTGGATTTAGTTGCCACGTCTTAAAATATAACCCGAACAACTAGGAATATGATGATTTGATCATGGGTCATACCTACCTACACATTTTAAATTATAGTGTAGGTACTTAACTCGTTCGCGTCTTTCTTGTAGACATCGCAAGAGAATCAAAAGCCATATTCTGAAGTTCACCCTTACTGGTAGGTATTTGAGACTCAAATAAGAAAAACTCCAATGATATATGTAGGTATGTAACCGGGTTGTTAACTCTTTAAGTTTTGTCCACAGAAGTGACCTTTTTCTGAAATGTTTTTGACCCTGATATATTTATCTTGAACGCTGAATTGGTGAGGAAAATTGTTTTTTTGCCCCAGCCCGTATCTGAATAACAATAATGTGTGTTTAGTACGCACCTGGGTAAGGGATGGAGTTACTGGGGTGCGCTTTGAGTAGATTTTAATAAAATTGTGGACAATGGTACCCAAACTCGGAATATATTGCATTGAAATGTTTAGTTAATTATGCGGGTTGAAATTAGGTATTCCCCCTTTTCGCTTCGATTACCTATTAAAAAAGATTTTGCAAAAATTTAATGTGGTTTATTTTTGCGGTAAACTGATATCTTATATTTGAAAATTGATTAAACATAGAAAGGTAAAATAAATCATTTTTGCGTAGAAGGAATGTATACGATGTTTTTTCAACCTACCATGCCTCGGAACCACAGGCACGAATTAACATAAAATTAGAAAATAATATATTACGTTTTCTTTTATAGGTCATTTATTACGTGATTAATTTTTACGACGTAATAATGTAGGTATTTCTCCATAATCCATCCCTGGTAATTAAACCTTAAGTTCAAAAGCAATAACCGTATATTAAATGCAAACAAATCGGAGTGCAAGTTATTAGTTCACCTGGGGGTTGTTTGCCGCAAACAATGGATATTATTAACCCCTCTCTCAACTGTAATGAAGCTACTTATATTTATATAGATATTAGTATAGAGTAAATATACTGACGTTGATGTAGATCTGTGTACATAGTATCGCTAATATTTAAAGTGTAGGTATTTGAAGCCTCAGTTACACGAGTCGCGACGACGCAAAATAAGCTACATACATTTTTATCCCATAATAGGTAATTCCTTCAGATGGTTACCTAGTACTTGGTACAGTCACCTGCAATAATATGTTACACAACGAAGGACGCAAAAATATCTGGCACGATTTTATTTCTAGAGCCATAATAAGAGTGTGTCACATATTTTTGCGTCCTTCGAAGAGTAACATATAATTGCAGGTACCATTACTTAGATGGCTGGTATCCCTCAACTGTTCGTTGCTCAAGAAACTCCCTGCTTTGGACAGCTAAACTGTGGAATGAACTGTCGCCCGCGGTAAGTATGTATTTCTGGACCTCATAAAAGCTTCAGACCAGAAATTTTCAAGAAAAAAACGTACTCCCATCTTAACATATTGAGTGCCCGGAACCCGCTCAGCGGGTTCTCTATTCCTAGTCGCTTTAATCTACAAAGCGGGAAAACGCTGAGATCGGCTACGAGCTAAGCGCTATGACAACATTGGCACTGCATGGCAGTGAATGGGTTAAAGCTATGCTGGCAGGCCACTTCTAACCCCACTGGTATTGCCCATAGGCTATGGTAGCAATTCTTCTGCTAGTTTGCCTCCTATATCATAAAAACAAAACAACTGCGTTAAAACTAAGTAACGAATTAAAAAACGTCAAACAGATCGGTCTCCTCTCGTCTACGTTTTCATCGCGATGTGTTGGTTGATTTATTAACTGTTGCGGTTGGACTTGTTCACCTGCGTCCAAAGCTGACAGCTTTATGAACTAAATCGTAAATACACCTAATAAAACACAAAACACACCTGTATGAAATAGATCTTTCACTGTGACCGTTTAGTTCTGGACGCTAACTGCCGTTGATAACCTACTGATACTAGGTAACAGCGTCTACATAATGTAGTTCACTCTGGTTTACAGATTAACCGTGACCGAACTGATATAAGAGCCTGTTTGACCTTTCTGCAGGCCTGTGGATGGCTTTATCCACGTGACTAAATATCCGTCACTTTTTAACAGAGCGCGATTGAAAGTGATAAATACCGTTTTATCACGCTGTCACGTAGACAAGAACGACCATCATATCCGTACCTACTGAGATAAATCTCTCACGTATTGCGGTGTCCCTCCTGTTAGTTTTTAAACTTAGGAAGGTGCAACTCTTTATAACAACGCTCGTCTTGCAGAGCCCGATTCAGATTAAACAACTTGTTATGGATTTGATCTTATTCTGATACGACCTTGAAGATCCGTCACGCTGGTTGGTGAAATTCGTGTGTATTGCGCGCCAATTACCAAGACGACCATTAAAGTCGTATCAAAACCAGGTTCGAACAATAACAAATTGGTAAAATAGAATCAATCTCCTGTATGAAATAGATCTTTCACCGTGACCATTATCTGCGGGCGCTAACTGCCGCTGATTAACTAACTGCGTCTAATGTGACTCGCTCACCTGTGACTGCGACCGAACTGATTTATAACGATGCCTGTCTTGTTGATAGTAGGTACTTAGTAGTTTATGTGACTGCTACATAATGAAATGCATTAAAATACGAGCGCGGGTTTATGAAACGAGCTAAAAGCGAGTTGCATAAAAACATCACACGAGTGTTATAATGCGTAATTATGTACAGTCACAGGCAGTGATACTAACAGTTACGAAGACATCTCTCTCTCTCGTCAGAAAACCTTCATACATCTAAGGAATTCAAACGTTTTGGTTAGCTACTGAATCAGTGAAGTGTCTAAACTTTTTTGTACAATGACAAAAACCTTGTCCCCGGTAGTAGGACGTATTTATATCTATACATAAGTTAATGATCATGGTGATAAATTAAGAAACTCAATAACCAAAATAAAATTCACTAACAAATGCAACACCAGAATAAAGAAAAATCCGAAATCAAGCTTAACTGAAATCTATCATGGCGGCATGGTCAGCTTTTCAGTTCGGAAACGAAGGGATGCGTTAATAAGCATTTAAACAGATTAAATAAAACAGAACGGAATCATAAACCCGTTATCTGCCGCAAATAACCGAAATGAACACGTCACGTAATCGCCAACGGAAAGCAGCCATATTGTCGGTTTATATTTACCAGCATTCTGCACTCAATTGTAGGCTCCCACTAATATAACTTGACTCCCAGGTACTGCAATTATGCTTAATGAATAGTCAGTATTAAACTGGGCGCTTGAAAGCGATGAGGTATTAAGCTTTGTGAATTAACAGTCCAGATCGGACGCTTGTCGAGCCTTCCACGCTGTTGCACCTGTGAGTATCCACTCATTACAAAATCCACTCAAAAATCAACCTTATACGCAAACAATTAACGTTCACTTTAACTTGGTTTAACAGATAAGCCTTCAATCATCCATCCACTCAAATACGAGCTAAATTGACTCAATGGCAACGGTAACAAGGTTTAAATTACATTATCTCCATAATTCAGGTGACAATTTGAATCGCGTTCCATTTACAAAACAGTTGGGTGATCATCCCTCTGGCCAGTATTTAATGCTTACTCCCAGCATTCGAAATCCAACTGTATTTTGTACTAATCAAGGTTGAATTTTGATTGATTTTATACATTTTGCAAGTGTGAAATCCGTTAGACCACGGACAGGTTGAAAGCATTGTATTAATTCGGGCCCAGGTGAACGTATGCGGAGTATTGTGTTTGGGCATCCACAGTATGGCGTTGATACGTCCGAAATGAAACAATGAGTCGGGTATTATCCTGAATATGTATGAGCTTTGTATGTTTGATTTTGCTGTCTGATTCTGTTAAGTAGGGATTTCACAACACTTTAGAAGGCTTTTATGTACGTTGTTATACTTATGTACATTTTCCCTTTTTGCAGGTTGAAACTCATCCTACGACTGTACAGTTAGCATCAAATAAACGATGGCATCCAAAAGAGGCCAAAGAAATAACGTTGGTTAGGAATTGTTTTACCTATACCAGATATATTATTAGAAACACTTAATTCCTACAGCTCATAAAGAAAATTAGCTCCGACTTGCTTACGATTTATGACGCGATGCCACTGGGAGAGACAAAACATGTTTACAAACATGACAACTTTACTAATTATACATCAGCAAAAAAAATCTCTCTTAAAACTTCATAATCATGCTTCGAAACACCACAGTAAACACACCACCAAAAAGCCACATCACCGCAGCATTTACTGGAGCCTTTTTTATACCCTCTAATTATGAGAGCCAAATTCTAATTCAACCCTTATTACTTTGCAATAAGGTTTCCAAATTACCTACAATATAATATATATTATATAACACCTAAAGCGTAAATAGGTCGGCCATTTTGAAAATGTCGCGCAAAAAACCTGCCCGTCATTCTCGTCACCCTGCACCTGCCAAGACAAACTACCTTTATTCCAAATTGATATAAACGCCAATAGTTATTATGGCGCTTATGACCTTTTTGTGTAGAGGAGTAGGAAATAATTAATTATCAGACCCCCCAGACCTCGTGTCAAGGTGAGGCTATTGTTTCGAAGGCCGGTGGTACAGAGTTACGGAGGGTTTGGGTCTCGAGGGACTGGTTTAGATGAAGTCTGTGTTTGCACTGGATTTGTGAACCTGCCTTTATATGTGAGCGTGTGATGTATTTCAGTGAGAGCTTCTGATTTATCAGGAAATACTTTTGATTATAAGTCCTTGTAGTCTATCATCTCTCTTGGTATAAAAGGGTTTGCAGTTTGCAGGAAAGTAAGGATGGTGCGTCGTGCTGAGAGATATAAGTTAAACACAAAAGCTATTCTCTCTTATCTAAATATTTCATGATTGGCCGACTGCATTGTTGCCACAATTGTCAAAATCATTGTTGCTCTTTGGATTTCTGACATTTTCAGAAGCAATACAGTCGGCAGTATTGCAGTCGGCACGGTACCTTAGGTACTCCTCCCCAAACTTTCATTTTCCATACAACCTTCTATGGGGGTCCAGGCAGGAGGAGCAATAATAACCGCGGTATAGTCAGTTAAATAATGAACATTTATTGAAATGTATCGTCGTCTTATATACTATTCCTAAACCTACGAAAAACAGAAAGATAGGTATCTTAGAACTGCAGAATCTAATCTACCCTTTGACGTAAATCGCGCCTCTCTAGAGTGCGATGGCATATTTTCTATCCCGCTCACAATCGCCGGTTGCATGAAGTGGGTAGTAGAAAATACAGCAATTCAGGACTACCGCGGACAATGTCGCTTTCGAGAGTAGCACGCCCTGTCTTCCATCTCGCTCCAACCGTTGCGTAAATACGTGCGCGCCGCCTGCGCGCGCCTCAGTTGCGTCCGGCCGTCGATGCGAGCGCATGTCCCATAGCACTCCCTCTCAAGCGAAGCGAATACGTTTCGTGACTCTGCCCGATCTCGTCACATATGTCTGAGTGTCTGGGCTAGAAGACTGGCTGTCGCTTGTGACGTCTTCATTGTAGATGTAGGCTGGCTTCAGACGCTCAATAGTGACGACAGTAGTTCGTTGTGGCATTTGTATCTTGAAATACTTGTCGTAGCGTTTGAGAACCTCGAACGGACCGTCATATGGTGGTGTGAGCGGGGGTCGCACGGTGTCATTACGCACGAATACGTGAGTGCACGACGCAAGGTCCTTATGCACGAAAGGTCTCCATTGCGTGGCGTGCGTCCGGGTTACAGGAACAAGTGATGACATTATCTCTGACAAACGTCGTACAAACTCTGCATCTTCAATCGTCGACTTTGTAGGTACGAAGAAATCAGCTGGCATGCGTAGTGGAGATCCATACGTCATCAATGCAGGGCTTAGGTTGTTATCGCTGCGTAATGCGGCTCGTAATCCAAATAAAACTGTAGGCAGCTCTTCGGACCATCTTGAACTTTCGCCCCTTGCCATAAGAGCGGCTTTCAAGGTGCGGTGTAGCCTCTCCACTTGAGAATTCGCCTGAGGGTGGTAGGCAGTGGTACGTCTTCTCGTAGTCCCAAGCTTCTTCAGGAGAGCGTTGAAAAGGTTTGACTCAAAGGTACGACCTTGATCTGACGTGATGCGTAGCGGACATCCAAATCTCGTAATCCAGTGCTCGTACAAGACTTTAGCGACAACTTCAGCTGTTATGTCACGTACTGGTATTGCCTCGGGCCACTTCGTGCAGCGGTCGATCATTGTGACGCAATATCGATAATCATTTGATATTCTTAGAGGTCCCACGATATCGATATGCAGATGCTCGAAACGTTGAGATGGCGGGAACTCGCCGATAGGTGGAATCACGTGACGATGTATTTTAGCTCGTTGACATCCAATGCATGCTCGAGTCCAAAGTGCGACGTCTCTGTTCATTGCTGGCCAAAAGAACTTAGATGCCATAAGTCTCCTCGTTGCGCGTACACCTGAGTGGCTTATACCGTGTTGCGCTTTGTAGGCCGCATAACGATAAGCGATAGGTAAGTACGGTCGCGGTGTGCCAGTTGAGAGCTCACACGTGATTGGTCGATTGATGGCTGGTAACGTGACTTCAGTGAACTTCAGATTTTCTTGAGTTTTCAATTTTGTTAGTTCTTCATCGGTGCGCTGGTCGGCGGCTAACTTGTCAAAATCTATTGCGGAAGGACATTGTATTTCTTCGATTCGTGATAAGGCGTCAGCGATGTTGTTTTTGTCGCCTGGGATATACTGGATGCTCGAACAAAATTGGCTAATGAAGTGCAGTTGGCGCTCGCGTCTCGGAGTGTCGCTGCTGCTCGGTGCTCGCGTAAGTGCGTGCGTAAGTGGTCTGTGATCCGTGTAGACGATGACGTCATTGCCTTCTATAAGTCGTCTGAAGTGCTTTACAGCCATGTAAATCGCTAGGAGTTCGCGATCATACACACTGTAGCGGCGTTGCGTCGGACTCAGTGCCTTCGAGAAAAATGCCAGAGGTTTCCAAACATCATCAACTTTCTGTTGGACTACTCCTCCTACGCTGTGGTCTGATGCATCACTCATGATACATAGAGGAGCGCCGTGAACTGGATATGATAGCGTAGTTGCTTCCAATATGCTTTGGCGGCATTTCTTGAAAGCTTCATCTGACTCGGTGTTCCATTCGATAGGAGTCTTGTCATTTTTCTTGGAGTTGTGCAGATACTTGTTGAGTTGAGACTGAAGTTCCGCTTGATGTGGTAGGCAGTCACGGTAAAAATTTAACATGCCTAGAAATCTTCTCAGCTCACAGACTGTCTTCGGCTTTGGGTAATTCGATATTGCTTCGATCCGTTCTTGAGTGGGACTGATGCCGTCGGGTGATACTTCATAGCCAAGGAAGTTGATTTTTCTTCGTCCGAACTCGCATTTATCGACATTGAGAGTTACGCCGTATTTATCTAGGCGTTCCAGGACTTGTCGAAGCAGTGTTTTGTGTTCTTCTTCATTTTCAGAGGACAGGAGAAGATCATCGACGTAGCAGAAACAGCCATCTATGCCTCGTAGAACGTCGTGCATGAATCGTTGGAATGTTTGGCTTGAGTTACGGAGCCCGAACGTCATTGAGTTAAACTGGAACAACCCGAACGGTGTGATTATTGAAGTTTTCTGCGCGTCTTCTTTGTTCATGGGTATCCAAAAATACGCCATCTTCAGGTCTAATTTAGAAAAAATCTTCTTATTGTGCAACTGGTATGTAAAATCTTGAATTCGAGGTAACGGATAGCGATCGGGTTGCGTTACGGCGTTCAGACGTCTATAGTCGCCGCATACACGTAGAGAACCATCTTTCTTCTTGACAACGTGCAGTGGACTTGCCCAGGGGCTGTTTGAGGGTTGACAGATGCCCATTTCCATCAAGCGTTCGAATTCGGCCTTCGCCGCTGCATATTTGTCGGGCGGCAGTGGGCGTGCCCTGGCGAAGAGTGGGGGGCCCGTAGTCTCGATGAAATGTTGCACGTTGTGCTTGGCCGGCGTTTTCAAAGACATTGGTCGTAGTACATTAGGATACTGCTTGAGAATCTCGTAGTAGGCTTGATTGCTGCTGATCAAATAGACGGTTTCTTGAGTACTTCGAACTGTTAACGCGTTGACTTGGAGTTTAGTGGTTTTATCGATGAGCTTCTTTTGATCCAGGTCAGGTAGCAGCTTGTAGTGCCGAAGGAAATCAGCTCCGAGGATTGAGGTCTTGATGGCAGCCACGATAAACGTCCAACGGTAGTCGCGCCGTAGCCCCAAGTTGAGAGTGATCGTTTTCTCTCCATAGGTCTTTATCGGCGTGTCGTTTGCGGCGTAAAGCTTGTAGGTGCTTGATAACTGGTTTTTCTTGTGATGCGACGATAGTACAGATATTTCGGCGCCAGTGTCGACGAGGTAACGTTCTCGAGAGTTGCGATCGATGACACATAGGCGGTTGCTGACTGAAGGTACACCGAGGCCCGCCAGAGTCGGTGTAGGCATTAGTTTTCCGATGAGCTAGTTTTCTTGCTACACGGCGATTCACATCTTCGTGCTTTGTCTCCGAATCTGAAGTGATATCTGCAGAGCCATCCAGGATCACCTGGATTGCGTGAAGTTCCATGCGCCGCCATAGATCTCGAACGGGAACGGCTGCGAGAGCGAAAGGGACGGCGATAGCGTTGCCGGCCGCCGGACCGAAGGGCTGCAATTTCGAGTGTTAAACTGTCGAGCTTCTGGGATAACTTCTCAAAAAATGTGTTTTGGCTGCTTTGCGGGGCTTGAAAGTCTGTGGCTTGTGTGACTGCAGCAACGGTGACTGGCTCGGCGTGCTCTAACATCTTGTCGGCCATGGCGGCGAGAATATCTAGTGATGACTCGTTGTTGACAGAAAGAACTGTGCGTACTTGTACTGGGAGTTGATTCATCCACATGACCTTCAAACCGTCGTCTGGTACCATATTCTTGCCTAGTTCTCGCATTCGTCTTAAAAGCTGTGTTGGCTTCTGTTCCCCTAGCTCGAGACCGCTGATAAGCTTCTGGAATTGCCTGGACGCAGATTCTTCGTAGACAGAAAGGAGACGAGTTTTCAGCGCGTTGTACTTGCCAGTGGATGGCGGCTTAAGAATGATGTCGCTAACTTGTTGAATATCAGCTGCTTGCATAACGCCGAGTGCATATCGAAATTTCTGGTCATCACTTGTCTTCAGAGGTTCGACGATAGCTTCAAACTGCGCAAACCATAAACGTGGATGCTCGCGCCAAAACGGTAGTAACTTGGACTGGATGGAGATTCCGGCGAGATCGTAGCTTGATGACGGCAGCTGCAGATGTAGCGCATTCGATGCTGTATTTGGTTCTTGCAAGTTTTCTTTTTCCATTTTTCGCTTGTCTTGAGCTCCATCCTCGCTGTCAGACATCTTCTAGGCGTCGACGGGTCACCAGATATGGGGGTCCAGGCAGGAGGAGCAATAATAACCGCGGTATAGTCAGTTAAATAATGAACATTTATTGAAATGTATCGTCGTCTTATATACTATTCCTAAACCTACGAAAAACAGAAAGATAGGTATCTTAGAACTGCAGAATCTAATCTACCCTTTGACGTAAATCGCGCCTCTCTAGAGTGCGATGGCATATTTTCTATCCCGCTCACAATCGCCGGTTGCATGAAGTGGATAGTAGAAAATACAGCAATTCAGGACTACCGCGGACAATGTCGCTTTCGAGAGTAGCACGCCCTGTCTTCCATCTCGCTCCAACCGTTGCGTAAATACGTGCGCGCCGCCTGCGCGCGCCTCAGTTGCGTCCGGCCGTCGATGCGAGCGCATGTCCCATACTTCCTTAACTAACACTTAACCACCGTACTGACCGTACAGCAGTTCCACCGGCCCTGAAGGTGAGTGTCGTTGATTAACGATGCTGGAGACGTGTTTATTGTGCCGACAAGTCGACACGCCAGTCAGCGATAGTTCGCTCTTTGTCGCCGGCGACATTGTTTCCCAATCTCGTGTTTGACTAGTATATAGTGCTACTGGGCCTGGTTTTATGAGGTTTACTTGCCTACGAATTTTGTATTGTATAAATAGATGATAAAGTTAAGTACTTAATAGCAACCGATCAATTTAATAATCCCGAATTTAAAACTCCGCGAGTATATACCCGAGCGCCAAGAGGGTTAAAGCGTCGTAAATACGTGGAGCCTACCGCTAGCAACTACTATGGTAAAAGAACGCGCAGCCATATCACACCGCGAATATTTAACAGTTTATCAATTATTGAAGACGAATGTGGTAGTAAAAACATATTTAAATCAAAAATTAAGAAGTTGCTAATAGGTACAATGCATGATTAAATAAATAGGATAGGTAAATATTATATAAAGACAGCTTATACTGTGGTCATATGTTATCATCATGTATTAACCTTAGTAATGGAAGTTGGATTAAGGTACTAACGTTGAAAATGAGTGCATCATGTCGCCGTTAAACATAAGTATGGCATACCTAATATAAGTTTAAAATGTACCATTTTTTGAAAAAAAAATGCATATAATATATCTCCATATTCTTGTTCAAAAGTGTTTACAACACTAATTACTTTACATATATAATATTTGAACACATATTAACACATTTATAGACGGGTCTAACGCGAATTTTATTCAATTACCTTGATTTACCGACGTTTCGACACAGGTTTCACTGGTCGTGGTCGCGGCTGACTGATGTCCCAGCAAAATGTCAAAAAAGAGATTTGTGCAACTATCCGACGAAAAGTGTATGGAAAAGTTTGAGGTAGACATCACATTTTCAAACCACCCACTACACATAATGTTAATTATTGTCAATAGTCCGACACGCAACACTCACATTATAATATCCACGCACACGTCCGAACACTTTTCGTCGGGTAGTTGCACAAATCTCTGTTTTGACATTTTGCTGGGACATCAGTCAGTCGCGACCACGACCAGTGAAACCTGTGTCGAAACGTCGGTAAATCAAGGTAATTGAATAAAATTCGCGGTAGACCCGTCTATAAATGTGAGTTAATATATTTTACATATATTTATGTAGGTACCTATATCATCTCTGTTTATAAAGATTTTAGAAATACTTTTAACGCGTAGGCCGCGTAGTATCATCATACTATTGATTCTTACGTTATCTATAGGTGAGAAAACCAGGAGTCGAAATAATGATTTTACACCAGCATTGAAATAATATTCGCACTGGGACTAGTTGGATAGTTGTACTCTCCTGACATATCTAATTGGACTTAATTCATTTTACTGCAATTATATTTTTGATTTCCTATACGACCTCATAGTATCGTCAATTAAAAAGAAAGATTGTAAGCAATAATCATATCAGTAGTAAAAGTAACCAGTTTAATTTCAGCTGAAAATGACGCCCCTCGGCTCGATATGATTGTGACATGTTCATGCACGGTGAATGTTGGTTGAATGGTAAACTTTCCCGCGCTTCCTTCCGTAGGGAACTGAGGTAATTAGGATAACGATACCTGCCTAGTGATGTACACACAATGTTATTTAAATCGTATGTAGGTACATACAACGTAACGTCTATGCGGAAAAGGTGCGGAAAGAGAAGAGTCATAGAATGTATTGATTCCCTTAGAGGTATATTTCACGACTCTTCTCTTTCCGCACAGACTCTAGATGAATTATCCTGAGCAGCAAGGATGATAAAATATGGGATTTACAACATTCTTAAATTTTCTGTTTTTTACAGATGGATGTGGGCCAAGGTGGAAAAAAGTGGGAGATGTTTGCCCAGCAGTGAAATTCCTCAAGCAGGCTCCTAATAATAATTTTGCAGAAGGGATCGAACTTTAACAATTTGCTAAAAATATGTCTAGGATTGGATAATTATGTCAGTGTCAAAAGTTACGTTTCTTCAAACAAAAACGTCACTTTTGACACTGACATATCCGATCCATAACGTATCTTTCGAATTTTTTTACGTATCTTAAGGTTCGAATCAGGCCGTTAGTCTTAATATTAAACTCGCGGCCGAGCCGTTGCGAGCCCATCTCTATACCTGTCGTATCGCGACATACGCGACACAAGTTTCTGTTCCTTAATGAGGCGGGCTGGCTTCCGACTTGCCGAGGCTTGCGGCGAACACGGCACGGGGATGCCAATTGTGAATGTAGAGTGCAGATATTCTTTGATTACACAGTCATTCAGGTGGATTACCTACTCACGCATAAGATTATAAACTAAAGAAATAAAGGTTTGGCCACTTTCTCTTTAATTTGATTTGCTTTCAAACATAATTGATTTGTTCCCTAAAATATAATATAAAATATTTGCGTGTTTTGAAGACCACTCGGATATAGCTGGGTCATATACAGGTCTTCGACAAAAACATAGAGGCGAATTGAGGTCCTCCTTTTCAAATAGTTAGCTCATCAGTTAACAAACATGGTCCAAATATTTTCCCTGTGGTTCAAAAGCAAAGGCTTTTTTTAGGAGGTTTTTGCATCCGTATTAAACACCACAAACGTGTTATTAGCTTACTTATTATGTTTTAATTGGAAATTTTTGATAAGAGCATGTATACTCATTATTTTAAGTATTTTAATACCATTTAAATTTTAAACACAAATAGCTCTGATTCTGTGCGAATTTCCCAGTCCATTCGTAAGTCCGCATGACCAAGCAATTACAAAATTAATCTTCCTAAAACTCTTCAGTCAGTAAGAAACCCAAATGTGGCACCTCGTGTCGCCATTGGGAATTCACAAATCAAGCGATAATAGACTCTATATAAAGGGAATAAGAAGCTTGGCATGTTCGTATGTGTTGGTAGGCTCGCAAAGGTTGAACAATTAAACAGAAGTTGGGAACTATGCCTGTGGAGGCCGACCTTTGGGCTGAGGCTATGAAGACAGCGAAATATATATTTTCTAACTTTACTAAGCGTAATACCTATTGACTGACTGAGGCGGAGGTGAGCGGAGATAAGAGAAGAGCTGCAGGTTTCCAACGGAATGGAGAAGCGATGTGGATTAGTTGTAATTGTAACTTGTAACCAAAGCTATTGGTTGAATCCCGCACGTTCGCCTCTCATTTCTGCTAATCTCTGCCTTACTGGAAAGGCAGCCTTAAGTCATTACTATGGTTCCATAAACTTCACTTTTCACGCATCAAAATAAAACAACATCGTTTGATAAAATAGGTATTACCTACCTACTATTTTTAACCTCTCGTATCGTAACGTGGCGTGGATCCGTGTAGGTAATTTAAATAAGAGTTATTGAATTTAAATTAGAGGTATTGACCTACATACCAACGCGGATCCACTCCATCCAGTATATTCATGAATGGATAGGTAACACTAAGGGCCACTTAGTTAAGCGGTTAAACCATTAACCCATGGTCATTTTGTACTACTAACCATGGTAACTCCAGGTTTAACCGGTTTAACCCCGTGTTAGTGGAATGGTGCAAGTGGCGCTTAGGATTGTAAATACGTAGCGACAAAAGAAACGTTAGTACCAATAATCTGTCAGTTTCGTGGCCCCACATGTGAAGATGTACAGATATTAACTTTTGCAAGGTATTTCCGTCCCAAGGGGCGTAATGGAGACATTTCTAGCGAGGTAACTTTGCACATTTGTCACGGAGGTAGAATAGTTCCGGTGAGAAATGATAGCAAATGATGGTCGTTAATAACTATTTGTGTTAAATGGTAAGTATTCATTATGACGGCTTGGGCAAGTAGATGGTAAGTGGGGGTGGGGGTTAATGTTCTTTCTTAGGAGGGACACATCGGAAATGTCATTATTTTTTATTTCCGTTGTATTTGCATTTGTTATTTTATCTATTACTGCTTAGGGTAACTTGTTGATCAATGAAACACTAAAAGTTCAAGCCTTTCTATCTCTGGTGTTTTTAAAGTTATGAGTGTGACATTTCGTATGAAGATAAACAATTTCATTGGCTATCGTATGGCATTCTTGGTTTCTACTTATCTGTAACAGTTCCTGTGTTATAAGCCTTTTTTTGAAAAATGAGTTTTGTTTCATTGTGTACTTGTGCATGTTTTCAATGAAACACTCTAATTTTTACAGTGAAACAAATGTAATAATTATAGTCTACCATGAAACATCGTTAATAAACATTGAACCGGTGTATTAAATAAGTGACATTAATACATAAATGCTTTCACTCAATTAATGAGAAAGGAAAGGAGAAAATAGTGGTAGGCTGAAATTGGTTATTTAAAAGGTTTCCGACATATGGAATCATTATAAGATTGCTGAAATATCTAAAAGCGAAATACTTGTTTCATTGTACACACACCTGAGTTTCATTGTGAATCGAAAATCTGGTCGGCACGTACGGCATACTGCGAAAAAGGCGCCTTTTATGTCCACGGAGCATGATTGCCAACTAGATAGACGCGGGAGGGTTTTGAGCATCTCCATGCTTGATTTCATACACTTTCTTGCAACATAGTGTTTATAAACGACTGTTTCAATGTTAGACATGTGACCTATACCTTGCCATCAATGAAACATTCAACATATAAACCATCCTATTTCAGCCATTCCTAAAGTTAAGTATCTTATATATTGTCATATGATAGACAAATTATTACCAATTTTCATGGTATTTTAGTTTCACAAATTTTGCACATAGTCTTTAATTATTAAAAAAAATAATGAGTTTGTTTCATTGTGTGCTGGTACTGGTGTTCAGTGAACATCATGTTTCATTGTATACTACATAAAAATGTTTCATTGTGAGACTGGGGGGTGTTTTTTGAATCAATTAAATAAAACTGCACCAAAGAGTGAAAGAAATTTAAAAATATTTACCTCCAAATAAACTTTAATACACATAGAACATAACAAAAACTTAAAAAACGCCAAATTTGAGTCCATATCTTGGTAAAAAATTGCGAAACTTAAATGAAAAAATTTACTTTTGTTGCACGAATTCACAATAACGCTCGTAGCAACGTGCTCCTTCTCCGAGGCGCGCTCGCGTTGTGGGGAGGTGCTGGGGGTCCCTGAGCCTGCCCTTGCTTAACAGACGGCACTAGCTGGTAACACCTAGTTTCCGAGATATCGCAAAGTTACATTGTGTCCGATTGTTTCAATGTAGAACAACTGACCCTACTTATTTTATTCTGTGTAAAAACCATCAGAAGTATCAGAACCTGATAGGGCGATTGTGCACTACAATGAATTTTACTGTCCGGCAGTCCGAGTTTTTACGGTCCGATATGGCACGCCATCCATTAAATGTATATAGTAGCTAAGCTACTGTAGCTTGTGGACTAGACGTAATTTTACCGTCCGATATTTTACTTTTCCCCATTCCGGACAGTTTTTTTCCGGCCCGAGATGACAGCTATGAAAAACGTGTTTATGCTTGTGCACTGCGTCTGGAATTAGTATTATTCATGACTTGGCCGGGCGGGGGCGGGCTAGGGGGGGTGTGTGTTTCATGCCACTGCGCCGCACCTGCGAGTAAAAAGACGGACACTGCACAAGCCAATCATCCGGTTTTTTCATGCCACTGCGCCGCACCTGCGAGTAAAAAGACGGACAAGTGCACAAGCCAATCATCCGTTTTTTTCATGCCACTGCGCCGCACCTGCGAGTTAAAAGACGGACAAGTGCACAAGCCAATCATCCGGTTTTTTCATACCATATCGGACCATGAAAACTCGGACTGCCGGACAGTAAAATTCATTGTAGTGCACAATCGCCCATATACTTAGTGTCCGAACCAAATCTTAAAGAAGAGATCATATCAAGACATGGGGCCCGATTCGGATTTTGAAATAGACAGTCATCTATTAGACATCTTTTAGACATCACCAAGATACGATAACGATATGTTTAAGATCTAACCTGTCAAATTTGACATTTGCGCGATTCTGGAGATACTGTTGAACGATTTCCACAGGATATGACTTAGAGATCCAATTCACATCTAATAGATATCTTACTCTATCTAACGTAAAAGTGACATTGGTTGCCCGAATTGCGCTGCAAAAGAGAACTAGTTGATATCTAAACTATAACGTATCTAGAATGGATCTAGTACGTGTCGTCTCTTGTGAATATCTTGAAGTTCGAATACGGCAGATGCTTCTCAGGAGGATATCAGAAATGATGATAGGGACGGTAAAAACCATCTCAAGCGTGGAATTTTGGCTGAAGGCTTTGGTGATTTTGGCGCTTCCGTGGGAATCTGCCGAATTCTACACCAGAACATGGACGCAGCACATAACTATTGTGTCGCCTAAATTATTTTTAGTTTCTAAGGTTATAATTATTGTGTGCAAGTTAATCTGTATAAGGTATATGTCATGGGTCTTTATTATCTGATAATGAATGCTTCTTTTTAAAAGGGCTTATGAAGGACCCCATAGGTATAGGTATATATATATACCTAGGTAGAGTTTGACTATCATCATGTATGTAGATACACGTACGAGTATCTACAGACCCTCAGGAAGTTCCCAAACATTTCCTCGCCTGTTTTTTTCAGCTAGGTATCTAAACAACAATAACAGCGACATCTGGCCATAAACAGGCAGGTACCATCGACAGCGGTTTAATATCCGCGCTCGTAACTATGGCGCCGCCTGTCCCACCTTGGATATTAATTCAGGTGGTTACAGTAGATTATAGTTTGGCTGTTTTGGAAGGGAAAGCTTGTATTTGGTTGTAATCGATTTATATAGAGATAGAGATAGTTTCAATCCAAGAATCTGAGCGTTTTGGTGACTTCTAGAGTGCAGTAAAATACCTACTTCTACGCTAGTCAACAGACTATAGGTGGTGGTACTGGTGCCCGACGCAGTCTCAGTACATGTCATCTTGAAACTTAAGTCATTGTCAATAGAGATGATAACAGAGTGTCATCTATTGGGCATTAGCATGTCGATCACTAGTACCACCACCTTACCTATGCATTAATTATTTGACGCTCAAGATGTAAAAAATACACGATTCAAACCTCATCACCTTAAAGTCCAAAAAATAAAAGTTGCAGTGCATACCTTTCTTACCTATTCCCAAATCAATCCATAATAAATTCACCACCTTTACTCCCAGGCCTTAGGCTCCACGTACAATCGGCGCCATAAACGCTACATTATTGTCGGAGCATGTGCCGCGAATGGCGCGATGAATTCCCAATAGCCCATGTACGGAATAATTTGTGCCAAGTGTACCTAGCTGCGGAATACTGATTAGGGCGCCTTTCATTTTAAAGTTACATTGGTTGATTATAGCAATTTAAATGTCAATCTAGATGTCTTTATACAGGGTGATTCAGGAGACGTGAACAGGACTAACACTGCGCATATCGTTCATTATAAGCAACTGTTTCGTATCAGTATTAGTGAGGTTAACGTTAATTTTCTAGTTGTGTTGAAAAAAAAAAGTTATTAATTTTTTTACGACATGCATGGTCATCCTAAAATTAGAATACTAAACTACCGATATTCTGTGTCAAATTGAATGTCATTACTGTCATCACGGTCTGGTTACTTTTGAAAACTCGTATCTCACTCAAGTTTGACAGTTTATTTTCTTCGTAATCAAAATGCAATTACGGTTAAAGAGGTTTTATGTTTATGAATTAGGTCCTGTAGGGAGACCATGATTGTTGAGAATTAAATTTTCCCTCACCAAAAAGTTAAAAAATAGGAAAAAGCGTTGTTGTTTCTCCTAAATACGACGGTGATCGATCAATTATCAGTTACTGAGTGTGCAGGATTAGTCCTGCTCACGTCTCATGAATCATCCTGTATATAGGACGCGGTGACAAATTCGCGCAGACCAATACAGACCTACAGCACATCTATTTCATAATAAAGTCCCGCATTTTATATTCTCGCATCTCAGACGCATGATTTACCTAAGCCACGTACAGGAGCGTCAATAAAGCCGGCAATATCGCCATTCCAGACGCGCGCTTGTGAGATGAGCGCTAAATACGTGGTGGGATGAAGATCTGTCTCCGGTAATTGAGAGAGCTAGAATCTACTTAGAATAGGAGAGTAGACTGATATTTGCGGGTGTGTGTTTACTACGTTAGGTAGCCATGGGCAAGTTGTACATTCTCAAAGTTTCCGAAATTTTCTGAAAAATTCTCATGCAAGTTGAGAAAGTGCCCGTTCAGATTAGGATTATCATTCAATTCAATGTTCTTAACTGTTGTCGTATGTTTCATTTCACATTTACGTCATTGGCGTCTATTCGAGTGTCATATAAATCGAAACTAACTATGTAAGAAGGTTTGGCAATAAACGTGCAGAAAAAAATATCGAGAACCCATCATGGGAATTTCGCAATTATTAAAAATCTTTTTTCCACATTGCTACGTTAGGCACCTACCGTTTGGATTCAGACTACATCAGCATTCTCACATCTCATTATAATAATCTTAAAATAAATAATTACTACAATATAACAGAGATGACTGTATAGGCTCTAGGGCTAATAATACTTAATTGGATGGACGGGCTATATTTAATTTGGATGTAAATAGTCCCAATTCATCTCTCGAAGGCAACTTCACTTTCGATAGTTTTCTATCAACGATTGTCACGTATACCCTCAGAAATGTCTTTGTTTATTATCTCTTATCCAATGAAATTATTTAATCACAATAATGACCAACATATTCCCTCAACACATCCCAATTTAGCTAAGTGTTCCGCATATCGCATCTCGATTTGATAGGCAACAAACCATTGATGACAGATCACTTTCCTAATTCCCCCTCTCTAATCATCCCCCACTCATTAAACCCCTCTGTAAAAAAAGTTACAGCTTACCCATTATTACTTTATTACACTTAATTGAATATTAACTGTCATTACAAAACAGCTATTGCTGATTATAATAATTGTATTGGCCTTTTATTAGGAGTTTTGGGCTTCATTGAGGTATGTATCATTCTTATACTAAGAAATATATTGTTTTATTTCGAATATTTGGATCTGTGTAAATTCTGCGAGTTTCTTGTAAGAGTTCAAAAATTAATATGACCAGCTAGTGAAACTATTATCTCTGTAAAAAATACCTAACGCCTACATTGAAGTAGCATTTAACATCCACTTTAATCCCTTCCACTATAATCTTCTTCACGTGACCCTGTTTCGATATCTACGCAGCCAATAACAACTTTGCAGCCTTACTTATCAAAGTTATCAAATAAAATTTGCATTGTTCTCTTACACAAACGTATGTCCTAGATTTCATATCACATTCAGTTCAGAACGCAATCAAATATTCTGTAAAATAGAAATGAAACGGTCGTAAACAAATTCCTCAATAAAGTAGGTAGCATAAGCACCTCAATTCCGACATCTCCAACAAAGTACGAGCACCGGAAGAAATGTAAAATAGTAATTGTCAATAAAGAAGCACGTATCTTTGCAACTCGTCGGCGAGTCGCGGCCAAGGAAGTAGCTATATGAGTTTTTCGTAAACTGGAAGGAATATTAAGCATTCAAGAAAAGAGCGTACTCCCATAAACTGAAATAGATGTTGTATTCTAAAGAAATAGTGGCCAAGCCCGCCAGTGGCGGAGCCAGATCTAAACCGGCGTTTTTAACTTACGTGGATAATGCCCTGGACCTCTAGGCTGCCCTTCACAACATTTCATATTTTCAATTGGGTCATATCTGCTATTTATGTTGAAAGAAACTAAATTTATCTTATAATACCATGTACAAATGTCAACAGTCAAATTTACACATTTAGAAATTTTGTCAACTAAAATACCTATCTCTGCGACTCTAACTCTAAATAGCAGGAGATCTAAGGTCCACCACCTTGCATTTTGGAGACAAAGCAAACCGCTTGGAACAGGTGTTCCTGGGGGTGATCTGAGCTGATTAAGCCCGGTTGCCTAGAGGTTCCCCCCAGCAGGTGGGCAGGGGAGGGGGGGTAAAAGTGCCTCCGGCGCGCCTCACTCTAAGCTTTATATCTGCATACATCTCGCAACTATATCAAGTTTGGTGTCTTTTTCGTGTAATTCGAGAATGAAGAATTCAGTTCTGTGACTAAATTTTCACTCACCCATACAAAAAATTCGAGAAATTCAAAATTCAAAAAAAAACTTTTAATTTTTTTTTCGTAAATCCTCTAAAAAATTTTAACTATGAGGATTTGCTCTAGAAAAAAAATACCTGTGAATAGCCCAGTTATCCTACTATACAGAATAGTAAACTTGTCAAACAGTTTTTTTCATAACTCTGTTAAAAAAAAATGTTTTGTGTCGCGCGGCGTACCTGCATTGTAAGAGCGGTATGCAGCGTTTAGGATTTTTAAGTATGTTTAGATGATTTCTGATAAGTTGTTATTCTTCTGGTTGTAGATTACATTAATAAATTACTTCTGGAAGTGATATATATACAAATATAAATTAAATATATAAATAAAGATGTTGGGAAAACTTTCGCCAACAGAGTTAAGTATTAATGTGATAAAATTAACATTATTATTTGCATGTCTTTTCCATATCTCGGGACCATGGGGTCCCGGACCTTTGGGAGGCGTACGTGGGGACGAAGCCAATAGCGCAGAGGCCCTTTAAGGCACGTTAATCTAAAAGCAAGGGATACATGTGGTGGATACTATCCCCGAACGCACAATGTGATACATCCGGAGATGATCCCCGCCAGGTGCAAAGACTATTACAGTGCAGCACTTTTGTGCTGCGATGGGAACTAAGGTCATGGGCTATAGATCCATATGTTGATCCATTTGTCTCTAGGAGGTATTTCTACTGTGTACAGTTTGGTGAGATGACATTCGGTGTGAGCGTCATCAGTGGGCATGCTAAGGGCTCTATTCGCAAAAACCCAGGCCTTTAGATTGGTTAATGCCTGAGAGCGCCATTTTGGCCTGTTTAGCGTGCATATTCTGTAGACGCACTGCTTGGCCTCCTTTTGCACCTGCAAGTGGAGTGGTATGATGTCCAGCAGTGCATCTAGGGCCGCTCCCGGTGTCGAGGAGTAGGCGCCTGTTACTGTTAAACAAGCCGTGCGTTGCAGGCTGTTGCTGTCTTTTGGCTGGTTTTGTTACACCAGACTGCGGAGGCCGCTGTGTATAATCACATAGTAATTTGGATCTTAAGCCCCATCTTGCTCCTGCCATTCGACAGCATGACCACATGGACATTTTCACTTTTTGTATAATGTTTCTCAGGTGAGGATTCCAAGTTAACTTTTGGTCAAAGGTGACCCCTAGATACTTGACCTCTGCCGAGAACGGTATTATTTGTCCATTAAGTCTTGGTTTTGTGAGTTTATCGAGCTTCCGTTTCCTTGTGAATGGTTAAATGGCTATTACAGTCTTGCTCGGATGAATGGACAAGTCATTTTCTCTACACCATTTGAATATTGTGTTTAGAGCTCCTTGCATTAGGTTGGATATTGTGTTGAGGCAAGGGCCTTTGACGATGACTACAAGGTCGTCGGCATATCCTTGTGTATCAAAGTCTTAGCCTGACATGATTGCAAGAAGTTGGTTCACTGCTAGGGTCCATAATAGTGGGGATAAAACGCCTCCTTGTAGGCACCCTTTAGTGGTATAAAATTCATGCTCTATATATAGTATTGATGGTCAGAGTGGCTACTCTGTTTGAGAGCATGCTATGTACCCATCTGGTGGTTTCGTCTACTCCCTTTGATTTCATACCATTGAGTATGGTCTCTGTGGGCGTATTGTCGAAAGCACCTTCAACGTCAAGGAACGCACATAGAGCGGTTTGCTTTGCCTCTAGGGTTTTCTGCACCTTGTCAACCTGGTTGAAAATTATTTCGGCGACACGGCGGTTTTTGGCGCACGTCTATGTTTGGGGACAGATTATAGCCCCTCAGCAACAGCCACCATGCCCTGCTGACTGGGGCTGGTCCAAACAACAAGGTTATTGGGAGCCCATATGGACAAGCCTACCTGCGGCGGCTGCTGCTTGTTTAGAGCTTATTCGTTGCCGCTGCAAAACAAAATGCGCACGGAGGTGCAACTGCGTTAAAAAAAACCTAAAATGCACAGTCCCATGGGCATGTAATGGCAATTACGAACAATATAATATCTTATTTTAACCCGCATTTTTTGTCAAACATCTCCTATGTTAATTTTATCACATTTATAATACTTAACTCTATTAGCGAAAGTTTTCCCAACATCTTTATTTATATATTTCATTTATATTTGTATATATATCACGTCCAGGCTCCAATTTCACCACGGTGACAGGTGCGACAATTGTAAAACATCACTGTTGCTGACGTCACAGGCATCCATGGGCTACGGTTACCGCTTACCATCGGGCGGACCGTATTCCTGTTTGCCACCATCATTGTTTTATTAAAAAAAACTTTATTATATCGAAAAAAAAACAGATATTCTCTTGCTAAGTTTATGACAATTGTCACAAGAAACATTACAATTGTCACGAAATTCCAACATATCACTCATTACCTGTCAAGAATTACCTACAATTCTTCTAAATCTTGACAATTGTCAGAAACTTCGCAAAAGAAATATCTGTTTTTTTCCGATATAATAAAGTTTTTTTAAATAATACAATGATGGTGGCAAACAGGAATACGGCCCGCCCGATGGTAAGTGGTAACCGTAGCCCATGGATGCCTGTGACGTCAGCAACAGTGATTTTACAATTGTCGCGCCTGTCACCGTGGTGAAATTGGGGCCTGAAGTAATTTATTAATGTAATCTACCACCAGAAGAATAACAACTTATCAGAAATCATCTAAACATACTTAAAAATCCTAAACGTTGCATACCACTCTTACAATGCAAGTACGCCGCGCGACACAAAACATTTTTTTAACAGAGTTATGAAAAAAAATGTTTGACAAGTTTACTATTCTGTATAGTAGGAGAACTGGGCTATTCACAGGTATTTTTTTTCTAGAGAAAATCCCCATAGTATACATTTTGTAGAGGATTTTCGAAAAAAAAAATCTAAAATTTTTTTTGAATTTTGAATTTTTCGAAGTTTTTGTATGGGTGAGTGAAAATTTAGTCACAGAAATGAATTCTTCATCCTCGAATTATACGAAAATGACACCAAACTTGATATAGTTGCGAGATGTATGCAGATATAAAGCTTAGAGTGAGGCGCGCCGGAGGCACTTTTACCCCCCCCCCCTGCCCACCTACTGGGGGGAACCTCTTGGCAACCGGGCTTAATCAGCTCAGGTCACCCCCAGGAACACCTGTTCCAAGCGGTTTGCTTTGTCTCCAAAATGCAAGGTCCCCTTAGAAAACGGGACCTTAGATCTCCTGCTAAAAGGTGACATTCCATTTCCAACGACAGCAGCACTACCATTTATTTTACTATGGAAATTGACAATAACAGCGAGGCGTTCGTACTAGTAGTGCAGCTGCGGTTAGAAATGGAATGTTACCCTAAATACATACATACAGGACCGAGACTCAAGAGAAACAAAAATATAACGCATGATAGTAAAGTCGATTGTGATTGGCGATCATATAGTGCGCTTTCCAGTTAAAACAGTTTTAATTCTTCGACCGCGACAAGTACAATCGTAAATAACGAGTATCAGAATCGTTTACGTCCCGTAATGTGTTACTAGCGCATTAAAATGCCTATTACGTGTCCTGTTATAGGTGTTTTTTATTCATACTCAAATCTACGACGGTGCAATTCTGTTGGCGTTTGATGGCGTATTTCAATTTTCCATATTGGACTTTTGATTCTGTACTTTTTTTTATTGATATTAAAGTGTTTCTAAAGGTAGTTCTGTGATAAACAAATTAGTACCTACTTCTCAAAATAAAGGGAGTTTTAACCAAGTTTTAATTACCTATCATATGCTGACTACCTTGAAGATCGTCTCAGTCAGCATTTCCCAAACTATGGGTCGCGATCCATTGGTGGGTCGCGAGCGAAATTTGAGTGGGCCCTGACACATAAGACGACATGCTGACCGATCGGGTACCTACTAATAATATTTATTTATTTCATGCTCCCTATTTAAGACGGCCAAGAGGCGGGTCTCGAATTTGCCAGTTTACGTTAGGTGGTTCGGAGCCCAGTCAACTTTAGGAACCACTGGTCTAAGTCATGGCATCTCATGCACGACTATGCATACACCAATCAGCGAAAGCGATCTTCTATGTCGTATCAAAACCAGTTCTTAACCATAACAAAATGTTACTCGTAAATCTGATTCGGCCTCCTGCTTAATAAGTGAGTCACTTTTTTAATTCAAATAAATATATTCCCACCACTTTCGTTTTCAATGCAAAGATTGCTCGCTTCGGCTGATCGGTACACAACAAATTGAAAAAACTACCATAAAACCCAAAAAGTCCTCAATATCACCGGCTTACCCACGCACAATCACCTTAAGTGAGCGCTCCGAAGCTTATCCAAGGTACCAATTTCGCTGATACCCAATACTTCTAAATCACCGACTTATTTATTTACTCACACGCTCCAATTTACATACAATCCAATCCCCTCCAAGATTAGCCCCCCCTCGTGGCCATTTGCCGCATAATCCCTATAAATCCACTTTATATTCATCCACCTTAAAGGCCAATAAAAGTGTCTGGTGTGTATTTTTTGTACGTGCCACGGAGCGTTGTGTCTTGGGATGGACTTGACGGAGCTCAGACCATATAGAGGAACTTCTTAGTATATGAGTTATGTATTTTTTTAATTGTATTTTATATCACTGAGTAAGCTGTCGCTTTCATGAAGGGTATTTATTTACCTCTGAACAATTGAACCCTCTCAACAAGGTAATTGAACTTTTTACACAACGAATTATTTTCTTGACAGTTATGTTCGTGGCGAAATATTTTGAATATGAAGATTAGACAAGGGATCAATATATTACACATGAACAGGTATCATAATTATAAACTGTATCTTATCTATGTAGTTATTCGAACCTAAATAAATAAGCAAGTAATATGTATAATTATTATACTTACTTACTGCCAAATTACATAAAAATGGCAATACACGTCCATGGTAACATAAGGCCTGTGTAAATTGTGTAATAGTTGTTAAAAATATACGATTTTCTTTTCAAATACTTACCACAAAACTTCAAAAACTTTTCAACCTCCACCTTTCTCTTGAACATCACACATTACGCATAAGTTAAATTTTTCATAGCACATTAAGCAATCTCGCCCTAGTCCTAACCTTGGGCGGCTGCCAGCCACCGCGCTAACATACGCTCGCGTCATGACACAATTTACTGACGATATTGAGAACGGGCTAAGTATTTTCAAATTTAAGGGATGTAAGTGCTGTAAATCTGGACAAAATATAAACAGGGTAAAATAGGCGTCCGACTAGCAGCATGGGCCGCTTGTATTAGAAAGATCGTGGGTCGCTTCTTTTTGCAGAATAGGGATAAATAACTTACTCGCTCATAGGTATCAAATAAACAGTATTGACTAAAGTGGCCAAATAACATATCGTAACGCACCTTTGTGATGATACTGATTGTTTTCAGCTTATTTTATTAAATACACTTCCTAGGTGGAAGTGCCACAATTAATGTCGTATTTTCATGTAAAACTGGCGTTTATTTCATGGTGACATACTACACTTTGCCATTGCAAAACTTACGATTTATTTACATACGAAGTCTTAAAATAATGTTGTCATTTTTTGTCAGTTTAAAACTTAAACCTTACTTATTAAGTTTTTAGGTAATGTAACCTAAATATTGTTATATGTATAGGTACCGTAAATTCAGATACATGCCCACAACATCGACCCATGAATCCAAACAAAACCAAATTCAATTACTGTAAAATGTCCATACATTACCCAAATGGCGAGGTGACACGAAGTGCAATATTGTAAATCATGCGAGGGTAGGTGGGCACTACTCATGTGAGGGTTTGACGGTGTATTAAATTGAACGTTTTATGTATGTTTTTATGTTCAATAAGTACTTAAAGGTGAGCCTTTGAGACGATGTTTTTATTCCTGTTATTCAATAATGTGAAAATTACTTGATCATTTTAAATAAGTTATTCTCTTTATTTATTTTTCATCTCAAGTTAGGTTATTTATAATATGAATATAAAAGTAAAATATAATAAAAACACTTACAAAACAATAAAACATACATATAAACACATTATAAAAAACCTAACCTAGGGTGCCGCCAGCAGCGGGGCAAGGCCCAAGCTACCGGTGGTCAGGGCCGCAGAGAGAGGAACCGGCGAACTATCCGCGCCGTGTCCAAGATCACCGCCTTCTGCATCTGACCCTTGATCCAACCACCTAGCGAGAGTCTCTCAAGATGTTGGTCGAGACTCTTCGCTATTAGACCGTTCACTGAAACGACTATCGGGACAATGATCGTCGAGTCAACATCCCACATGGCGGTTATCTCGTGAGCCAAGTCTAGGTACTTACTGGATTTGTCCTTCTCGGCCTTCACGAGATTCTCATCATGGGGGATGGTGATGTCAACGAGCACGGCCCGACGTTGCGATCGATCTATTATCACAATATCAGGCTAAATAAGTTATTATTATTAGCATAGAATTAGGATAAACTAACAAATATATATGTAACTAGGTTTTACTGTACATAATTAACAAATATGGACTGTAATTTTGGTCTGAAATAAATATATCGTATATTGATTGATTGATTGATTAATACATTTTCTTTCAGGTGTGAAGAAAATTTTTAAACTAAGCTGTGGCGCTGGCCTATAATTTGGTGGATTTACGTTCTTGTTTATGATTTATCTGGTAGATATTTAGTATCACTAAAATAATTCAAAAAACCATGAATCGATTTGTTTTTAAGTATTCTGTGAAATCTCTATATCACACTTGTTCTTCATAAGTTCAGAATAAGAGCTATGCTGCGATGATGGAGCGATGTCGCGGCGGCATGAATACAAACTGCGCATTACTTGTTTAGCTGTGACAGAGACCAGTTAAGGACAGATACTGTGCCTGTCTACATTATCATCATAACTAGTGGCTCTGTGAGCTGTAGACCTCGCGAGCATAACTTAAAACTGAAGAAATGTGTAGCTCCGTTATTTTATATATCTTTATCATTTTATATATCTGGAACCGTAAATCAAGACTCCTCCCTCTCCACTCGCTCCCTCGACGCTATAATCAGTGTAACACTGTGATAGTACATGTGAAGTGTAACTTACATTATTACTTCCTAATTCATAAAACTTTACAAGCGTCAATTAGTTAATGTATGTTATATCGCTTTCTTTCAAATACATAAGTCGAAATTAAGACTAACTATTAATAACTAATTTAGGTTTGTAGTGCATTTTTGAATAATGCCATTAATTTTCTTCTGTCATTGTTGTAGATAGAGTCGCACCAAGAAAAGTCTGCAGCGGATTTGATAGCCCACGCAGTGTAAGTGTTATTTATACGTCATAATTTCATAGAAGTTTGATGTTTAAAATGACACTTGCACTGCGTGGGCTATCAAAATCGCTGCAGACTTTTCACGGTCTGACTCTAGCGTCACTGCAATGTGCCACTTACATCAATCAACTTTTTAATCATTCTTTAAATTTCGTTTAAATTCGTAAAATGACACCATATCTGAAATAATTTGTCTTTTTGTTTCAGTAGTAGTCCTGTCAGGGTATTTAAAGAGATCAAAGTGGTCGCTGAGAGAAGGAACGCAAAAATACCTACACAAAACTGCCTGTGCTTACTATTTCGTTGTCTCTGGCGACATGTTTTGTATGTGCTCATATTGTTGAGGTTAAAAACCGTGTCACATTAAAGCATTAACATGGAAGATCATTTTTGCTTCATGAATGGGTCACGTTGAGTGGGTCACACTCTCGCTTACTTTTGGAGACTCGGTTCTTTTCTTTATTATATAAGATATATGGGACGCAAGCATTTCCCATTTATAGGAAAATTGAATTAAATTTTTGCTTGAGAATAACAGGTAATTAGCAAAAAACTAATAAATAAATAATTAATAAATAAAATCATTATTGCTTTAAACCTTAAATTAAATAACTAGCCAATTATTTTTTTCTTGTCAGTAAATATAATAAGAATAAAAAATCATAAATTTTGAAAGCTAATGTCTGTCTTTTTTTTAATGTTTGATAGCCAAAGCTGACGGCGCCCTAGCCGAACCTAGATGCAGAGAGAGCAAGGGACTTGTTTCTTTTACGACCTCAGCCATTTTGTCTATCTTACAAATAAATCTCCAAAATATTTTCTACAAATTGACATATGAAGATTTAAGTCAAGAATTCTTATTTGTTGTAGAAAGAGAATATTAAGTACCTCGAAATATAAATTTTAAGCAAAGAATGGTGTAGCCAGCGCAATTTTAGCTATTAACTGACTTTCAAACGGGTATGATATATTAGATGTTGTGTAGTTTTGTTTTTAATTATGTATTAATGTAGTAATTTTATCTCATCCCATTGCTTCTTTAATAAAAATATTATTCCATCATTTGAAATGGAGTGTAGCACTTTTTAATATTTTCTTAAACTACACGAGGGTAATAAAAATGTAAGTCCATGAAAATTTTTAGTTACTTAGAAGTAGAACCAACTAAAAAACCAAGAAAAAAGTACATACTTTTTAACTAAACATACAGTTACTTACTTTATAAAATTACCAAGAAAATAATTCTAAAAATGTAGGCTCCATATAGACAGTTATTTTGAACACCAGCGACAGCAACGGAGTTGACAGCAGTCGCCGTGGCCGAATTCGGCCGTGGAGTTATTATTATTTTGAACGTTACCATAATCCCACTGTAGCCTAGGAACAAAACAAACAGCAACACTCTACTCTTAACCTGTCCATCGGTGGACCTAATGTCTCTTGTAATAAGGTTTACCCATGGACAGTTAACAGTGTGGGTGGTGGTACACACTAAACAAAAAGTCATCGAGACAGCGCCATAATCCCAAGTGGTAATATTTTACTCAAGACATTTGTAAGCAAACGTACGTGGACGTGGACATAACATGTCAGTCATATACATAGCAATCGGTACAAGCTCCATATTTACATAAATAATAAAAAATACCGTGTCCGAGCGAGGGAGGGCTGTTATCGTACCCCCGCTATTAACTTATGAAAATAAGCTGCAATAACACTATGTTTATTTTGCGTTATTCCTTGCCAGGGAAATTCGCGTCGGACGAAGGATTTGGTCAACGCTTGCCAAAGTTTGGGCGCCTTTCATCATTGCAACTGGACTGTGATTCAGTTATAGTTATTTTTCGAGCTTACATTTTGGCAAAGTCATTTATTGTGAATTTACATATAAAATGTGACTGTTTTGTTTTTCTCAAATGAACACTGGCGATTTACTAAAGTTCTCCGTACTTACATATAAAATCAATCCTAATACCTGTCTATTCAGTATTTTTAACATTTAAGTAGACAGTAATTAAGAGTAACACATGGCAGAGATTATAAAACATAACAGAACGTCAGTAAGTAATTAAGGTAAGTGGACCAATCCCACGTTGGGCGCCAGTGCACGAATAGTAGTACCTACGACAGTTAAACATTCCGATAATCGATGTAATGACTATAAAGAATAATGATTAAATTTAAACTCATTGGCTATTTAAATATCGTAATAATTAAATAGCCAGATCAAGTAAACATTACTTTTTAGCGATAAGACCCCCTCTAAATGTGTTGCTGTTTTCTTTTTGTAATATTTTATTTTATTGAGGTGTGCAATAAAGAGTATTCATATTTGCTATAAATAGTACATTAACTTAGCTAAAACTTTGATCAACGAAATTACCAATTTGGTCTAAAAGCGTGTACCCACACGTATGTAAGTTTTAGCCCCACGCTGGGTACCAGCGGATGGACAGAGAACATTCCTCTAATGGATGTCGTCACTATAAACTATAGTTTAAAGACTTATAAGAATATAATACATATTTAAAATTAAAATAAAGCTATTTAAACATCGTATGAAAGATGGTCCAAGTCAAGTAGAATATTTACTTTATCAAACTGCACAACGGGACTTAATCGCGTATTTAAGTTTTAAGATTTACCTCCGACGTTTCGAGGACGGCGTTGTCCCCGTGGTCTCGGAGAAGACGTGGCCCCGTTGTGCAGTTTGATAATGTTTAATAATCGTGAAAGTTTAAATCAATATTTACTTTCATAGCTAAACCCATAAATCATAAAGTATCTTTGCTAAAACTTTGAACAGCTACCGATTTCCTCCGAAAGAAGCACGTATGTAAGTTTTGGCCCCACGTTGGGCGCCAGCGGATGGACAGTGGACATTCCTCTAATGGATGTTGTCACTATAAACAACAGTTTATGGCCAGTTACGTCACGAGCTCGTTCCTTCCCTAAATAAAAAATAACGGTATGGTAATTTTAATAATAGAAAAGTTTAGCGTATGCTAGTGAAAGTTTATTGTTGTGTTCATAAAAATTCTAATGTCGGTCAAAAGAAAGTTCTTTAAAGTTTAAGTAATCAATCTTAGTTGTGGGAAAGTTAATTTATGAATTGTAAGAAATCAGCGAAGCGAATCAGATTCAAAAAATATGCAAATTCTTAACCAATAAGTCAAGAGTTTTGTCTCATAAATAAGAGTAGGGATTACTCGAACATCCTCCCTCAAATAAACACGGTAAAAGAAACACTCAAAAACGTCAGAGCCCGTGAAATCTCGACCCACCTCATAAAACACATGAAACAATATCTCGAACGCACCCATACCGCACCAAGATATTAAACCACTTGTCATCGCCTTAAGATGAAGCTCGTAAGGTCGATAATTAGAGTTGTAAGAAGCATGGCTATTGTTGTAAAGATTCGGCTTTTCCTGAGCCATAAAAGTATATTGTGCGTTTGTAAATACGTGCGGCTGTTTGTCACCATTTGCATATAGATGTCTAGAATGACATTCCAATCGTGTAAGTCTCAAACTAACCAGCATAGGTGCGTTCTTGGATAAGATAAAGTTTTCATTGAACCAAGGTTCAGGGATCACTGGTTTGTACAAGTATTCAACTCGATCAATGGTTACATGGCGTGAGCCTAGCGGGAGATGCGATGATAACACATTAACCTTTGATTGTACCTTTGTAACTTCTCCCCTCGACAACTTGAGACGATGTTTTTATTTTCCCGTGGAAAACGGTACCTACATATATTTGAGAGATTGAATTCATTGTGTTACTTCATCTGTTTGGAGTTTGAAATTATTCTCTGTAGGAATGTCATACTGTGGACACAGTAGGTTCATGTGATGCACTTGAATCATTCTGCATTAGAGTTAATCATTATGTAGGTATGCTTCATTACTGAAGGTCGTGTCCTTGAAAGTATTTTACACTATTGTTGACAAGCCGCCGCCACTTTGTTCAGTGAAAGTTTCGAGGTAGGTGAAGTATCTATATCTTGGGAAAAAAACAATACTTAAAAAAACACAGTAGGTATAGTTACGGACTAAACCTCCATTTATCAGATTTTTCTTATTTGAGTCTTATGTACTAGTAAAATGTATCCCGCATCAACAGTCAATTGTTTATATGGTTCAACATACAAATACGCAGCAACTATAAGTCCTAACACGGACGGACGGAACCGTGGCGGCGACAGTGATGTTTCCAAATCGCTGGACAGTGGCGTGTCATCGGCGGCTGCTAGTGGGAGGGCAGGAGGCCTATTCAAACTGGCAGAATCACATTTTTCCTTACTATTTACATGATACGAGCTTACACGATTTGAAGTTTATCTCGCGTGCACGAAACTTACCTATTAATAACAAATGAAGTTGAGAATATAACACTTTAAACTCTCGCGTTTTGTACACATATTTAATTACACAAACGGGTCTAATAACGGGGGATGAAATTAAATCACGGTAGACCCGTTTGTGTAATTAAATAAATGAAGTTGAGGTTTTTAAAATCGAAATGCTATTCCCACTAAACTTGCATATCTGTGATGAGGGTAAGACCGTAACGTGCTGCTGGCTTATTTTGAAGTTTAAAACATTAGCAAAGGCTAGAGTCAGATGAATCGGCTTATTGATAAGCTGACATTTGCATGTCAACTACAGCTTCATCACTGTTGCGATTTCTGCTTCAAGGAACGCCGCCGCAGTCATTCCAAAAACTCTGAATATATACACCGTGTTTTTATTGAATTCCGTTAACTTCGGGGTATAGTTAAGTACGTTTATAAGAACTAAATGGCATAGTTAATTTTCAAAAAAAAAAAATTTTTTTGTTTTCTTTTTTGTTTTTTTTTGTTTAAAAAGTAATTAAATGTAGCATATAGCGTTGTTGTAACACGGGCATTACATTTAACTCAACCAAACAATTGAAATCTGTGACATATCAATGTCATTTCGTACATCAATCGACCGAGATTGTACTTAAGTTTAGTAGCAAATGTATGAACTCATTCTAAACACTAATCAATATGTAAGCCGGCCCTAAGGCAAGTGTACACGCTTGTAGAGGCCTTATAGGAAAAAAATAAATTATGGATTATCTCCGAAATGGACTTAATTAGAACATCGGTGTCTTTGAGAAAGTTACTTGATTTAAGCTCAGGAATGCACCCTTGAAATTAAAGGAAATCAAAAAAAACACGGTGTACAGGGTAGCTAAAAAATAACTGCATTTCCGTTGCCAGGAAGGTTTTGGGATTATACTGAGCAACTTTTACTATTATAATATTCTACCACCTTGTATTATTTATTCTAAGAAATGCTCCCCCTGCTGTAACGAATGAATTGTTCTTACCTCGAAATGAAAATGCCTAAACCGTCTAAACATCGTCCAACGATGCGGAATCAGAGCTGTCCATCGCACGGTGACAGATCTCGCTTCGCAGCCCGCTGCCCACTGCCCACTGCCCACTACCGAGCACCGAATCTAATCAGAGATGTAGGCTAAAGAATGGCCAGACGTGCTATTTTAAGAGTGTCAAATCAGAGCCGTCCATCTCACGGTGACAAATCTCGCTGCGCAGCCCGCTGCCCACTGGCCACTACCGACATTTTTTAAATAATATATAAGGGTGAGTTTAGACAGTATTATGGCCCATTTATCAGAACAGGAACCATTTTAACGCCGAGAACTTAAAAAACGCCATCTTAGTTTAATGAGCCCGTAAATATTTTACAGCTGTAGAAGTAATTAAAAAGTGATTTTATAGCGTTTTGTTCCGAGAAGGGCATGTGTGTCCCACCTCTCATCGGTCTCTATAAAATCGGTTTAACTACCGACAGGAAGGTAATATAAATCTGAAATGTATAGTCTGCGCAGTCTATTTGACGACAATTATCAGCACCAGTGCCTTTGCGACTAATAGGTTACTTAATAGGTATTTTGTTTAATGATTTTATACTATGGCGTGTTAATTGTGTCCAGATTTCTATCTCGCAATCCTCTTTTTCGGTCTATCACTGTTTAAATTACCTATCATATTTTAGGATCACCTTCGGATTTCAACTGCAGCTCGATTTCTTTGATAAAATGAGTGACTGAATAGCTGCAGTTGACATCCGAAAGGCACCTTTAGAATAATTAAGTAGATATTTGGTGCCATTCTTTTGTCACCATTTAAATGGTTTGGGGAAATAAGACAGAACACAATTAAAGGTCAAGTGACGGTAATGGAAAGATCGCATTTGAGATATTGATGGCAAGATGGCTTATTAATTTTACTAGGACTCTATGGGGCAGTACCACCGCGGCGCGCCCATTCTTTCTTCCGTGAGCAGTACAGACGGACTGCAAACCGACTGCAACTTGTATGGGATCTGCACGCCGCCGTTACAGTTGGCGTGCAGTTTCCATACAAGTTGCAGTCGGGTTACAGTCCATCTGTATCGGTCCTATCAGGCGCACTTTAACAGCGTACGAATTCACCGTTAGAGTCTGTGCGAAAAGAGAAGAGTCGTGGAATATAAGGTAACCAATACATTCTATGACTTTGTTTTCCGCACACCCTCTAGCACAGGAACGATTGCGTGCTACATGATTCACCTTGCAGTTGACGTAATCCCTGGTGCCAGGTCTATTAGTTCCCAGCCTGTGCGAGCGTCAAGCGCAACTTTCGACATTGTTGGACCTTTCAGTTGCCGTGCGAGACTGCGTTCTGGACCTGGCATTACGGGAACTGCCGCTTGTTTGATTTCTAACTTGTTCTAACATTAGAATATTTAGAATTCATCCTTATAAGTATAATGTCTAGTTGTAGGTTATGTGTGGAGTAATTAAATAAACATTTAATAACTAAATAATTAATAGACTGCCCGATTCGAACTTTAAATTATGTCAAATATTACGTCTCGTCAAAAATGCCTTTTTTGTTTGAAGAAACGTCACTTTTGACACTGACGTATCTAATCCATATCGTATCTAGACATAATATTTGACGTATCTTAAAGTTCGAATCGGGCCGAGAGTATCCTCTAGCTGCCTTTAAAAGGCATACTATTTTTCGGCATGTTAAATTGCATTTGTCTTTGCAAGTTTTGCTTCTGGGTGGGTAAAGGGTATGTTGAGGGTACGAATATTTTGCTACACAGCAGTGATGCTCACTATTTAGAAAACATTTCTAGAATATATCCATTACCGCCCTCCAAAAGCATAACGAAATCAATAAGCATAGGAATAATTTCTTCGCCATTAAACACGTCACAGCACCCTTGTCGTATTTATCGCGTCAGCGGTTGACGTTCCCTACGTGTCGTTGTCAGCAATCGACATTTGCCACGGCGCGGCGCACATTAGCGAAGCTATGCCCTATGCATAACAGCGGCAACTGCCATTGGAAACACATTCAATTGTTTACCGTTTTCTTACGTAAAAAGTTCAAAATTCAAACTGGTTTTTCAATGACTGTTATGGCTGTAATGCGTGCCCTCATATCATTCCTCCGCCAATGTGCACTTTACAAAAGCGGAGGATAGTTTTGAATTATAATTAAGCATTGTCATTTAAAAATATGAGATTCAAATCAAAGCTATTAAAAATAAACTTACAGAACCTGGGGGCCTGCCGTCAACACCCACGCTGTTAAGATTAAAGTTGTAATTAAGGTTAGCTGGAAGAGATCTCTTTAAGGGATAAGTTAGACTTTGTATACATTTATTGTATTTTTTCTTCGTTATGTACGGTACTGGTTTTACGCTATAGGTAAAGCGTTTCACTACAACTAAATGTTTGTAGTTATATCAATTAAAACTTTTTACAACTTTGTCACCATCTAAACTACGTTAGATTATTGTCATTTAATTAAATACTTAGTTGTGTTATTAATAATAGTGATAGTGTTACAGTAGCTGGCAGCTGTAAATCAGTGCGTGTGTCTCCGGCAGACATCGGAGCAACGAGCAGGTCGGTGAATTCGCAACACTGTGTTTAAGGACAGTATAATGAAGATATTGTTCACTGTTATTTTATTATGTACCTTTTTGACGACCGGTCTGGCCTAGTGGGTAGTGACCCTGCCTATAAAGTCGATGGTCCCGGGTTAGAATCCTGGTAAGGGCATTTATTTGTATGATGAATTGATGATACAGATATTTGTTCCTGAGTCATGGTTGTTTTCTATGTATTTAAGTATTTATATATTATATATATCGTTGTCTGAGTACCCACAACACAAGCCTTCTTGAGCTTACCGCGGCGGCTTAGTCAATTTGTGTTAAAATGTCCTATAATATTTATTTTATAAAAAAATAAAAAAATGTACCTAGTCTTTTAAGTGAATAAAATAACTTCATTAAAAAAAAAACAAATAAAAGTGACAGTGTCAAGGTAAGCGAGCTAAAGTTAGAGTGGCTAGTGGTGGCTGTAGATCAGAGTTCGCATTGCTCGCAAGAGGGTGTTAATTGACAAGTTTTTTAAGGGCAGTTGAATAATTAAACCTACTTATAGATCCATGCCAAGATTTGATTTGGCTTTCAACATGTTGCGGATTTTCATGATTATCATGTTGGTATAAATTTATTTTACTGACATGGAGACTTAGTATGGTGGCATTTTAGTTTGCGTGGCCATGTGAAGCGCGTAGAGACGACGGTCAGGTGATTAAAAATATTAATGCCTTAAGGACGACTCACGTTAGACCGGGCCGTGTCCGTGGCGGAGCTTCCGGCGCTTACTTTTCTATGTCATGACAGGTGATCACATGATGCTTTCCAAAGAAAACGATACGCCGGAAGCTCCCGCCCGGACACGGCCCGGTCTAACGTGACCCATCTTTTAAGGTTTTGAAAAATGTATAGTACATTCTATCGGCAAGTAACTTCAAATCTACCTGCTTATATTCGAAGAGGGAACACGTTCGTGGCAGTTCTTGGTTGGTAAAAAGTGAATATACTGCAGGAATTCCTTATATTGTGACACAGCTCTCGTCACACGCATTACCAGTGATTTGCAACACCTATCTGCGCATGATTAATTCCACATAGGTGTGCAGCTAACCGACCTTATGATCAACGCAACAAGGTTTAAAATGGCAATCAACTATGAGGTTTAAGTTATTTTAGCTAGTTTGTTAAGTGGTTTATGGCTAAGTTTGACAGGTCAGTTGTTCGAATTATATCAACGGTCTTATTACCTGTCTGATTTTAAACAGGTATAGGTTTAGTAATAGAATGGAATGAATGATGAATGAATGAACATACTTATTACACAGGTAATAATAATATGGAGTGCTGACGGTTTCTTGCCCATGCAGAAAAGGTAAAGATAGTACTATAGATGAAGGTCATTTCCTACCCTCAATTCTTTATTTTACGCTCGACCTCCACCTATGTTTAAAAGCTTATGGCGTCACTTCTCCTTGACCTCACTAGCCTTCTCTCGAAAAGGAGGTGAATTAAAACTTACATAGTGACATGAAAATAATATCTAAATAATGTCAGTTGCACGTGCGTCTCGCTCGCGCCAAATACACGTTGTACGGATAAGTACAAGCGAAATACACGCGCGACTGACATCATTTAGATATCATTATAAGTCACAGTTTGTTTGAATTGGCTTCTTCAACTCAAAAAGGCCTTCCTACGGCGTATAAAAAGCGTGACGCAGCGGGAGCCGGAAGGAGCCGGCATACGTCACGGCCGGAAACGGACACGTGCCGTGACAATTAATCCGCGGGGGGCGCTTTTATTGATATTGCAAAAAATTGTGTTTCAAAGCAGTAGGTACTCAGATAGTAAAATATTTTCACATCAGTGGCAAACAAGCATATGACGCGTCTTTGAAAACCTGTACACTCCTTTTTTTGAAGAAACCTATACTGTAGTTCCTCGAGAAAACCTCAGCATTCTCATTCCACACCCAAAGCGTCGTGGTAAAAATCTGATTTCATACCTATTACTCGTAAAATATCTCGCTCGAACAAGAGTGTTGGTGGGTCTGGTATGCTTGATGTATTATCAAATCAAACCAATAACAAATTGTTGAATTAAAATCATTTTCAAGGACTAGATACAAGATTTAAATAAGTTTAGACCCTCGATCATGTATTAATTCCTAAACGTATAAATGAATATGACGGGCAGTTGCAATAACAAGATTAGTGACTACGTATGTACCTACTCGTATATATTATTAGATTCACTCACTTTATTGTTTGTCAAATCTGTCATCGAATTTAATTTCGTGTAGCTACCGCTGGCGCTAGTTATGCGCGCCTAATGCCGCGCCACGATGTGACCCGACCGGATGGTACAAGTTCGATCGGTTAATCCGTGTACTTAATTCATCTCTTTTTTGTATTAGCTGTGTAAAATGTGTGTAATAAATTTTTCGGTTTATTTTATGTTTCTTTACTTATTTTTTTGTCTGTTACCTTCCGTGATTATTTCTCACTTGATGGTCTAATCGGAAGATCAGCGCTGGAAGTCGCCAGCAACATGCTGAGATGGGACCATTTCGTGACACTTTATTTTTCACTATGTTTTTTCAATGTATGTCTGTTGTCTGTGTGTTTACGAATAAAAAACTATTCTATTCTATTCTATATCCTATGTACAGCGTCTGAGGGGCTACCGCGAAAACCGAAATTCGTAAATTGCGGGGATCTGTCTCTTTTACTCCATTGAAGGCGTAATTAGAGTGACAGAGAAAAATGCCCGCAATTTGCGAACTTCGATTTTCGCGGTTATAGCCCTGAACAGGATCATCTTAAGGCACCTATAACCTAGTTACCGGACCGAGCTCGAAGCTGAATTAGCTCAACAACTCAATTATACAGCCTTTACTCACAAAGGTGCCAGATACAGGGGGCGTATTCAGGTTTATGAAGTCTCTTAATAAATTTCTATTAAGTTTAATTCGCACAAAGCAGAGAAAATGAACTCAGAACTCATGCCACAGCCATATCAGTGTCACGGGATGTGATCGACTCACATGATCAGAGTGCCTAGCCAAGATGACAACCTTTTAACGAAACGCTATCTGTCTCTCTATCGCACTAATATGGAAGAGTGATAGAGAGACAGAAAGCTTTTCTTTGTCGTAGCACAAACGATTGTCATCTTGGCTGGCTGAATAAGTCATTGTGATGAGTGAGCAGCCCAGCCTGCGGAAGACCCAAATAAACATGAATTTGGCTTAAAAAAAGCGACACGAAAAACACCTTGAAAAAATAAACAAGGTGAACTAAGTCAAGAATCTCGATTGTGTAAAATCCAGATTTTCTGTAGCCAACTAACTTAACTCCAACTTAACTAACTTCGTTACTCGGAACTAATCAACGTGCAAGTATCGATGTCCCCACAATCACATTAGTCGGGCCGAGAGTTAGTAACTATATATTCACCTCTTTGATAGGATGGTTTAAGTCTTAGACGGTGCCTTTGCTTTGGGGTTGAAACCTTTGATACGTATAGAGAGGTTGTGGTTTAATCATAAATTACTTCGGATACTTTAGTTTTATCCATGTATTTTATTTTACCATTCACTTCCGCGACAAAATGCTTGGTAATTTAAATTTCCTTGTATTGATTTCCGTAAATAAACAACAATTTAAGTTGGTGCTGAACACTATCCCGATACTTTTGCCATCTTTTAAGCTGAAATTATTGTCAGTAAGTAGAGGTAACAGCAGGGTAGCTAGGGTGTCATCTAATGGGCAATGTTACCTGTTATCCATTGTCAAAAATGGCTACTTATAATTTGCACAAAATGTTGATCTATGAAACAAGTAAACTTCTCATATAGTCCATTGCTATTCAATAACCATAAAACAATTAGGTACATGCGTTTTGAAATAATTATTGCAGGAAGAATCAACATGTATTTTTTTTGCATATAAAACATTATTGTTTCTATTATCTTCTACTACTATGCTAACTTTATCAGGAGCTACCAAAATAATAATTTGATCAATTAATTAACTGTGCAAATCACAGACATAATAATTATAATGCTAACTTATTCACCATAAGCACCATAACCATAATTAAACCTTCCCATTCCCATAACAGGCCCACCTTAACAGTGCCTGATGATATCGACCTCTCTTAAGCAGTCATAAGCACACAGCGCTATTTCATTCGCATTAGCAAGCAAGGGAGAGTCACCGCTTCGGACATGTGAGGAATCAACCAATAGCATTGGTTAATTCCATTCCCCATATTTCCGCTACACCTTAGTGGATAGGAAGCCTAACTAGTATAGTATAGGATGCCTCTTCTATTATAAGTAACAGGATGACATGAGATAGGAAAAATCGATAATCTGCTGAACTTCAAGATGATTGTAACTTTGTTCCTACACCCTAGGTGTTTTTCGATTAACATTCAATGGCCCAACGCAACGTGAGAAACCCAGTTTAGTATATTAAATCCCATCAAAAACATTACATGTAAAAAGGTGCAAGTCTCGCAACGCTTTTACTACAAAAAAGTTTTGAGATGTAATGTGAAACAAAGTCGGTTATTAAAATAACTTTCACTGCCCCCAATGCACATGTGCGTTCACCGTCATACAAGTTTGTTCCTAGGCCACGCTCCCTGGCAGTGAATGCGTTAATCAGTGCCAGGGGGTGTTAAAACCGTATCAACAAGATATCTTTAATTTGTAATACGTATAATGACTTGGCCATTATTTTAATCAGTGCCAGGGGGTGTCCCCTGGCACTGATTAAAATAACTGACTTGGTTTCACATTACATCTCAAACCTTTTTTGTAGTAAAAGCGTTGCGAGACTTGCACCTTTTTATTACATGTAATGTTTTTGATGGGATCTCATCTCTTTTTGTAGGCAGTCCTTCTTTTCGGGTATTCATACCCATACTATGTATACACATATCATAACTAAACATATCTTCATTCATACTCGTACATCGTAGTGTACCTTTACTTTACCTACTATTTGTAGGAACTGTAACAGTAACTTTGTAATATCATATATTTATATGGGATTACAAACTTACATATGCAGTTATTAGATCTTTAAAACGTGACTGATATTGCAATATTTTTAGGTTTTCCTTTTCTGTGGCCATTAAACCCTAACTCTGTACCAAATTTCAGCTCTCTGAGTTTATGGTCATCCAGTAAGCTATAATCACATACTTAAAATCCAAAATTTCAAGTCTGTAGGTCATTTAGTTCCCAAGTTAAGCGAAAGCAAAATGCGGCGAAATGGTTCCAGTAAAGGATGGTACGGCAGTGTTTGCTTCGCACTCGACTTGGCGGGGGCACTACCGTGCCCCCAGATATGTCAGTGTCTCACGGAAGTTTTGTTATTAAAACATTCAATGGCATCGTTTTTTACGTGTGTTTTAAATTGATCAGCCAAAACAAAAACCGAAATACTATATAAGTGCACTTACCCATTTACACGTGTGGGTTACTGAGGTCATGTATCACTGGCTTAAACAAGCCTTGATTGCCCTTATGAATGCAATGAGAATCCTACTCCCAGCCCCTTTACGACGCAGTTAACCGACTCATTTACGAGCTGCGTGCCGATTGATTTGTTTGTATGACAATTGGCAGACACTTCGGAGGCTTGCTGCTGAGAAAGTTGAGTGTCTTTGGGACACTTACCTACTTTTAATGTATAATGAAAAAAGTTTTTTTGTCAAATATTCGTTTTGTTCTCTACTACATCATCAATTCATCTTATTATGGGTCATCCTATGCTGTGTCCGTCGGACCACGGTCGCCACTCAAAAATAAGAGCATATGAGCAAATTTTAGGTGCTACAAACGATTAGCCATTAAAGTATAGTTTTGGAGCCACCTCCTCCATTGCTTGATTGGTCATTTATATCCTCGACAATCCTCGTAAAGAGGTACATAACCTCCCTCGTAGTTAATTACTCATAAAGAGCTTATGGCAGGAGTAAAAACTTTCTTTATAGCTAGTGCCCGGTCGGTTATAATTTGCTGATTGATCATTTGAAGATCATGGAGTGTAATTGTGGCTCTGGTGTAGGTTATGGTGTTTTAGGAAATGATTATATGGGTTGTATCTATTTGATGATAAAAATGGCGCCAACAGCAGTCAATAATTGCTTGAACGTCAAATGTCAAATCGACGTTGCTGCCTGGATTTTTGACATTTGGGGCAACACTGCAGTTGGCAGTAATGTCGCACTGCAATACTCCAGCGGTGATGCCGGTGTATTCTGAATGCAAACGGTACATTAAGACAATTCTTGTTTTAAAATCTGTGTACCTATGATCCAAATGTAATGTTTTCAACTTTTGTCTACTCAAACTTAGGTCAGCTTCAATTTTCTTTAACTAGTAGGTGTACCATAAAGGAACGAAGCTAAATTCTGACGTTTTGTTCAGCGTTAGTTGTTAGTTTGTATAAGTAGTGTATCGGCACAAACTTGGATCCTCGAGCGAGCCGTTCCCGCTTCTTGGCGGTAACTCAATTACCGCGACAGGTCCGCCCGCGATAAATGTTCGCTCAGATACGGTCTATGGCACGAGAGGACGAGATTCTGAACAAACATAACAACGCATATCAACAACTTGGGGTATGACAATCGTTCATACATAAAACATTCCAATCGAAACCTTAGTAATGTATGAAAATAGCAACGCACTACACTGTAGTCCACGTCATATAGGTACATACTTCTTTGTAGGTACTTTTTCTTAGTACCTCAGCCTTTTGGCTTAGCATCGAAGAGTTGTTGTTTTCTTCTGACTCATACGTCATTGAACGGAGCGAGAGTGAACAACTGTAAGCACTAAGCTGGTAGGTAGATTTATGATGAGTGTAAGAATCGAGTCACATCTGTAATCAACAATGTTTGATGTGTTACGTTAAATGTTTTTCAAATTGTTTTGAACGTATAACACAAGTGTGATTTAAAATGTAGTGAGTCATAATAATAATAAGATTAACCGTTTGACCACCACAGATGTTAACTAACGCGTGGCTACAGCCCAATACCAACCTTCGAGCATTCCGAAAAGGTTTATGATGATGCGCCATACACGCGAGGCGTGGCATTCAAAGCGTTAAAGATTAGTTCCTTTTGTTATACAGTTTTTTATGTAGTCGCTAAGAAAGGCAAGTAACATTTCGTAGGTGTGTTTTTTTTCTTCACACCGCCCTTGCCCCTCCCTCAGCCCACCCGTCGCATGTCCCTGCGGCCGCCATAACTCATGCCGTGCACCTCTCGCGGTTAAGTTGTAAACTTTGATATATCGCGAACACTCTTCACCTGCACCCTGATTATAAATGGAACTTATGAAATAAGGGTTAGTGGTTAAGGGTTCTACATTGTATTTTGTAATTGTGTTTCGAATATGGGTTGTAATGTTATAGGTGGGTCAAACACACGCAAGATCAAAAGTAAAGAATACAGGAGATTTTGTAGTGTAGACTAATTTCTGGTTGAGCCTAATGTAATAGTTTGCCGTAGTTTTCCTCCACGGTTTTTGGCTGTACAAAATTTGTAGGTCCGATTTCTTTTAACAAATTTAAAGTTTTACTCCAAGCGTAGGTAATAGATCGTGTTGACATGTTCCAAACTAATTTTGCTTTAGTTTTGTTGTACTTAGTCTTAACGTGACCTTATTTTTAATCCAGTGAGATCTAAACATTCCCTTATTTTATATTTCCACCAGGCATCGAGAAAACTAGAGTAAAATAACCGAACAGACAGAGCACAAAGGTTCCACAAAGTTAATGATGTTTTGAATGACACTCAACTCATTACATGCCGATATCTTTCCTCAGGAAACCCTGGGTTTCCAGCAATCTTCGACACGGTTTTATACAAAAAACAATCTTAAGATAAAGAACGAAGGTTCAAATTGCTTTCTTCTTAAAGAACAATGACACTAAATATCTAATGAGCGCGCTCCAAGCGGCTCGAATAGGAAATGTCTCAATTGCACCATCCACAATCCAATACGAACTTAGACTTCCAACTTCACGGTTCATATTCCCTTGCGGTATAGAGGAGTAGTGAGTACTTGTAGTATTGTGTAGAGGAGGGATTGTGCAAGCGTAATTAGTCATTAGCGACAGTGGGCAGGAAGAGGCTGGGATTGATCGGCCGGCCACTTGAGACTGCAGCTGATTGGTTTAGTGTTGGATGTTGAGAGGATGTAGTGGTCTAACAGGTATTGCTGAGGATATTGATACAGTGGTTAATCAATACAATCTGTGGTATTGAAATAAAACAGCAGCGATTATTATAATGATTGTTTAAAATTTTTAAGATAATTTTTGTTAGTTATACGTCTATTATAAAATTTTACTAAAAATAAAACTACAATCAACAATAGGTAGGTATGCCGCAGTCTCCAGCAGCAGCAGCAGAGTCCCTTATTTTCATATAATATAATAAAAATATTTTATGGCTTAAAAACTGAAATTTAAAAGTCGCCCCTGCATTTCAAAGCCACCCCGTGTTATAACCTAAGCTATACCATCCATAAATATTTGTCAATAATACATCAGCTACATATATCCTTTTCCCGCTCTCGTAAAAAACAGCAAGTCTTTCATAAACCTGCAAGAATTTGCACCGTCACGTGAGATACCCATATTCAACAGCAAAAAGCAGTAACTACTAACTAAGCTAAGGCAGTTACTGTTTTTTACCACGGACTTGAAAAGGTATAGGATAAGCCGAATTGATAACCATCGTCCGCGGGGGGTTGCTTACATTGATTCTAATAGTCGGCTCAGTTACGTGAAAAACAGGAAAAATGTGTACCTACGTGGGTCTCTTATCGTCATTCTAACCTATATCAGCCTATATATAGATATCTCTAGACGCATGCGTGTTGGATAAATTATTACCTCTATACCCTGCATTCTGTATAATTTTCATTCAATTGCATGTGTCTTGTTTTTTTATAAACGCTGTTTTGATTTAGGTATTTACCTATACCTATTATTGATTGTTTTTGTTACTGGCTCCACTACACAAAGGTTGCCTGGTATAGATCACTTGTTGACTACGATTAAATCGATTATAATTATAGTTAAAATTGTGTTTTTTTGTGATCATTGTTTAGTAGGTATTTGTTCCTGACACACTCAAGAGCAAAAAGGAGTCACACTCTAAGGAAATTGTTACATAAAGTGAGGGGTTTTATTTGCGCTTTAATGTTAAATCATTATTTTCAAAAGCGCTAAAAAGTCAGGAGTAATAAACCTGAACCAACTTTAAGACAAAAATATTTTGCAAGAGCAAAAAGTAATGTTTCCGCCCGGGATCGAACCGGGGGCCTTCTGCGTGTTAGGCAGATGTGATAACCGCTACACCACGGAAACTATACCCAACTCTGCGAAATTAGCCATGTCACTCTTATGTAGGTATTATTTATATCTCGCTCTACATACGCGCGGTGAAAGTAATCCACGTTTGATTATCGGGGGCGAGTGTGCCTGACCGTTTATGGACTTTATGCCTTTGGAATAAGGTAGGTATACGATATGCCAGTTAATTGAGTGGACGATAGTAAGACCGAAGGTTATCATTATTGCTGTGACGATAAGTTTACTAATTTTTATCACACTAGCAATATAACAAAAAAACTAATATTAGTTACAAGATAATTATCAAGTTGTATGGTTTTATGTGAATAGTTATACATTATACAAAACTTATTAACTTATTGATGTAATAACTGTAGTAAAGTGTATGTTTATTCGGTAGAGTAGTTGTTTTAATGTATAGATATTTATGTTTTTTTTACGGATTATGTCGTATATAAGTATATTTATAATATATAAGTCTCCCAGTGACTATATGAACGTTGTAAAAAATATTTTAAATTCATTATACGCGATATAATCCGTTAAAGTACATATATTTCATGAGGAACTATCAAAGACAATAATAAAAAAACCGGCCAAGTGCAAGTCGGACTCGCGTTCCAAGGGTTCCGTACATTACACAATTTTTAACAATGTATTTTTTGATGTGAAACGTGAGTGAAATGTGTTTTAAAAAACCCGTAGGGGTCGGGTCAAAAACTAAGTAATTAGTCCGACTCACGCTTAACTGCATATTTCTAATAGATTTTCCTGTCATCAAAGTCTGTCAGTAAAGAACTATAATATTTTGTATATTTTTTTTAATTTATGACCCAGTAGTTTCGGAGATAAAGGGGTGGGTGGAATGGTAATTTTTTGGCTATTTTCTTAAATAACTTCTAAACAATTAATTTTAAAATTAAAAAAATATATATTTAAGTTTTTTTAAAAATAAGCTCTTTCATTTGATATGTAAGTAACACGATATAGTTTAAAAAACATTATTTTTTAATTTTCTCATTTACCGCCCAAAATTCTTCATGTTTAAAATTAATTTGTTTAATTAGTAAGTCTTTGGGTCACGAATTTACATATGTGTACCAAATTTCAACTTAATTGGTCCAGTACTTTTGGAGAAAATGGGCTGTGACAGACGGACAGACAGACAGACAGACAGACAGACGCACGAGTGATCCTATAAGGGTTCCGTTTTTTCCTTTTGAGATACGGAACCCTAAAAAATATACCTACTTATATGTAGATGATATGATGATGTGTATTATGTATGTACATATTATTACCTACAAAGATATTTTTCAAATATTTAAATAAAGTATACGTCACTCTATGTTTAATGCGATTTAATTTAAATTTAAATATACCTACATAATTATGTACAGTCACCAGCAATAATATGTTACACAACATAGGCCGCAAAAATATCTGACACCATTTTATTTATAGAGCCATAAGAGCGTGTCACATATTTTTGCGGCCTTCGAAGAGTAACATATTATTGCTGGTGACTGTACGGCCTTCACAACACATACATACCGAAAAAGAAACAAGCAATTGCCTTAACATTCAATATCGCTCGTATCACGTATGAGTTACTATCAATTAGCTTAAGAGTCACCTTAACCATAATATCAACCTACTTTTCCCCCAGCGGTCCTTAGATATAATTAGCGCTACCCCAATAACTCCGAAAAGTCTCACATCCATAGTCGATTCTTAAAGCTTATGACCTTTTTATTACTAAAAGCTAATCTGCTAATATAAAAATGGCGTATGTTTGAAGCGAATGATAGAAAGTTGTGTTGTTCTGGTTTTTGTACTTTTTGAGTGGGTTAGCCCCCGGTAACCTAATGATTTTTAGGGTTCCGTACCTCAAAAGGAAAAAACGGAACCCTTATAGGATCACTCGTGCGTCTGTCTGTCTGTCTGTCTGTCTGTCTGTCTGTCCGTCTGTCACAGCCGATTTTCTCCGGAACTACTGGACCAATCAAGTTGAAATTTGGTACACATATGTAAGTTTATGACCCAAATACGGACATGTAACGTAAACAAATGAATTTTAAACATGGGGGCCACTTTTGGGGGGTAAATGAAAAAATTAAAAAATTTAATTTTTCAAACTATATCATGTTACATATCAAATGAAAGAGCTTATTGTAAGGATCTCAAATATATTTTTTTTATAATTTTCGAATAAACAGTTTAGAAGTTATTGAAGAAAATAGGCAAAAAATGACCATTCCCCCCCCCCTTATCTCCGAAACTACTAAGTCTTAAATTTAAAAAAAATACATAAAATAGGTCTATACCTATAGATGACAGGAAAACCTATTAGAAATGTACAGTCAAGCGTGAGTCGGACTTAATTACAGTTTTTGATCCGACCCCTACGGATTTTTTAAAGAGATTTCATTCACGTTTCACATAAAAAATACATTGTTAACAGTGCCGGATTACTTAGAGTAGTAGTTTTCTTAGAGTAATTGGTGATAATTTTCTGATAAGATAATCATTTTAAATATTTAACGGTCTTACCTACTTACGAGTAATTGTAAGGTCAAATTAAAAATAATGTTTTAAAAAAAATGTTAAATTGAGAGCTAGCTTAAAGTTTTTTGTACTCGTCGACTTTAATGGTTGAATTAATAAAGACTTTGTAACCACTAAGCAAAACAAGCACGTGCTTACGGCACCACGTTCAGGGGGGGCACCAAAATGCCAGGTTGAAAAAGGTGAACAAATTTTAAAATTAGGGACAGACACATCGTTTTTACCACACGATTTTCTTAGCTGTCCAAAAGCTAATTTGCAAAAATAATGGCGCGTAATTCTTTGGGAAACAATCGGTGGCAGTAGAAGAGTCGTGATTACATGCATAGATTCGATTTCAACCCACTCTTTTGCGGTTCGGCGTTAGGTCTTATGCGAGGCCTTCTGCCTTACGGCAAAGTTGATCTTCTGCCTTAATTACACTTGGGCGTGGATCCAAATCCAAGCTTTCCTCTTTCGCAGCTGGGCCTACTGCCTTTCTCACACTTCGCCAATTCAATTCCAAGCTCTGCTTTCTTGCATATTTTATGCATGAAAACAACCTCGCTGAGACTCTTAAATATCGAGCCCTATGCGAAGCTAGGCTGATAGAAAACTGTCCCATCCCTTCTCTGTATGAAATCCTGGATTCGCGCCTGGTTGGGACTAAAAATAAAATTGCGTTTTTATATCGAAAAAAATCAATGTAATCTTGATGACCCTAGGGAGAGGGGGCACCTAGAAATGCTTAGGGCATCAAAATATCTTAATCCGGCCACTGATTGTTAAAAATTGTGTAATATACGGAACCCTTGGAACGCGAGTCCGACTCGCACTTGGCCGGTTTTTTATGTACTTACTTATCGCTATTCCATATAAAGATATGAGCGATATGAGTGTGTGGAAATTAGAAAAGACAGTGTCAAAAGCTTTATTTATTCAACCAAAAAACGTCACTTTTGACACTGACAGATCGGTATCGGACCGCTGTGACTTCTCATACGATATTTTTGAACACCTTGACCGCTCCATTTCTGTGTGTAGCAGTGAAAGAAAATAACGCAATTTTATAAAAAGGAATACCTACCTAACTCCATTATCCTAAGTAGCCTTCATTTATTTCCGCTCACCGCCGATTAATTTTATCGCTCTCGCTAATTCTATCAGCTTCGCCTTAATAGCCCCCAAATAAGACCTTTAAAAACTAATGCTGAGCCTTAAGACCGCCGCAAAGACCTCTTTGTGACTCGAGGCGCGCTGCAAAACCTGTACCATTTTGAAATGTGAAAAACACGTTTTGAAATGAACTTTATGCAATTAATTTTAGAGTTGGTTTTAGGTTGGGTGGAGTATGAAAGTTAAGGCGAAGCGCAGAATGAAGATTAAAAAGTTGGAGTCTCGCGACATCATTGTAAGTAGAAAATGAGTTAAATAAAGCAATACATTTTAATTAGGAATCCCCCTTTATTCCTTACGCGATAACTGTAGTCCTGTATTAATTGGATTTTATGTTTAATTAAGAGCCTGATCCGGGATCTTGGGATCTATTTAACTTGGGCTCGGTTTAGAGTCTTGGATCGATCGTGATTGTGGCGGCTTAAGGCTGGAGAAAACCTTTGCGATTTTAAGACTTAAGACACTAAGTAAAGAAAAGAAGATATACTTTGCATTTGGCAAAAGAAAAAATAAACTAAGCCCAATAGAACATAATTACCTATTTCACTTAACGGACAACTTAATTTGGTTTTTTATTCAATAATAACTCCACGGCCGACTTCGGCCACGGCGACTGCTGTCAACTCCGTTGCTGTCGCTGGTGTGCTCGCAAGTGGCTGATGTAGCCGATCTTGTTAGTAAAAGTTCGCGAACATTGCAGGCATGTGAGCACACCGTTTACATAGTTATAGGGTATTGCCGCAGGTGGTCTGGCTTTTATTCTATCATTTTTATTAAATACTACGTCTAAAGACTAGTGATGGTTAAAGCCATATTAATATGGAGCAAGTAGGTAAGTACCTAGCTGTTTTCTCAAAAGCTTTCACGAATTCAAAAGCCATCTGAAAAGTACACTCACCTTACATGGGGGTAACTTTGCTATAATATATGTGCCTATGTAACATATAGTTCGTTTTTTTAGCATTAGAAATAAGGTAAACAATCTTGATGTGTCTTTTAATTGAAAAACACATTTTAAAAATAATTTACGGCAAATATGTAACAATTATGAATCTAATACGTTCATTTATATTCTTCTGCTTTCATATGTAATAGTTATTGATTTTTATAAAGCGTTTTTCAATTAAAAGACATGTCAAGATCGCTTACCTTCTTTCAAGTTCTTTCTAATGCTAAAAAAACCAACTATAGTAGGTAAAAGTTAAGTATTGTAAATGGTAACAACATCGAAAAAGTTAAAGAAAATTTTGCTACAGACAAAGAAATAGGTAAAAGGGCTGCAATCCTAACAATGTTCTTACCGCACCTTTGTAATAAAGTTGTTTGCAAGAAACAATGGAGCTAAGCACAGCGCTGTGAAATCAATTAGTGCTCGCTTCACGTGGGAGGATGTCTTGGCTATAAGATTTCTTTTCTGCGCTTATTGAATCTTAGTGTGTGATTATTTACAGGTTATGGTGTGATGAATGAAAACTATAGTCAAATGGCTCTGTGAGATGTAGATCTCGCAATAGTTTAAAAATGAAAAAATACGGGCACTAAGTCCTTTAAGGGAATTTCCGCCTTTTTGTTAATTTTTGGTCATTTTCCAAAAAAACTAATGAGAAAAATTCTATCTAACTTTTGAACTGACAAAATTTCACAAAAATAGGTTCAGTAATGCGATATACATAGAACGCGAGGCCGAGGCCGAGTAAACGAAGAGGTCACACGAGAGGGGGAAGTTGGAGCTTAGACACGACCCAACACTTTTCCTATTGGGAGTCGCGTTTTGGGAGTCGGGGTGGAGGCTCCGAGCCTTCGGCCCTCTGCCGGGGTCGGTCTTCGGCCTCCCGGCCTGAAGCTCGCCTTCGGGCTTGCTTAACCTACTTGGAAATTTGACTTTGTCCGTGTCCGCCGCCATTTTGGATTTTTCCAAGTTTTTTTTTTGACATGGTAAGCTTGGGCTCCCAGGCTCGCCGCATGCCAAATCTCAGCGCGCTCAGACCAACTTGAAAAAATTTAAAAAGTCGGCCATTTTGATTTTTTTTTATGTAGTTTGTTTTGTCTCGGGGCCCTCTATGATATTTGGTCGAGCACCCCCCACCTATCACGCATCGTTTAAAAGTTGCCATACAAACAAACAACAAGAATATTGACCAGGTTCGAATCCCGGTTATGTATGATAGATTTAAAAAAAAATTGAATGCCATTATTATTAAATCTAAAATCGAAGCCATGGTTCCTAAGAACAGATTTCGCTATCTCTTATAGTTTCTGACTTCTCCATACTGACCCATTTGGATTGATCACCCTGTATAGAGGAGAACATGCGGGACATACCCCATATTTATACCTTGTAGTTAACAATAAAACTTTATTTTTCAGAGATCTTTACAAATAAAATTCTTGATGATTGTCAAAAAGATTCTCTATGGGTATACCTACTACTATAGTAATTAAAATATAACGATGTAGAGTTAATGGGGAAGCTACAGACCGTCGGTACACCGTGAAATCAATTAGCTTGCGTCACGGCCCGCGAGCAGAAGAGGGGTAGATGCGGGACTAATGTTGTTTATAACCTAAAAAATGGATTTATAAAATCTTAAATGAACACACAACAACGAGATAAGGGAGACATTCTAAGGCAACTCGGACGTCGCGCTTCTAATGAAAGAAAATGTAAGTATAACATAGTGATGAAATCGAAATTATTGAGCTCAGTATTAATGACGTAACAGGCAAGAATGGTATTTATTGGGATAATTTCAACCAAACTCTAGTAATATAAATTGTTTAGATAGAAAAATATAATAAAATCTTCGTATATAAAACACAGGAATAAAAAAGATTGGAAATTCAATTACCAAATATAATCCATATGAAATTACTTAAAACTTTATTTTATTTTCGTGTAACAAATCAGTTTTTGACAATTTAACTTGACTGAATTCTGCTGCTAGAATACCCTCATCTAAAAAAACCCTCCGTTTGTTTATACAATGTACAATATATATTTCTTATCGTATATATGTATATATTTTTTTCGATAACGTATCTACATCTGTCTCCATCTAGATTGTGCTTTGCGTTTCCTTTGTTCCCGTCACACTTTGAGACTTTTCTTAAGCAGTGATAGATGGTATTTATAAGGAAATAAATTATCAGGTGCTTTTGTTTCACTTCCCAATTATTCCCCTAGTTCGTAGCAAAATATTGTACATATGAATTTAAGTACATAGTTAACTCAACTGAATACGTACGAAAAAGAAATAATGAGATACTTATTCGAACATTTACGCATTGATATCAAGGCCAATTAAATCTTACATTTTTACATTAAAATGATGTGATTGTGTTATCATCAGTGATCGTACATTTTCCAGCATTTTTGTTGCAGCAGAGTGGTGTTAACGGAATTGGTAAAGATCATTTCAACTGAAATGGTAAATTAAGGTTAATATTAACGCAATTAACGCTAATTAATCATTAGGGTTGACATTATGTATACCAATTCCGTTAACACCACTCCGCTGCACCAAATCGATTCGCGTGGTGTTAACGGAATTGGTATAGATAATTTCAACTGAAATGGTAAATTAAGGTTAATATCAACGTAATAAACGCTAATTAATCATTAGGGTTGAAATTATTTATACCAATTCCGTTAACAACACTTCGTGCACCAAAAATGCTGGAAAATGTACTATCCCTGGTTATCATTCGCCCATGCGTCTCGCTCGCACCAATACAATATTGTACGGATTAGTACGAGCGAAATGCACACGTGAATAATAACTAATATTTAAGTAATTGTTGGAATGAGGGTGAAACAAGATTATCCAAAATCTCTATTCTTGAAAATTAATAGCTAATTACTAAAATCGCCATCAAGTATTAGATATGAGCGCCGCGCCGGCGCGCCGCCGCCGCCGACAAAATTTACGCGCCGCCGCCGCCGACGCTGCGCTATCGGCGTGGCATCGGCGTGACCTTGTTAGATACTACTACTTTCAGAATCAGACAATATATATTTTATCTAGTTTAGATCTGTAACGGCGCCAGCCTGAATAGCTTATAGACATTGAAAAGGTATTTTAGGTCCATATAATTCTAAAATATCGATGATAAATTCAAACTTTTCTGTTTGGTAACCGCGCTACTAGTGTTAGGGCAACGAAATGACTAATTTTGCCAGCTGGCTAGCTCATCCGTCATTCACCGCGAATGTAACCATTGCAAGCATGGTTGAATGTCTTTAAACGGTGTAAATGGGGGTTCATTTCAGATATTAAGCGTTTTCACGCCCAAAGGTCCGGCCGTTGGCTTTGCACGGAAGGCATCGGAAACGGAATCGGGTCTCATTTAAGCTTGCCCATTGTTCAAATTTCAAGTTTTGCTCTCTCGCAGCCTAATCTTTGACCTCGCATCGCTCGCATAGAAGTAAGCCGCTATCTGAACCTCCAAGTTTTCGGCCCTGTTTGGAGCCTAACTTTTAGCCTCGCTTTTAAAATGCTTGATCATTGGTTCTTCTCCGATCTTAGCTCCACTGCAGCACGGCCTTGGGCCTCGCACGAATGCACTAGCAGGTATGCTCCAGGTCTTTAACACTATGGCCTCGGTCTTTATCGGCCTTCGGACTTGCTTACACTGGACCAATTCCAGGCTCTGCTGTCTTGCAGCTTGGCCTTCGGCCTCGCACAGAAGCGCACCGTAATCGGCACACCGGCGCATTCTGCCGTCAGCCAAGCTCATACTTGGCGTTCGATTCTAAGCTGTATGCTTACCTGCAGCTCAGCCTCTGGCCTCGCATGGGAAGGCGTCGGAATCAGGTCTTCGGTGCTAACACCGAACACCTAAGTGGAGCTCGGCCTTGGGCCTCACTTTTTGACATAAACCGGTTTGTTGGGTCGATATTGGTTAATAACGGAGCTTGATTTTCCTCACTTCGGCTCTTTGGACTGTCGACCAGACGTTTCCCTGATACAGTCAATCCGCTACTTTTTACTTAGCACAAAAGATAAGGGCCTCGCAAAGATCTTCCGGCCAGGGTCTCGCCAAGATTAAGACCGGCTCTGATGCCGCTCGATACCGTTTATACCTACTATATAAAACTTTATTCGTAACTTTATTCAATAAATTTTAATTTCGGCAAAATTTTGGTTAGAATTCTTTTTTCATTAATCAAAGGTGTTTCAAGGCCACGCCGCCGATTCGCCGCCGCCGCCGACCGATTTTGACCGGCGCGCCGCCGCCGGCTAAATGCCTATCGGCGCTCATATCTATCAAGTATCTAGAAAACGCAGGATACGCTTTACGATTTGTTTATCATAAGATAAAGTAAATAGTTGCAAGTGCTTGTAAAGGCTCTTTGTGACGTTTACGACTCCGTCTTGAGGAAGCAATTAAAGTTGCCAGTAAAAATTTAATTTCTCAGATGTTGTTCCCAGCACTTGCAAAATAGGCGCGTCAAAAATTGGCATATACGAATACAAGAGGCAACACGCACTTAATTTTAACGAAAAAAGGGCTTGACGTTTTTTGAGATAATATTCCTATATCAATATTTTAGAATACTATAGATGCATATTTACATGGAACAATATGCTCCAATTGTATGCAATTGGAGCATTTCATGAAGTTTTTTTCTCGCTTGCAAACGCGTTTTTTGACCTGTGACAAATGGTCAAAAATGTGCCCAGATAAATAATCATCGGCTTTAAACATCGTAAAAAAGTTCTAATAGGTACCTACACGAAATAAAACGTGTGTAGAGATCGCGATGTATGATGTATGATAAGACCGCCTTTTGTTGCCTCGTCTTCGTGTATTATGTATGTCTCTCTGTAAATGTTTTATAGAGGTTGTGTAATAAAGAGGATTTGTATTTGTTTTTGTACGGGACAGTCCGTGGAATGCTTCAATTATGGGACAAACATTATTAAAAGGATACCTCATCGTCTATATACAATTACATAGTTGTTACGGACCTCAATGGCATGGGTATATTTGAACTGGTTTGTTTCAGCATAGTACATAGTCGTTTTCTTGGTATCCCATCAGAATACGAAGTAAGTAAATCATTGGCCGATCGCGTGTCACCCGCGCACATTAAACAGTGTTTTAGAAAAAAGTAAAACAATCGTTAAAATTGGAACGGAACTTTTAAATTTAGAATGCGGTGTTTTATTGCTAGAGAGTTACGTTCGTCATAATTTTGTTCTACTCGTAGTTGTATTACTTAGGTGACATATTTTTTGTGAATGAAGTCACGTTAAACAATGATTTAATTTCTATTTTGAAATGAGGTTTACTGCCTGTCTGTACATACATTATTTTAAATGCCTAATCGTTATACTTTACTGTCATGAATCTGTTATTTAATTAATAAAATTTACGTATAATATAGGATAAGAATAAAAAGGAATTAAATTAGACTGAGAGAAATACTTTTGACCGTAAACGACAGCGATATCTATATTATATTCCCATTTGGAAAAGTATTCCTACGTGGCAGATAATTTAAGAGCGTTGTTTTATTCGCTACTATTAATTCTTACTGCACTAATTTAGGGATCGCGTACTCCGTTTTATACCCGGTACTGTTCCCATAAAAATGACTATTCCCGTGTAATTCTCAGAGTTGATATCAGTACACTGGGCAGAATCAACAGATGCGGTCCCGCGAGGCCGATGGTATCGCCGTGATTTACGTCGCAGATCTTGTTACGATATCGGATTCTACGCAATCAGAGGACAGGGGAGCTGTGGAGGTGAAGAACAAAACTGTGGAGTTGCTTCAGTGTATTTTTTATGAGCTTAGATCTGCAACATGTAAGTTACCTGAATAATATTACCCTAAACCTGAAAAGCAGCGTTTCTGCAGGTTATTAAGGTTTTTGTGGAATGTCCCTGAAATAAACTACCTACTCGTACTGAGATCTTTCTAACCATCTCCTTAGCCTATTCAATGAAAAAAATGTCTCCAAATGGTAATTACTTAAATGGGAAAATATTTTGCACTATAGGGAAAGAACACGTCTCCCGTCCAGTAGACAAAACTATGTCATGATGTTAATTATTATTTTTAATAAAATATGATTTTATCTTATGTTTCTTTAAACTAACTAAAATTTTAACTTAATTATATTACTAATAAAAGTAAGAAAATACCTTCATTATCATCATAACCGGCTCATTGTATATGTAACAAATATCCTACGACTGTTCACGATTCTACGATCATAGAAAATTTCCATAATTTTATTATGTTCCCCACACCCTATATAACGATTCTATAACAAAGAATTCATATCCAAATTCTGATTTACAGCATAATTCAGCACTATAACTCTCAGCTTTCCTAATTAGTTTCGAATGCGGTCACTCTGACCGGTCAGAGTGTGACCGGTAGCATTCGAGGCAATCCGCCATAAATACGTAATGAATCGTCTCGGGTGGCCAGTTCTTACGCGTCCCGCGGGACATGCCTTTATCGCCCTGATAGTGTGACCACGATGTAAGCTACAAGTTACACTGATATACAGTAGGCTCGTGACACTGTAATGTTTCAAATTGATTCGTTGTTCTGATTAGAAACAGAGAGTACTTTGGCATTTGAAATTACCATCATGAAATACTGTGAGTCTGACTCGATAAATTTAAAGTGAGTTAAGGGATTTAACATTCTTGAGTATAAGAACCCTAAATCTACTAATAGAGCTTCGAGAAAGCACACTTGAATGAGGTAGATAGGTACTTCGGTTACCTATTTTTAATGTACTTATTGTGTGATAAGGTACACTAATTTGGGGTAAAGCTGTTGAGGCATAATATTATAACCTTTTTAATAACCTACTTATATTTTCAAAGGTCATGTGTTCTAAACATTTTATAAATACTTAGATAATCTACTTGTTCATTGTGCACTGAGATACGTGTTGCGTTATATAACATGGAACAAGACAAAATAATCACACCTGCATCCAACCAAAGTCCTATCACATACACAAACAATCAAAAATAGAACAATGGTAAAGAAAAGTATAACTCACTTGTAAAGCACTCCTACTGCCGTTGTCTCAACTACCAGGGTAGTAGTACCATCCCCATCTTACGAGTAATTGTGTTATACATCGCATGTATCGCAAATTGACCGTTAACGACGCCATCTTAACTTTAAGCCATACGGAGTTATTGTCCGAGTTTCGAATGATAAGGGTAATGTGAGCCCAATTAATGAAGCTGGGGTCATTTTGAATTGAAACCAGTTGACCACTATAAATTAGATACTGGCGCACATGTTTGCAGAAATGTTACGACTCAAATACCAGACAGTATAAAATACGATAATGTCAAACACATTCCAAAAGTGATAAGTTAATTATCTGTAAAAGTTACAAAATGAAGAATGTTTTGACAAGTTACTATGAGGTTTATTTGGAAACCGAAATAACCGAGCGAGCGGTTAAGGCACCTATCGCGTAAACTGAGGACGCTGGTTCGATTCCAGCCTTGGACACTGGAGGCCTTGGTCATTTTTTTTCCTTCGTATATGACATTTATATCGGTATGTAATTTAAATAGTAGTGTGTCTACTTGAAATATAATACAAATTAAAATATTTTCATAGAAAGTAATTTAATTTTTGAGGCTTTTTGGGCTTGTGAGAATCAAAATGAATACACTGTATTAGAAAACTAGTGTTGCACGTGCGCGTGCAGCGAATTGGCCTGTAATTAACACACTGCAGCCTAAAATATCTTGAAATTGGAAACACATTCTTCAAAAGTTGTAGTGCTAATGCTCCACTTAGGAAATATTAGGAAAAAGTATGCGTAAATGGGCTGAACATTTTAATAACTCCCTACGCGACCAAAATGCTAGTAATGTAATCTATAATCATACCTCTAAATCGAGTGACCTATTCATTGAAACACGCTTAAAGCCGCTGGAGCGGACACAATTCATGTAAATCAGCGCATTTGCAAAATAAAGCCACCGTCAATAAACAGCTTTCGCCAAGGAAAATACTCGCAGCCGTGTTTTTCCCTTTAATTTAATCAAATCACTTCAACAGTGTTTCGGAGTCATTTATTTTTAATTTCAAGCGTGTCGAAGGCGGGAATAGGCACGTAACTGAAATGACGGGCTTTCAAGTTTGTTTAATTTTTTGAGAGATTAAGTTCACCTTCTTTTGTTTAGTATGTTTAATTTATTTTTGACGATTTTTATTTGTAATGATGCCAAGGTGAAGGTATTCTGGAATATGTTGATTCCTGAGTTCACTAATACTTATTATTTGTCTCCTTCTTCTTCTCCGTCGAATTACTCTTGGCAGATCAGTCGTGGTCACGTTGAACGACGAACGATTCTACGCCAGTTCTCCCTGGCAGATGCTTCTCTGGCACATGTGTTAAGTAGGGTGTTGGTAAGGGCTTTTATCTGATCCGTCCAACGCATTGGGGAACGTCCTCTTGACCTACAGCCATTGACCCGTCCCTGGACAACAAGTCTCTCCATGGCCTGCTCTCCACGTCGCGTCACATGTCCGAAGTAAATATCTGAGGATACGCGCTCTGACCGTAGCTGAGAGCCTCTCTTTCACCTTAAGTTCTTCAAGTATGGAGGCGTTTGTACGGTGTTTGTACTCCTATTGTTCTTGAAATCACAATGCACGGAATTCCCACCCAGCTTACTAAAAAACGGAATAAAACTTGAAAAACAATAAAAACGACAAACGCGACGATTAATGCGTCTTGTAAACAGATTTCACGCGACCAGACGAAAAAATAAACCCTATTAAAACATTCAAATCGCAACAGTCATAAAGGCATGATTCACGAAACTACTCCTCTCGCGACATGCTAAACGCAATAAAGGTTGCTAACTGCCCTCTCGTAACACTCTGAAACAGCCTATCTGTTAAACCACTTACTGTACTTAGGACTTTTTGGTATGTAATGGTAGCTGCCATGAAAGAAAACTAAATTACCCGTGCCGACCTCTCTGGCTTCACTTGAAAGCTTACCATGGCCATAACTCCGCCACCTTAAGCTGACCCTTTAAAAACCCCTCTTGCCTACTAAACTAGGGTTAGGAGGGGAGAGGAAAGGGTCAGGTTAGGGTGGTAGTTGATGTAACAATTATAAATAAGTAGGTTGCAGCTATAACGGGAGGCGACTTGCATTATATCAAGCAAACTGCCTCGATGCACCGCCACCTACGATGTAGTGGAAAGAGTATAGAGTATAGAATGTTCTGTATGTTAAGTTTTCTAATCTTTACAGGGATATTTGAACGTCCTTCAATAAGACTGTCTGTTGCTGACAGGCAACAAAACACGTGGAGCGTTCAAGGCAGCCGAAGCATGAATCTTGTGGTAACAAATACCTTTTCTATCATGTGGCAAAACTAAATAAAAATATGTCAAATTTATGATATAAATCATCGTACCTAAATTAACTAATCATGTTAAAGTTATAACACTTTGTCCCCATTTAAAGCTACCTTTTCTTAATGCTATGGATAAAACTATAAGTACTTTCTACTTAGGTCGAAAGGTGTCAAGGAGGACAATTCGAACTCACATTTTGACCCCCATGACCCATGCGTCTCGTTCGCGACATGTACAGACAAGGTATAATTTTAAAAGTGTAGGTATGTTCGAATTGGCCTCTTGGTTTTATTATATTATTATAACCACTTTTTTCAGTCTCGTTTCAAAATATGTAGCTAACGTTGGCATTTTATTTCACTATCCTTAAGCTTTTCATAGACAATTGTTAGTCTTTGTCCCATCGGGTCATAGGTCATTCATAACCCGCGTTCGAGCAGACGTTTTTATTTGCGACAACGAAACGCCGCGCCGTATTAGGCTGTTAAATTTACATTTTACATTTGATATTTCGCCGTGTCGCGCGATTTATCGCCGTCGCGAGAAAATTCGCGCAATTTCGGATTCGGATTTATAGTGCTGTGATGACAGGGATGTTTATAGGATGTGCGTTTATTCTCCTTTTTGCTTCATGAAAACTGAGTAAACCATTGCAGATGATAACGGGTCATAAAAAAACACGGTTTTGATTATGTAGCTAACATTGATAGAATATGCTACAATAAAGCGTACTGGTGGCTGTAAGCGGCTGGACCACAGTTCCCACACTGGATGTTATATAATATACCTATAACATGATATAACATTGTGTCCCTGTTACACAATGTTTTCTAACGTTAAATAACAGCCAGTGTAAGACCACCAATGCCCCCATTATTATTATTTTACGCGCTACGGTTTGCTGCGGTGCGTACTTAGATTCAAATCTCAAAAAAGACAAACAACCAAAATATGATAAAGTTTTATCTAACTCCTGAATCTATTCAACGTCAAACCAATGGGTAACGAAAAAAAGTGAAAACTTCAACTGCCAATAAATAAACCTGCCAATAAAGCGAATTTATCAACACCGCGTACAAAGTGAGCTATTTGCACACCGCGCCGAAAACGAGCATAAATCCACCGGTGACAATACTCGTGCCGGTTACAAATACTGACACTAACTACGAGAGAGAAGATGTTGGAAAAATACGGTTTTTTTGTTTAGTGAAGAGAAATAGAGAATATTTCCCATAGGGATAGATGTATCAGACAGAGTTACTTTCACATTTATAATATCCGTATCCCAGTACCCCTACCGCTATCCCTATCCCTATTCCCTAGTACCCCTACCGCTGTCCCTATCCCTAGTACCCCTACCGCCATCCCTCTATCCCTAGTACCCCTACCGCTATCCCTCTATCCCTAGTACCCCTACCGCTATTCCTCTATCTTTAGTACCGCTACCGCTATTCCTCTATCCCTAGTAGCCCTACCGCTATCCCTATTCCTAGTACCCCTACCGCTGTGCCTATCCCTAGTATCCCTACTAATATTATAAATGTGATAGTAACTGTTTCTATCTTCGCGATTAAAATTAAGCCACTGTACCGATTTAGACAAAATTTGGCATGAAGATAGTTTGACTCCAGGGAAAGGTTTAGAACCGTAACAACCTATTATATCTGTATCGGGCTCTTGTTCCGTTCAAACAATTTTTTTTTATCACTACTTTGTACCTTCTTTAATTAGTATAGACAAAACGTGTTTAATTTTTTCTGTGGATCTGAATCGAGCTTCAAGTATCTTAATCTAAAATTAAATCAATACCTAACCACTTCGACCAACCCTTCTAGTTTATAAAATGCAATGTAGAGAAAATAAAATCGTCGTTGGCGTAATAAAACGGTCGTGTTGTTCAGAGTTAAGTGCGCACAGATCCGAGAGTGCTTCCACCGTGTGTTCTGGGTTATCGAGTGCATCCACAGGTAACAATAGAATTCCGTTTTACTTTCGTTTTATTGTTGTTAAAACTTTTTCAGATTTAAAAAACAATTTTAACAAAACTAACAAATAAGGCTCACTTGCACCATTCACAAACTCCCGGGGTTAACCGGTTAAACCTGGAGTTACCATAGTTACCAGTACAAGTTGAGTTAACGGTTTAACCGGTTAACCCCGGATTAGTGAGATGGTGCAAGGGGCGCTAAGATAGTGAGGTAAATATTACCTCTGGTTTTTGAAATAGGTACTTTATAAAAGTCAGGTCAAATATTTTTCGGTTTGTTCTATCTACGAGTATTTACTTGTTCTTTTAAGTCACATTTATAATAAGCGTTTTAAATATTCTGCTATTCTTAAAAATAACCGGTACAATTTTAACCACTTGTTGGCACTACATAGAGAAGACCTTTCGTGGGAACTTTACCAATGTAATAAAACAATAAACCTAGCTTTAATAATTGAGGATACAACAAAAGTAGATATGACAAAAAGAACTAACCTAAGACTGCCATACCTATGATTTTTGACCTAACGGTGAGAAAGTTTAATAAAAGTATTTTACAGTGTTAAACGTTCAAATACCTGTATGTGTAATTTTCCCTTCTAAAATCTCTGGTCTATTTTATTTATTTAATACGTAGTTTCCCTACCTACCATATGTTTGTGTCAAATAAGCCACTAAAATGCTCATAAGTCATATCAACCATTATTCACATCACACATTCACATTATTCACCCATGTTTTTGTAGTCCAGCTATAACAATAATACTCCTATTTCACATATGTCAACTTTTAAAAACATAACCATAACTGTCCAGTCCAGCAAAGCAATGGTAAGATTTAGAGGCGGGCAATAAACAGGCGATGTTATTTTAATACAAATGACTCCATTTATATGCGACGTGCCGCGATTCACACGCCGGCCATTTTTATTGTTACCTATTCAAAATTCATGGGTTTAGTCTTCTACTGACTTGCTTGTACGAGACGAAAAGGCGTGTTGTGTTTTTACCAAGATAGGGCAATAACCTTTATATACCTGCTTATAGTAATGTTCTTATTTTTTTTTATTTTATTTTTTTTATTAGAGATAAATCACAATTACATAATATTTTGATCCAAAGCATCGTTAAACCAGAATGGTTTGTCTCGATACTCCATTCCGCAATACTTAAATATACAATAGACACTTAAGACTAAAATCTTAAGACTAAATTCTTAATAATGTATCTATGGTATTATGCTCATTTGTAGCTCTCTGTAAGTCTGATAATATATAATCAATTGTTATTCTGACCGCATCTCACTAAGGGTCGGTTGCACCAAACTGTTCGTATCGTTAAAGAGTTCGCTAAATTTTTATGTATGGAAAGTTTCATAGTAACTAAGCCGGGGCGCGCCGGCTGACGTTGATCAGTCTGTCAAATGTGGTTGGTGCAACTGGCCCTAAGTATTTATTTTAGAATTACTTGACGCAATCTTTGAAATCTCCTGCTACGGCGTAGCACGTCTACGCGTGTTAGGTACCTGCAACACACGGCCCGATTCGAACAATGCTTCTAAAAAGTCACAGCGATCGTAACGCTTTTTTATTATTATATTATTTTCTATAGGGTTTCACAGTGAGATTCTAGTTTTCACCTGCGAATTCGAATTTCTATTTCTTGACCTGTCCGAGCAAAATTTTTTTTTCCATAATTCTTATAAAAACATTTTAATACTGCAAATAAATAGGTACAACTAAACAAAGATTATGTACATCGGTAAGCCAAAAATGTTTCTTTGTCGGCCTCGGCCCTTTCATGGGCCCTCCGCTATTAGATTACGATGAAAAATCGAGCCACTAGCCGCAAACAAAACATCGCTAATTGCTGGTTTTAGGGTTCTGCAGTCACATGGAGGAACTTTCAATTTTAACAGCTAAAGTACGGTACATTTTAACAAAAATAATACATATATACCTAACGTATAACATATTTTTTTACGTTTTAATCAAGGATAGATGCTACGAAAGAATTCGGAAACAAGACTATTGGTATTTGCAAGGACAGGCTAGTACCAAAAATTCCAAATACCTAGTTAAAGTTGGCTCGATAGAAACAAATCACGAAAATTTTACTAACGTTCAATTATTTTCATTTGTATAACGTTACCTTGCACACGTACAATAACAGGATAATTTTAGTAGCTAGAGATATAGCTGATCTGATGAACAACTTTTTAAACAGAATTATATTCTCGAAGTAGTTTAATTGAGAACCCGAATTGGAAACCCGAGCGACGGCCATATTTTCCGTCGCAAGTCTCGCGCGATGCGTCATACTTTTATTACCTTCTAATGTCTTGGCTTTACGCTTTTTCACATTGGATGCCAAATCAGTATCAGTGAGGTAACAGTGTTACGTCCTCTGTTGTTCGATACGATGCCTTTGAAGTCTGTGACGGTTCTGCCTTGACGGCTGTCGTCGGTAAACATTGCGCTATTGTCGCCGATATCTGCTGAAAAATGAGGATTAAAGGATTAGGGCGCAAACAAGAAACAAACAGATAAGAAAAAATGCTCAAGACGGCAGTCGGAAAGGCAGGGACGATTTTATAATTTGGTTTATATAAGTTCAATGTACAGAGATGAACATTTTCTACATAACCGAAATGAACATCTCCGTGCAACGATGCATAATTATGTAATTTGATCTTACTCAACCAACACCACCACTGCACCAACAATTATGTCTCTCTTTGACCCAATGGGTGACTGGTAGAGAATGCCTTTTGGCAATTAAGTCCACTATTTGTACATTTTTCTTTGTAAGTGCAATAAAGTTTAAAAATTAAATAAATAAATCAAGAGCAGGTCACTCATCTTGCACAAGCATTGCAATTAGGGGATTGCAACCTAGCCGTAATTCGGTCACCTAAAATCATTCAGCCTAAATATTTTTATAAATATTTGGGACTTTTTGGTTGATGCTTTATTGGCATCCATCTTTGCATTGACATTTGACAAACTATATGCATCCGTATCCATATACATTATATTTCTAAAGATAGGTAGGTAGAGTAATCTTCAGAAATCTACCCCTGAAGGAAGGATATCGGGTGATCGCTCGGTGAGAATATTATTAATGGCGTCGACAATGGCCGACGCTTTTTATTGTCACTGCTAATTGCTAAGCGTTAGGTGCTTGTACAAACTTGTACAAAAGGAGGAAATAGGAACAAAATAGGGAGTTTTTAGTATGGATAATTTAAGATAAACTGGTGTGTCGTCGTTGGAAGTATTGAATTCAGCAATAATATGTAAATTGTTTGTTTTGTCTGAACTGTCTACCTAACATTTTTGACGTTTTTTACCTTTTAATGCAGTTAGGCGCAGAAAAAAATAACGAATAGCATGCCATAATTGTCTAAATTTTAAATTAGTTGTTACTTAGACAGTATTGATTCTTAAGCGTCAATATGTAACCACCCACCGTATCTCCTGAATACAGCTTTTCGTATTTTGCAGTCCAATAGCCTTACGTTTTGGTACATTCAAACGGCCGTTAGCGGCCGCTATGAAGCTCAAAAGTCACGTAAGTACAGCGCGACATTACTGCGACAGTAATGCTGCTGTATTTTAATCCGAACGGAACCTTAACGCTGCTGTAATCCCAACCTGAATATAACTTTAACGTTTCCCGCCCACCTAAACTATACCTATGACAGCTCGAATTGTGCCAACTCCGTTTCTAGGTTACAGCAAGTTATGGCCGTCACAGTCAGACTTCTGCAAGAGTGCCTCCTGAAGTTACGGCCACTTTCAACACTAGCACATGAGAAGGCGTATGTGTAGAACATTTAACTTGGAATAAAGACGTTTTATTTAAAACTAGTCAAAAGTAAACCAGATAAAAAGAGTGCTTGGGATTAGCTTAGATCTTGTAGAAATTAACTGAAATTTGTTAATATTTTACTCTTTTCGTAACAATTTACCTACGTCGAAGAGATTTGAGGCGTAGGTATCTAACATGAGGTAGGTACCAGGTATGTTCATTATATAAACTGTTCGTGTATGTGTATTTTTTGTATAATAAGGCGAAACATAATAATTTAATAATACATCTCAATATAGTCTGTGCGGAAAGAGAAGAGTCGTAGAATGTGTTGGCTCATAACATTCCACGACTCTCCTCTTTCCGCACAGACTTTGCTTTTCTTTCCATAAGTACATATTTACGTTTTTTACCTAAAGCATGTGCCCCATAAAAGCAATACCTCAGAAGCGAGTGGGCGCCAGAAATGCAATTACGAGTAGGCGTAAACGTGGAGACGGATATTTGCGTGGGCTGATTGACTAACATTCAATGGCAGCTAGTTCTTAACCTTTTCTAGATTTAAAACTTTCGAGTTTTGAACAACAGGCCAATTAGAACGTAGGTACACTGACATCAGAATGATATTTGAATCATACTAAGTATATACGGCGCGATTCGGGAAATGAATTAGAGATTCACTAGATATGAAATAGTAAAAATATGTGACGTCCCACGGGTAAAGGTAGGTACCTTATGGCGGTTGGCGCTTACGCTTATTGCGGCGCCTTTATAAGGTACCTTTTCCCGAATCGCGCCGTTAGTTATCGTGCGTCTCGCCCGCGCAAGTACCTGTACGGACAAGTACGAGAGCACAAAAGAAAGTAATTTACTGCCCGATTCGAACTTTAAGATACGTCAATTACTATTAATTCTAGATCTACTAGAAACGATAGGTATGGATTAGATGTGTCAGTGTCAAAAGTAACGTTTTTGATTGAAGAAACGTCACATTTGACACTGATATATCTCATCCATATCGATTCTAGATCTATTAACTGACATATCTTAAAGTTCTAATCGGGCCGTCAGTAGATGTCATTCTGATATCAGTGTACGTTCGAATTGGCCTGCAAGTCAAAATTATATTTGGCCTTCACATAATTCGAGTACGGATCTATATCTGAATCCCTAAAGTCTTTTCTCCTATCTTTGCATTCCCTAATATTGTTTGTCATAATGATCAGTTGTCCTAACACTCGTATACCCTAATTTCGGTTTCCCTATTATCGAATGGCCGATTTTTTTTGTCCTAATATGTTTTTCCCTAATGGCACTTTCCATGTTGAGTATTTATCCTAATGTTATGTAGCATACTTCTTTTTTTGCCTAATTATTGTTAGGCTTCTAAATTGTATATCCTAACGATCATGTTACCTAATTTTACTTAGCCTATCATTGCTTGACCTAACACTCGTATGCCCTAAGTTTGATTTCCCTATTATGGAATGGCCGATTTTTTTGTTCTAACCTAACCTAACCCACTTTTATGGCAGCAGTTCGTTTTTGCAAGGATCGTAGTTCTAACCTAACCTAACCCACTTTTGTCGCAGCAGTTCGTTTTTGCGAGGATCACAGTTCTAACCTAACCTAACCCACTTTTGTGGCAGCAGTTCGTTTTTGCAAGGATCGTAGGTCTAACTCAACCTATTTTTTACAGCAGTTCGTTTTTGCAATGGTCGCAGTTCTAACCTAACCCAACCCACTTTTGTGGCAGCAGTTCGTTTTTGCGAGGATCACAGTTCTAACATAACCTAACCCACTTTTGTGGCAACAGTTCGTTTTTGCAAGGATCACAGTTCTAACGTAACCTAACCCACTTTTCTGGCAGCAGTTCGTTTTTGCAAGGATCGTAGTTCTAACCTAACCTAGTTTTAACAGCAGTTCGTTTTTACAATGGTCGCAGTTCTAACCTAACCCACTTTTGTGGCAACAGTTCGTTTTTGCGAGGGTCACAGTTCTAACCTAACCTAACCCACTTTTGTGGCAACAGTTCGTTACCATTCATTATGGAAAGTAATTGTTATGATAATTGATCAATAGGAAAAGTAACTGTTATAACAATTGATCATTAGGGCAATAGCCATTAGGTCAAAACAGTTAGAGCATGTTATTTTATGCCAAACATTGTTAGGTATTTCGAAGAATATTTATGGTAAAAAATATTAGGGATCTTGATAGTTATGTTACAAATGCTTAGGACAAATGAGTCTTAGGCTAACCATTACATTATGGAAAATAATCGTTATGACAATTGATCGTTAGGGCATGTGCCCATTAGGACAAACCAGTTAGGGCAAGTGACTTTAGGACAAACGTTATTAGGGATTCAGAAGGACACCCTTCGAGTACCTACACTTCCCTACTACTTCATTTCGAGAAAGAAAGTAATTTATTCGTTATGAACGATCAGTATAAGGACTATCGTAACAAAATGAATGTGGTAACCCTCAATATAAAACAGGCACTCCCTTCAATCCTCGAGTGAAGCCGAGAGGCCTAAAGGAGCCGTAATTAGTCCTCACTCCTCAGGTAAGCACAGACGGAGATCAAAGGCAACTAATTGGCTTGACCGGCCGTAAGTTGGCGCTGGTTTTCTTTATTTTAATTTTATGGCTAATTTAAAATGCTTTAGAGAAGAAACAGATAGGACGGAAGTGAGGTAAATTATGATTTTGAATTTGTGTCAGTCGTATGTTATAATTGCCAGTAGACTTTCTGTGGCTAAATTTAACAAATAATAAATATTTGTTCTCAGTATTTGGTACTTGTACTTGTAGCATAGGTATAATAACTATATGAACCATTTAAAGATCATTTATTTATCGTATGGCTATTACAATACAGTGTACATTTATCACTTTGTGGGCACTTCGAGACAATGTTATTAATTACATATTTAATTCAAAACCCCTGGAAAAAAATGGTAAGTAATGTAAGCGTCATTTTAATGCCACAAAATTATGAGGACTAAATTCAGACAAGCAAAAAATTTGAGTGAAGTGTCCGCTCCGCTTGTAATGGAGACTCAGAGGCACTTGTCATAGTTTTACTTGACTTTGTTAAAGCCTTTGCTTATTCGAGGGTTCGGTAATGGCTTGGTCGAGGTTTGAAAGAGAAAGTTTGTTCCATCTAAAGTGAAGTTTTTGACCGTTGTAAAGGTAGGTAGAAAGTTCATATAGACTAGACTAACAACGGTATTCATCTTTTGTCAGTTAATCGTTGGTTCCTATGTAGGTAATGGAAGGGTTAAGATGGCCGGCTCTTAATCGTTTGTCACCATGCTTGTCTCGTTCTAACAAGTAAGTAAGTGCGAAAGTGACGCATGACATGACAGGTGATAAAAACACGACCACGATACCGCTCAAAAGCTTGTAACTGTAATACAAGTGAAAGTCCCTTTCTAACAAAAGCTGTCAAAAAAGGACTTCCACTTGTATTACAAGTTACAAGCTTTTGATAAACAGAGCACTGGTGTAGTCTGAATCCGGACGGTCTTAAAACTCAGGTTCTACCACCTTTGTTTACCCAATAGCGTATTGTAAGCCTTAACAAATGTGTATTCATTAATCCAGTAACATAAGTTCGCGTCATAACGGACTCCCAATAACCCAGCCCATCGGCCATAAGTCAGCATCGCTTTTATTTACATAGCATACGCGCGCCGCCATATATTCGGTCCGGTAGATAAATCAGCTATTGAGTAGTGAGGTCATACGACATTGGCTCACGGACTGACCGCTCTATGAGAAGCTACCATTACGCAAAGTCGTGTGGATAATATTTGTAACATTTCTATGCGTTTGGAATTTATTTTGTTTGTTTCGTGACTTTTTATCTGTCACCAAAATTGTCAGTTAATTCTTTTTTTTTTACTTTAATGGCTCTGGTAGCCGTTAAAATAACTTAAACCCTCGTATTTTTTGTTTCTTAAATTACATTTTGATATTAGCATTTTAGGTTTAAATATAGTTTTGTGATTCACAAAGTACACATGTTTGAACTATATAATTAGTATAATTACAACAAGATGGCAATCACTGAAACATTAAGTACGTAGGTTAGGTATCTAGATTATTTTATTTCATGCGTAGATTTTTGTTATCATATATTTTATAAGTCATTGAAAATTCTTCGACGTTATGAAACAAACAGCCGCAAGTTTTAAGTTTAGTTAAAGCTTATCAGATTGAGCGCGTCTGTTATAAATGCTGATAAGTCATTATACAATACATACCCAATAATTACCCAAAACTCTTCATTCTCTACTGTCAATACTACATTTGCTAAATAGACCACTAGGAGCCACGCCACATAAACCTGACTGTATTTATAAGCGGCATGTATTATTGATAGGGCATTTTGTTCTGCCTTCCATCAAACTTTCCCTCCGGAGGTAGCAAACAAATATATCATGTAACTGGCCGTAACAAACAACATGGACTGGCCGGCATTTGTCGTCACTAGTGACCAAAGTTAGACCTTTTGTACTTGTAATAAGGTATACGAATGATCAGTTATATTGACGATGGTATATAACAGCCTCGGCTGTTCACACAGTACGGCTACTGCCTAAATGTTGAACTTCGGGAATTTCATTCATAACTTCAATATAGGTACATATTACTATGAGAAGTATTAGATCAAATAAAAAATATTTTCAGAAAATATTTTAATTTGTTTTTATTTCAAGTAAAAACACTACTACTATATAAATTATAAACTGAAATAAATGTGACTAAGGCCTCCAGCGCCCCAGGCTGGAATCGAACCAGCGTCCTCTGCTATCGCGGCAGGTGCCTGTGATAGCAGAGGACGCTAGTTCGATTCCAGCCTGGGGCACTGGAGGCCTTGGTCACTTATTTTTCTTAGTATATGACATTTATTTCCGTTTATAAGTAAGTACATACTGTTAAACATTGCAAAAAGTTTAATTATGTAAAACGGATTTTTTTTTTCAATTGAAAATTAGTTTAATTGAAATGATGATGAAGTATGTTTGATTCATTTCTTTTTCCATCTTTGTTCAAATATAAAACAGTTAAATATTTTCAAAGGCTGACAAAATTTAAATACTGGGTGTATCCAAAAGTGTCCAATAAGGATAACATCACAATGTCCGTAAACAGCATTAGGTTTCTATTAACCTGGGGTCGCTTCACTTTGTAAGTATTACCTTTGGGCGGCCATGAATAATGCAACGCGTAGGGACACAGCGGTGTTTGCAGCGGAGACACTTGAATTTGTAAATACATTTTTGCCAAGCGGCAAAATGTGTCTACTTCGCACTCCACTGGGTAATGGAGCTGGGCTATGATGATTTTTCTTTCATGATACTTAATGAATAGATAATTCCATTTTAAGACGGGTGAACAGGTTGCGTAGACAAGATACAAATGCTCCGCAGCGTAACGTAGTTATCTCTCCCTATCGCTCTTCCATATTAATAAGACAGAGACAGTTGCGTTTCGTCCGCTACCAAGCGTTAACGCTTGGTATCTTGTTTACTCACCAAGGTTTATTAAAAGTGTACACATGTGTACATTTTGATGAAACTTAAATACCTACATTCCTTCATATAAACTTCTTTTAGTTATTTTTAGTTAAGGTTGTTAACTTATTTTCAGTTAGTTCAATAGTGGAAACATCCGTCAATATTTTATACAAGAGGTCGCGCTGTTCTACGCTGCGGCGGTAGCTCTGAACGCTCCAGCTGCTCTGAATACTCTTTCTTGAGCCGACTTTCTTTGTGCCAATATAAAAATGCCCGTAATTTATACCGATCTCATAATTATGCTGAAACGCGTGATAAATCTTCACGTCCGTGTTGGGAAGTTGTATGAAAAGCGAATATTTTATGTGAAACACTAGTAAAATATCACCATGTAGGAAGGTATGTTATATATTATTTCGATTTTCGTGTTTCGCGGTAGGCTCTCTGGTCTGGAGTCTGGTGTAAATAATAGGTATAGGTGTCTCTTACTCCTACAAACCGCCAATATGACCATCCGTGCACAGATCGGTCCCGTGTAAACCATAACCTCGCTAAACGAAGCTGCGCAAACAACTGTGTTTATTATCGCATCATTGTTATGCTTCGGAATGAGGTTCAATTTTTTTCGCCACCAAATGTTTCTCTTTCAAACAACTCCATAAAGGATTGGATGGAAGTTTAGATCCATTGTGATACTAGATGCGTCATTAAACTGGGGCCTTACCATGACGGAGCTATATAACTTAGATAGCTCCGTTCTTTAGCGATTCAGTTTAGGTCCTAAACAGAATCGCAATTAAGGACATCATGGTAAGGCCCCAGTACGGGTATGATGGTCGTTCTTGTCTCCGTGACAGCGTGATAAAACGGTGTCCGTCGGTTTCTTTCGCGCGGTGTTAAAATGTGACAGTTATTTTATCACGTGGATAAAACCATCCATAATACGCCTGCTGGATATAATAATATGTATTGTATATCCCAACCTTCGCATCTGTATTTTCGTTTATCAGAACTCTGTTCCGTAGGCATCGATTATATTAAAAAACAATGGAATTATAAGGTACTTACAGTATTATAGAAGTATTTGAACAAATTAAATTATCTTGGTCACTTTTTCTTAGTATATGACATTTATTTCAGTTTGTACTTACAGTACAGTATCGATTGAACTTAGGTCGAATATAACACCCCTGGAGTTTCAGGCGTTCATAGGCTACGGTACCTGCTTACCATCAGACGGGCCGCATGCTTAGTCCCATAGATGTGGTATAAAAAACTTAATGTAACTGTGTGGGTAAGACTGATTGCAACTTGTAAAACCTTACGTGATATCCAGGAATATCATTGTTGACAGCTGACATAATCATATCTACAACAGTTTCGTAACAAGATCGTATCGCTCTCCAGATCTTGATTTAAATTGATATCCTATTGAGCAACGCTTCCCTGAAAGCAGATTTTTTTACATAAGAAATACTATCAATAGTACTCATATCCAAGCAGAGTCACTATCATTAATGGGCCTGCCAGAAAAAGCCAGCCAGAAAGAGAGAGAGAGGCTGACCAGATATAGCGCAAAAGTCAGAGACGAGTGGAAAAAGAAGGAGGAGGTCTTTGCCCAGCAGTGGGACACAGTGGGCTCTGAATAAATATCTCATCTCATTACCCATGTAAATAATGTAAAAAAAAATGTAATGTTTACTCGGGTAATTCCGAATGTCGAAAACTGTCGGATAATTCCGAAAAGAGACTTTTATTATGATGGAATTAAGGGTGGTTTTCATCTGAATTTCGGAATTATCCCACATTCGGCAATACCCGAATACACCTTATATAGTTAGATAATAAGAAATTATTTCGTACGCCAAAAGGCACATCACGGCTGTCCCTTAGAATATTAAGTTATCACCTATTTATGTACCTGTCATGAACGAATAAAGAATTGAGAATTGAGAATAATAATAATAATTATATACCAGAAAAATAGACTATTCGACTACTTAACGCATCTAAATCTCGTCATATCTACGGGGCTCCGCTCACGGTTCGCACGGCTATTTCAAGAAGGGCTGAGCAACGAGCAAGGTGCGCCGCATGTTCAACTTTACTTGTTTACAGGATTTTTGAACGAATATTTTATTGTTTATTATGCTTTGTGCCAGGATATGTTGCACCTGGTGTTGTAAAATTGCGTTTGGGATTACCGATTACCTACCTCCATTAGTCAAATATTTACTTTGGGTAAGGTAAACGTGTCAGTGAAATAGCTGTTTTGTTAAAACATTGCAACGTTCGTCTTAATTAATTTTGTATACCTTACCTTTCGAATACCTTAAAAAGGATGTCATTTTGATACAATTGGAATCAATTTCTACTGTTTCAGTTCAGTTCTGGAGTTTTAATTGCAATGCTCATAGATACCTAAGTACTAGGTACTCATTGAAAGAACTCATTAAAGTGCACCGCATTTGAAACACGTTTTTAAGTAAATTAACATTAAGCCAAGAAGACACCTTTTTGGTGAAAAGTTCTAAAAGTTAAAGTTTTAGTACAAATGTCCAAGTTGCGGAAATTTTCAAAAAAGTAGGAAAAATTTCGGAAATATCAGGAAAATTTCATAAGAAATTCATGAGAATATGAGTAGATTCCGTTCCTAATTTTTAAATGTAAAAAGTTAAGGCACATAGTTAAGATTGAATGTTTTTACTAAAGTTTGATTTATCAAGCTTTACACTTTACCTCTAAGCTAAGTATATATTTCATACTGATAATTCACCAAAATGCACTTCAAAGTTACCGTTTTACCTCGACTCTTCAAAGAAACTTCAGTGCATCATTGTCGACATAAATGACTGACCCTTCGACAACCTTATACCAACGTGTTAAGGTTTATTATTAGACAGTTAAGTTAGTACATCAATGGCACCTCGACAGGTGGACGCAGCGGGCGGATCCGGGTGTTTACGCTAGCTTTACAACCTCCGCTTTAAAGTACGAGCAAATACACTTTGTTATAGTTATTTATATATTTTTAAAAGAAAAGTAATAGCTTCGAAGATTTGTTTTTACATTTGGTCAATAACGTGTGACACGTTTGTTAATTAATGTTTTTAAAAAGTACCTACGCAGATTTGAAGCTAACGTGACTGAATGATTATGATGAATACATTTTTAAAAGCAAGGTCACAAACTTGACTTCTAAAGTTACCTAAGTTTTTTACATTAATTTCTTATACATACCTACTTCAGGTAACTCTATTTAAAGCGTAAGCGTAGCTACATACAAGATATCATGATAAGTGAAATTTTAACACGTTCGCTGCGGCGGCAACTGTAACTGTAACTCGTAATCAAGGGTACTATGAATGGGGTTTTTCGACCCCATACCGCGTAGTGAACATATCAATAGCCTAAATATGTACAGTAGGTATGCATTCTGTTCTTCAGAATCACCCGAATACACTTATTTAACGTTAGGTACCTACTATTGGAACAGTCTCATCCCTTCTGCTTTAATTAGGAAAAAAGTAGATTATTATACAAACTACAGACATTAACTTTTACGGGCCACCTTTTTTAAATAACCGATGTCATTTGAGAGTTAATTAAAGCTCGGATCCACTGCGTTATTGCTTTTCACTGGTTATTACTTTCCACTCGTTATTTTGCAGTCGGCTGTAGTAAACCGCTATTTGTGACGCCGCGGTTAAAACACAGCCACTATTGTGATGCAAATGTCGGCACACCTATGGCAAAAAATAGGGTTCCTTACGAACAAGAAAGTAGATTGAAATGTAGTAGGCAACGACCTAAAATAAACATAGGAGTCTGACTAGAGCTCAATAATGACCCCAGCACGGGATATGTGCGCGGGCGACTCTACTGTACAGCGCGTATGTTGATTACGTCAAATATAGTATGGTATACCCGGGTAAGATCGAATGGAGGGTAAAATTGTATGATCGCAATTGCTAATAAAGTAGTAGTGAATTTACATCACTAATTAATGCCGCACAAGAAGTTTGTCATACCTACCTATAGAATTTCATTTTAGTCAATCAAACTTGTATTGACCAATCACAACTTGTGTACATTTGGGTAATATTCAAAGCTGATGGCGGGGTACAGTTATGGCGAAGAGATAAAGTTAAGTGAATTCCGTCGTTGCTAGGTTTTTGACATTTACGGCAGTAGTGTCGCGCTGCAGACTGCAGGTTGGTGAAGTCTGAATCCGAATGGCACCTTTAGAGAGCTAAGAAGAGGAAAAAGAGTGAGAAATTAGCTGAAAGCTCCGCGTTTCCCACACGGAACCCCGCACATAATCGACGCTCCTCCGCAGAATTTATAATATATTTTTTATTTGGAGTTAAGTGTTGTGCTGGCTATAAAGGGCAGCAAACGACGCAATAAGGGAAGGAGGGGGGACTGAAAAATGACGTTATTATTTATGTTAATTCTGAGGCTAAATGACGCCTTACGTGTTCGGCACCTTTTTACTTACGGGTGTAGGGTTGGGGAATTTATGCTTTATTGAAATATGAGCGGAGTTACTACGATAACTGATTATAGGTACCTATGTAGTTTATTGGTAGGTACCTCGGGGTCCCATTGTTTCCCATAAAGTTTTAAGTCATAATGTATTGTTTGTCATATTATCGTTAGTCATAAAACTGAAACCGTTAACTTTTCAGGATTTTCGTAAGGGTATTCTATAGATAGGTTAGGTTAGGTTAGGTTTGTTTCATGGCAATCCTGAAAAGTTACGCGTTACTGAGAAAAACTAATTATGACTAACGAAAATTCGGACAAACAATACATTATGACTTAAAACTATTTGGGAAACAATAGAGACCCAGGTACCTCTGTATGGTAGGTATGGACATTGTTTTTACCAAATAGTCTCATCTCCTTTTAATAACAAAATAAATGTAAACTGGACACACTAAAAAACCTTATTAAAATAAAGATTTTCGATGCTTATCTACCTAGCAGATTACCCTGTTCTTTTAAACTTATGAACACATACACTCAGCATCAAAAGTAGCTATATCAGACTACGCGTCAATAGTAAACTACCATTTTCTAATAACTTTTAACAAAAAGAAATACGTCTCTATACAAGGTGGCCAAAAAATAAGTGCATTCCCGTTTCCAGGGTGGTTTTGGGATTATACTGAGCAACTTTTACTATGGGACCAACCCCGAAATCGCGAAAAAAAAATTTGGCTGTTTCATACATTTTAGCTGGTCCATTTTCTATGGGAGGATAAATTTTTTCGTGATTTCGGGGTTGCTCCCATAGTAAAAATTCCTAAAGTAAAACATTCCCTGGCAATGCACTAATGCACTTATTTTTTGGCCACCCTAATATACCATAATAATGAAGGACAAAATAAATAGACTGTGATAAATACTTCTGAACTCTGAACGGGCAATGCACGACGTTTGCACCACAATCAACATAAGAAGTTTGCTAAACTCACTGCTTTTCATCTTATTTTACGGCATCTCGAAAACCTCAAGACACATCCCTGATCCATTAGTCCCCTCTTGGGTAATTGTGCCACTCCGAGTAATGTCTATTTTAGTGCCGCATTTTTCGCGGCCCTAATGAGTCGCGAAGGGCACCTCGCGGATTTATGTGAAGCTTCGATTTCATTTTAATGGCCACGGGAGGTAAGTTGGGGTAAATGACGCATCTCCGCTTTGCAGTATTTATTTACGTAGAATGTTGAAAAATTGTTGTCATTTTATTATTAAAACCCTTGTTTTTGGTTAAAAGATTTAATTTCTTTGAGTACGAGATCTAATGCAAATTATAGAGGTATACGGCGATATATCAAGTGTCCAAATCAAGACTCTCTTTGGGCCACTGAGTCCGCAGACTTACCTAATCACTGACGAGATCATAATAATATGCAGATTTTTACAAGAGGATTTTTTTAAGTATAGGTAGATGTTATATTCAAAGTGACAGTTTTTTAGGTTCCTTTACATTCATTTAAACGATCCTAATCGATTTCCTTTAGTGAATGGTTTTGATAAATTGGCCTCACGTAAAGACAGCATTAGATCAGTGATGGGTCAGACTTTGTACGTACTATATTTGGCCATACATAATCCATAACACAAGGTATCGGTTGTTAATAATCTATGGTCATCTATTTAGCTTATAGGTAATATGAATTTAACTTTGGCAACATTTAATTCTTTTTTTTTTTTTTTTTTTACACAAAAGGTACATGCTCATAAACAAAATTTACAATATCGCCAAACTGTAACCAGTTTGTTGGCGAATGAAGCGCTCACTTAACTAATCGAATCATGCACCTAAACAAAACAATTAGTAACTTAAACAATAGGTAATCCTTATTATAATATAAAAAACTAACATGCATAGATGCCTAACAAGTCTTCACATTGTCTCAAAGTTTAATTTTCTAAGAGGTATGTTTTTAATCTCTTTTTAAGGATCGGCTTACTTAACCTAGGTTTACCTCTTAACCACCCTATTTCGTTAAACTATTCTGTTACGTTATACATTCTAAAATGTATTCTGATTTATTTTTGTTATTTCAGAATTTCCGGGCCTGGCTTTTGGCGTATCGTTTCCTATGGAAAGCATCACCGATCAGCCATCATTGAAAATGACATGTCGGACGCCTCGGCCCGGGCCCGGCCGGTCTAGCGTGAGTCATCCTTTACCCTTACTTACACAAAACCGTTCCGGTTTCGTATACAGCGACCTTAAAATTACGCAAAAATGATTTCCCATTCGCTGCACCTAGGGCTGGCACGCCGTATATCACGTGCGGTTGCACCTTTTATTTACGACCGACCTGCGGCCGACACGCGTACGCGCCAGCCCTGCACAGATTTGGGATGTAAAGTCGAGATCAAAGATATGTTTACACTTGCACCTTACTCCTTTGTAATAAGGCAAAAAATGTAAACATCTTTGACGTCGATTGTACTAACAACTCTGACCATATGTGACTCTTGTGTAATAACGAGATTCACGTAAAAGATATTTTTTTTTCTATGGGCTACCGTTAGTTATTTACGAGTTATTTACGAAAAACTAAAAAAAATAATCGATTGTAGAACAAATTATAAGTAACTTTCCCACCTTCATATGAGATCACTCTGACCCACGCTTAATATTATTTTTTATCTCCCATTTATCAACAGATTTTATAATAAACTATTTTTTTTAAAACGTAATAAGTGTAGCTTTACGACTATATTTTTTTGTTTTCAGATTCCTGCAGCACTTTAAAAAAAATTGGTAATTATAAAAAAATAAAATATACGTTTTTTAGTCTTTTCTACTTTATTCTTTTTTTTTTTGTTAGAAAGTGCATTGTTTTTGTTCTAAAAACAGATTCCTCGTCTTTAATTTATCGAAATATTATATATCACATGCCCTAATAGGTATAGTTTTAGAGAAATGTTGCTCCAAGTGAAGCGCCGCAGCGTCGAATTCCCCCCTCCCCCCCCCCCACACTAAATGAGAGGTGGCTCTCGACGGCTCCCGGTCTGTATCTGCTCAAGACCAGCTAAGAATCAACTGTGCCAAGTTTCAGCGCATAGTCTCAAAATGCAAGGTGTCGTGCACTAACAAACCAGCTATTTAGAAGAAAGTCCATTCGAAATCACTAATCTTATGAACTTTATCTAAAATTCAGAATAAATCATTCACATCACAGCGCTGAAAACTTAGCGGCAACCTTTTATATCCCATTTAAAAGTTGCGGTTTAGGTGTGAGCCTGTTTGTCGCGCGACCATTCCAAATTCAGAACACAAAAGTTCTATCTATCCATTCCAAGTCATAGCAAAGTGAGTCATAAGAAAATAGCCTTAAGATTGATATTACAAATAACATCGGTAGTTACTTAAACCCCTGTTACACTTACGCGATGATTTGCATGCGTGTCGTGCGCGGTAAGCCGCGACAAACTCAGATTTATGGCGACTTGTCTGAAAAAAGTTTATATTCTGGCATTACGGAAGATGTTTTGAGCTTTATAATGTACTTCTGTTAAATTATGTTTGTCCGTTGTTTTATTGCGAGGTCATGAAATGAATTCCTACCTTTGTACTTGAAAAGCATTAAAATTGACTCAAAAAGTTGTGAAAGTTGTGAATCAAAGCAATGAGTAATTTGACTCATGCAGGAGGCGAATCCAAACTTGTGCACATCAAAACAGATACGGCGTAAAAGTTTATTGACAGATCAGTACAAATCCTCTTCAACTACATATGTACAATATTTATAGGTTATTTGAGTGACTGTTCTAGCGAGGCGTGAAGCATGCTGCATTTATAGCAAATTACAAGTACGAATGTATACGAGCGGCCTCAGAGCACGCTGGCGCTGCATAGATCTGTTTGCCGCTAAACTCGAGACGCTGCCCGCTCCGTCAAACGCTCCGCTGGACGCTCGCTACTGAAGCCGTACAGTTGAGTGTATCCTGCGAGCTCGCGCGCTAATGAGCGGAATGCCAATGATAAATTTTGAATACGAGCGGCCTCAGAGCACGCTGCATAGATCCGTTTGCTGCTAGACCCTATACGCTGTCCGCTCCGTCGATCGCTCCGCTGGACGCTCGCTACTGAACCGTATACACTTAGGTGTACTCCGCGGGCTCGCGCGCTAATGAGCGGATAGCCACTGATAAATCTTGTAGTTTTGCGACTCCAATGCCGAATATTTGGTTCAAGTCATAAGAGTAAATAGAGATAAGTACTTATTGTTATCTGTTGTCTTGCACGCGTCGGTAATACAATTACCCGAGCGGAGGCGAGAAAGTGACTAGCGATAGACCATTTTCATGCGCAAGAAACGTAAGTACTTATAGATGGGTATATAGAATAACAGATGAACAGGATGCCTATAGTGCAATTTTCACTTGCAATATAAACGGTAAGTGTGCCGGTCGGTGTGTAGCTCCATGTGTATGATAGTTTGAACAGTAAACCATTTGATCTCTGGGCAACTGTGTACATTTTTCACAATGACATTTTAAATATTTAACATAGAAATATCCAGTTATTGTCACTGTAAGTCAAAATAGTGAAATAATTAAATTGGTTGACCATTGACCGTACGTTGGTGAATGTGGTTATTATCTAGCATCGCACATGACAGCCTACAAGTATCTAAAGCTTGAACATTGCTTTCCCCGCTTACGCTCATCGCTCGTGTCCACATGTAGCGCATTCGCCCCGCGCATTGTAAATCAGGCCACGTTTCCTCTCATGAACATATTTCCCACGTCTCCTCTTTTTTAAATTCGCTTACGTTATACCCGAAAACGTTTACAGGAGGGGCCCATGCTCACGTGATATATGACAAAACAAGGTGCTGAGAGAAAATAACAATAATTTTGCTGTCGTGCATACCTCTCAAAAAGATGACAAATGATGTTATGGTTTTTTGGAAACCAATAAAAACTGTAAATTATTTTTTTCTACATGGAATCAAAATCAGTGTAGTGAGTAAAATAAAAGTAAACCAAGATTAAATTTCGTGTATCTTAGCAACACACACATACAAATAGATACAAGAATGTGCAATTAAATAATGTAAGTACCTAGATACCAACTATGTACCTACATATAATAATCGTATCGTATTAGCAAACCGTAACCCGTATAATGACTGAATTCAAAACTGTCGATTTTTTTAAATCTCTGATAAAGAATAGAATGGAATACAATATCAATATTTTTATTCGTAAACACAAACGAGACCATTGACATTGGTATAACAAAAACAAAGAAAGAATAAAGTGCCACGAATTAGTGGTCATCTAATCATGTGTGTGATGTAAAGCTTTGACTCCCATGTTTAGAACTTAGCTTTAAAACTGTATATTCTACAGATTTTGCAGTTTGTTATTTTAGTTATCTCCCATACGCAACACGTAAAAATGGCCAATGTCTTCGACTAACTTGCTGATCGTGAAATGCGCAACATTTGTACATGCAAAGCACCCCATCCCTTAGGTCCGGTCCGGTCCGGTCCGGTGTAATTTTAATTAGGATTCCGCGACCGCACTCGGCTCCGACTAATGTTAATTTAATCCAAGGAGTTTGCTTCTTATGCTGTTTAGTTGTCCACATACGGGGACTTCTGTGGGCCCAGCCAAGGGTTTATACTAAATGACAATCGAAGCTTAAATTTAAATAATGCAGGGAAATTATGGCATTACATTAATATGACGTATGATATGCTGTATGGGAGTAAAGGAGCATGTAGGGGCCGTATCGTACCAGGACACTAAGGGGCTGGCTTTGGACCGACCAAGGTGGAGACAACTTCATCACGCTGCACCGCCAAGAGCCCAGGTCTTAAATTGAAAGAAGAAGATTAATATGACATCATTTCGATACATTTTACCCTCTAATTGCCGCTTTGGCTACAGCCCCAATCTTTTTAATCAATATATTAAAAACATATAGGTACATAGGTACTGGATTACAGCACCTAAAGTAATTTCAAAATTAGTAATAAATAAATAAAATAAAATAAAAATAAAAATCATTTATTGCAGATCAATGATCCATATGATGTTAGTAACAATTTTGACTTAATAACTAAGTTAGTCGGTACAGAAAATATACAAAAAATATACAACACGACAAATTGGCCCGCGATTGGTCGCGGCCTCATCCTATTTGGCCCTGCCGATGGCCACTTCGACCCAGTATTTAGTTATAGGGCAGTCAAGGCTCTCCGACAATACTTTGAGGAGGCCGTTGCCGCTGCCACGCACTCGCCTGAGTAGTGATCCCACACGCTTGCGTCTGATTGCGAAAAAGTCGTCCGTTCGCACTTCTGCAAACATGCTGGACGCACTACAGTGCTTCGGCAGCCGCAACAGCATCCTCAAAATATTGTTATATTGGACTCTCAGTGCGTTGTATGCCCTCTGTGTAAAACCTACCCACAGACTGCAAGTGTAGAACGTCTGACAGTAGGCTTTGAAAAGCGTCAATTTGACTTGTTCATTACACCTTGCAAATCTGCGGGCAAGCATATTACCACGCACCGCCATCGCCCTTCTCTCCCTCTCTATATCCAGGTCATCCTTTAGGTCTTCTGTAAGGATATGCCCCAGGTATTTGAACCTCTCAACTCTTTTCAAGGGCACGCCGCACAGCATGATCCTAGGTATTGTTGTAGGGTTGTATTTACTGGCTTTGAAGAGTACAAACTCGCTCTTGCTTGTATTATATCTAAGACCATGCTGCTCAGCATACCCCTCACACATCGAAATGAGTTGCCGTAACGAGTCGCTCGACGGACCCAGCAATACCATGTCGTCTGCATAACTGATGTTGTTAAAACACGTTTTATCTATATGACATCCGACATGTGCATTGCTGAGTCCCTCAATCAACTCATTCACATAGAGGTTGAACAGCACGGGAGATGTTAGTCCACCCTGACGTACCCCACATTTTAAACTATACTCGTCCGAGTCCTCACCTGCCCATCTCACGCAATTGACCTGGCTGCTGTACCAGTACTTTAATAAATCGACGCACTCACTCAAACTTTTTTTTGCATTCCTCCTAACACGTTCTTGGACGCTCAGTCACACCAGTTGGACACCTAAATTTTGTATGGAAATATTGGGACTGTTATAGCATTCCTGTCACTACAAATATATCTTTTATGTTTGTATATGACGCGTAATGCTATGCAAGGTGAATGCTATGCAATCCGCGTCAATATGAAGTATATTTTTTATACGCTATGTGACAACAAATGCTATACAATTCGGATGCATAAGCATGTCTGTCACATGACGTAGTCAAGATGGGATCTTATATGACATTGCATGTTATAGCATTCATACATCGTGCTCGATGGACTTGATGGCTGAGACTTCTGACTTCCTAAAGGCGCGATTTTTCGCTCTAAAGACTCATTTGCTGCCCTCTTCAAACAATTTTCTTCTTCTGTTTTGTTCCCTCTTTGCTTATCATTGTAATATTGAGTCCATCTCATACATGCCCCATCCCAAGCACGTTCGCTGTTCATTCGACCTCAAATTATGTGATACTACCTACAAATTATGCGTTGGAGACTGGCTCTAATCTAAAGGCCCAGTCATGGGTCTCATAGCATGTTGTAGAGAGCCGAGTGGCAATGAGCTCTCTCAAAATGAGAGGTTTGTTCTTCTAGCTGTCCAAGGTATACGCAACATTTTACGCCAACACTATACTTCTCAAAAGTGTCAATATGTACCGCATTACACTTTTTGAGTTCCCTGTAACGCACCGCCGCGTTAAGTTCTGGACGTAAAGCGTCCACCACTTTTCCTGCCAAGCGATGATTCACCCAACTTTATATTCTTTTTCGGATGCATCTGCACCAAATACAAGTCGTGAAATATACACAGAATGATACCACAAATGCGTGTCATAAGGTGCTTACCTTGTGGGAGTTGATCATCGAGCGCCAACAGGCTATAATTCACAATTATATGACCAAAACTATGACTAGTAACGTAATTATTTCAATAATAGGTATACATATTCATGCCTCACTTTTTCACATTAACCGTTATCAAAATTTTACTGTAGTGTAATTAGCAGCAAGTAAACACGTTTGTTTATTAAAATACAATGAAAACTTAAAGAAATTGTAAGAAAAACATTAATTACGATTTTATAAAAATACGTCAAAATCACTATCGCGCACGAAATTCACCCAAATTACATGTGTCCACTCCCAGACGCACCTGCCGGGCTACTAAGGGAACTGCCATACAAAGACGAATGCTATAGCATCTGCGTCACAGAAAGGGGGGCCAATTTGGAGACGTCACATTATAATTTTTAACTTCGATAAAACTATGTAATATGGCAGTACGCATTATTTGACTCTGGTGACTGGTAGAGGAAAAGTTGGTGAATAATATTATACTGTGGTTAAGCGGATTGATAAGCATTTCAACGAAGAAATTTAAAAAGAATAACGGATGCAATAGCAGGCGCGTCACTAGGAGGAGTACAAAAACGGATGCTATGCAATCCGCGTCCGCGAACGTGATTTGTCCATGAGTTACATGAGTACATAAATTAACTGTAAAATATCTTCTTATTTGTTGCTTAATAACATGCTTCTTATGTGTGGTGATGGAGGTAAGTCACCAGTTTTAATTTTATCGGGAATATTTCAAATCAAGTAATCGTTTTATCATTATTATTCAACCTGTAGATAGTCTCCCAGTGTGGACCAGGGCTAGCTGGCCACGTGTTAAGCTGGCATTGCATAATTAAGGCGTACTCGGCGACCCCACTTAACCGTCCGTCTTAACCTGCCGCCCGACTTGCCCTAACTTCCTCACTTGTCGCAGTGACCATTGCATGGTGGGCTGGCCTTAGGCCATAACTCAAAAAAACGCATGTGGTATTTTTTGGTTTCCAATGACTGAATATTATTAGCTAATAAGTGTACTTTTATTAGGTGTAAATAGATCCGGCATAACTAATTACTTTCATTCTCTAACAATCCTTGAAAGTTAACGCAACTCCCGTTTGTACGCGCTCTCTTATCAAAGGCTCATTAAGTGAACGTCATTAGTAGTGAATTCCTGAGGCGATAGTGATTTTAGTGATTATTATTAATATGGAGCTTAAAGAATCAGGTATGTTGTTTCATTTTATATACAAAGTATAACTTTTTCATTAAAAGTATATTTATAATAATAGGTCTACGAGGTAACAAAAAGTCATACAAACAGGATTAGAATATTTTGTTTACTTAAACTTCTAGTTATGTTCCCAATGAATTCTAACATCGAAAGTAGTATTGTTTTGAAGCTTGATATCTCTAGATTAACGGCCATAAAAGATTATATGCAGACGCCTGCGGGTTTGATAGTTAAAAGACTGCTACGCCTGCGTAGGCCAACGCGTAGCAGTACTACGAAAACATTACGAATGGAAATTTACCCTTTTTCTTTCTTTTTTCAGGTGATGTGTAGGTCGGATCTTTTACAAAGGGATTTTTATTTAACTTAGTAGTTCAGATACAGAAGGATGTTGTCAAGTGCTTAAAACAAATTAGTAGGAATGTTGCCAGATGTAGAAAACGTAGGTACAAGTGATTTGGATAACATAATAATGTAATTACATTGGTAGTAGACTTGTAATTTATTGGAAACCATCTTTGCGAAATCAGTGTATAGTTCTTAAGAAACATTCGAATTGGTTAAATGAGAAGCAATGTGATAATTTTCCAATAAAAATAAGGTGACTGAAAAGACGTTAAATATTGAATTGGGACAACCGTCATCATCGGGCAATTCGGAACCCTCTACTTCAGCCGGATGGCCAAAAAAAGGACTTTTCGGCTTGTAGTAAACGGTCAAAACGCAGAAGGTTAGCAGCACTAGCAACCTTGGATACATCAGTAGTCAACAACCTGACGAATATTAGCTAATTTAGAGACCAATCAAATCCTTACGATGCATGTGCTATCTCTTCTCACAGAAGCTATACTAACTAAACACCAATATTTGTTACTACGTACTTATATAAATTTTCGAGTTTATCCTATTTTACCTTCGTTTGGTAAAGTAATTGTGTGCGCGCACATAGACAAATACGAATCTCTTAAATCATTTTCTAGTAAATTCGGACCCTATGATTACGGGCCGTAGGAAACTACCAAAAACAAAAAATCTATAGTTGTCACAATGTGTACTTATTTAACTAGATGTTTAAAATACATTTTAGATGAATCTAAAATATTAGTTGATCTATGTTAGTTTTTTAAGGTGACTGACACGTGACGTGAAATATTTTGCGTTGCATAATTTGTACGATATTAGCATCTCTGTAAATAATTAATTTTTAATTTTAAATATAGATTTTTACAATATAATTAGGAAAAACTGTTTGTTCTATTATATTATTCAAGAATACGTTGTAATTTATTTCTTAATTCAATTTTTATAAGGCTTTAAAATTGTACGGATTTTGCATATTTTTTTGTTATCAGTTAGATATTTATTATGCTAAAATATACAAAGAAGAATTATTTATTACTGTTTTTTTACTAGATATTTAAACAACAAACATGAACATATTTTTATTTTGAGGGTATCTTTGATACTTTCGGAGAAATCCATTTTGACCCTTTCTCCATACAAGCCGAGCCACCGTGCATTGTTACGTTTGGGTAGGTGCTTATTTACTTAAACTTGAGTTGATGTAAGCTATAAGTTGTTTAGGTAATTGCCATAAGAATATGTTTAACACAATAAACACAAAACAATTTTTTTAATTATTTCTGTAGAGATATCTCGGCACCGAACTGAAATAAATTGAATATTTTTTCAATGTGTATCAATACTATTTAAGGTTACAACGAAAACTGCCTTACTGCGGGTACTAATCTCAAACATTTGCAGCAGTAATACTGCAGTAGTCTGACTCCGAACGTCACCTTATAGGTGACATTTTGAACTGATACGAAAAAACTTTTAGCGCTTTATTTTCAAACGGCTAATAGCTTTAAACAAATTTAAATACAACTCACTAGGACCAACCAATCCACGCTTTATTTTCAAACGGCTACTACTAGTTTTAAACAAATTTAAATTTAGACAACTCACTAGGACCAACCAATCCACAATTTCCCCAAGATCTAGAAAAGCAACTATTCAAATTAAATTCCTCTTGGTCAAAACACAGAACCTTGGCAACTGCGACAACTCTTGTAACTGTTTACCTACAACTTTAGGGTTTGACCCTAACTCTGTCACAATGCTCGCCATTTGAATAGGGGCCCATTTAAATAATGGACTTGGTATTTCGCCTTTGCTTTACAATTTTGCTAAGATGTTGGATTAAGGAGCAGGTGATGTGCTTAATTAAATTGTTTTGGTTTGTCCGAACTTGGACAAATATGGTTTACATTTTTGATAAAGGTTTCGTTGTTGAACCACTGGACCCAAAAGGTAAAACGGGACCCTATTACTAAGACTTCGCTGTCCGTCCGTCCGTCCGTCCGTCCGTCCGTCCGTCCGTCCGTCTGTCACCAGGCTGTATCTCACGGACCGTGATAGCTAGACAGTTGAAATTTTCACAGATGATGTATTTCTGTTGCCGCTATAACAACAAATACTAAAAACAGAATAAAATAAAGATTTAAATGGGGCTCCCATACAACAAACGTGATTTTTGACCAAAGTTAAGCAACGTCGGGAGTGGTCAGTATTTGGATGGGTGACCGTTTTTTTTTTGCTTTTTTTTTGTTTTTTTTTTGCATTATGGTACGGAACCCTTCGTGCGCGAGTCCGACTCGCACTTGCCCGGTTTTATTTTTTATTTATCTTAACTTGCACAATCAAAGTACAATGTACAAATGGTGATATTTATGCTAAAAAATGCTATCTATCAGTTAACCATTGGTTCAATCAAACGAAAACACAATATAAGTAATATTATGCCATATCAAAAATCGAGTTTAAAAGAGTTAGAATGCACCTTGTGCACAGTTTGAATTTTACTTTGTGTCTAGCGATCGCGACTTACAGATAAGACTGATGTACTCGTATTTTAAATCAAGTCACATGAAATCCCAGTCCAATCATGAATCTCCAGACACATATTGTGACTTTCGATCCATTTTTCTTATTCGTAAAGAAATAATGCTGATGTGAACGGAAGTGTCCTAATATAAATACCCATATATTTAAATGATATCGTGGTAAAAAATAATTATGGCAGCATAAACTGCCGTATCTACAAATAAATGATATGGTAGTAGAAAAATTTTGCAATTATTAATTTTTTATACTCAACTGAAGAATACAAAACTAGGCATATAAATTAAATTTTGCTAGGATAAACAATTGATTTAATCATAATTTATTTTAACATTAATTAATTTCCGGGCAACCAGAAATATACAAACAAGGCACTATTCAAGTATCATGTCAGAGGAGTTTTTTTGTTTTTCATTATTTTGGTACAAGCTATAGGCTCATTACGCGCAGTGGGCCATTTATCCACAACCTACATAATCCCCACCCCCACTTAATTATTTACCACCGAACTAAGCGCCCGTATTAGCACCGGCCTCTGCACATAGCCCTTCATTTAATATCCGACCATTTAGTGCGATGCCATATTTGTCTTGATCTAAACTGGGTGTGGATTAAGAGGAAAGTGGACGACCGCTTCCTCATACAAACGTAGTCCTGATTTCCCTCTCGGAATATTTACGTTATGGAAATATTTTTACATATTTCTTTGATTTTACTTTCAATTTTTAATTATTAAATAGATTAGTAGATAGGTATAATATCTCTCTTCATTGTCACACCTAAATTGATCAAAGATAGAGAAAAAACAATTAATTAAAGATAGAGGTAAACTATAGGCTGTATTATCGCTACAAAAAAGAGCGATCTATTCCAGACAACTTTTTGGTAACGAAAAAAAATGTGATATTTTTTTGGAAGCTCTTAAGTCTTAAGAGCTTCCAAAAAGAGATTAAGAGAAGTTTTAACTCTTACAATAATTAAAAAATTGAATTAAAGGCATAAATAACTGTGGTTAATATATTTACCTTGTAAACATAATTCCATACTGTCAATATCCAGTGAGGAAAGTGTGAACCACGTTTGTATGGATGACGGTTGTCCGTTCCTCTAAATACGGAATTTTGGGAGCCCTGTCCCGACCGGGTGGTCAGTAGGGTGACCACGTGCCGTGCAAACACTTAGACATGGGTGCTGGCCAAAGAGTGACTGAATAATAGATGGGACAAAGTGATCAGTTAGTGTCACTTAGCGATAATAGTTGCACAGGGGTGCTTAAAATTGTTGAACATTTAACGTAGGTAAGTTAATAAAATATTCTCTCTAACATACCAAACTATTATATATTATAAACGTTTAATTATATAGGGTAATAGCGTCCGTATAAGCTAAGTTTACAATACCTAATTTAAATATCACAATGTGAGGGTGTATTAATATGAACGTCATTTTCATAGAAATTTCACAGTCGTTGAAAGTCGTGCGTCCAATCACCAAGTCGTCAAGGTCGTGTCAAAACCAGTTCAAAACCGTAGCAAGTTGTTAAATTTTAATCGAGCTCCAGGAATACTAACTGTGCATATTAAATAATCCATATCTACGGAATTAGTAGAAGCACTATTTTTGCGGCCATCAGGCGGAAATCCTTAGGCTGTACCAAATTCTAACGATGACATTTCACTTCACTGTAAAATTTATACGTACCTCTCGCGTCGAATGTCCCTATGACAGTTCATGTTAGTAGCTGTCATTTTTTCAGAAATATACCTATCATTTAAGTAATGCAAAGGTTAAAAGCATATTTCTTCAATTATTCAAAAAAATATATATAAACCAAAAGAGACTTGTAGAAACTGTCATAGGGACGATTAGGTATTCGACATGAGAGGTGTAGATGTTTGATTAATAATTTAGTACGACCCCTCTGCGAAACTCATTCTTCATTATAGTGCGAACAAACACTCAAGTTCTGCCAAGACAACGGCGGTGCCATCTGCAAGCGGTCAGTCGGACCCTCCAGTTTATCGATTTGTACCTGATTTATAAATCAAAACACAAATAGAAGGTCCGGCCTCCTTTCTTAATGGTTGGTATGGGTATTCATTAATGTCTTCCACTTTGCTTTAGCTTACTACATAACTTACCTACTCCGTTGGCTCAGCGACCCAAAATGAGACTTGGCCTCCGACACAAGACAGCGCTGCTTTTCTCGGTCCTGCGCTACATCTCTATTTTTTTCTTTAGGTAGGTCTCTGTATTTTTATCTCAGGTGATAAATGTAGCAATTAAATAGTAATTATATATACACACGGGGTAATGCAGGACTTTTTTCACAAACAATGGACTTAAACTACTAAACCAAAAACAGTAAATAATTGAAAGAAAAGCATTTGCTCATCTGTTGAAGCGAGTCTGATTCAAATAATAAGTATTTTTTTCCAATATTACACATTTTTACCCGCATCTTTATTGGGTCTCGGGGACGTCAGTCATCCGTCGGAAATAAATGTAAATACAATTTTCTCGTGACACTAATAACAATTTAAAGTGACATCGAGTACATCCTGTCATTCAACATTTGCCTTTACCATCATACTTAGGGGCTGTCCATAAATTACGTCTCGATTTTTGACGATTTTTGACCCCCCCCCCCTATAAACATCCAAAAATCATGCTTCAAATTCCTCCCATTTCCTCCTACTTCATGCTACCGTCATCCGATGTCCAGACCCCCCCCCCCTAATTTGAAATGACGTAATTTATGAATAGCCCCTTACCTACTATTTATATTTACTACCTCGGCGGTTGGCAAAGAACAGACGCTTAATTGTTCTTTACCAGCCGCTGATTTGTCAGGACCTTATTGTAAGGACATATCACATAAGACAACCGATCGTCGGTTAAAGGTATTACTTTGAGTATTGTATTGTATTTTATTGTAGCACAGGCAGGTTTTCGACATTCCGCAAAACGACGACTAGCGCCTATTTTGCCTACTGTTACTATCTTAACTATTATTTTTGCCGGAAATTCAACAAAATGTGATAAAGTTCTGTAATATTACGTTTTCATGTTAAGTGTTAGGTACAAACAAAAAAAATCTTAGTAATAAACATAAACTAAAAACTACAGCAAAACAGGAAATGAAAAACTCCATTAAATCAGTACCTTTGTTTTTACGGCTGTATCGGGAAAGTTTCCCAAGTCACTTAGCATAAGTACTATAAGTAGTGCCCCCTACCTGCAACAACTGTCGTTACATAAATAATAAGAGGCCGACCAACAACACTCAATCTAGTAAAGAAAATACAGTAGACATGACATAATAATAGAAATGCTTTATTTTATATAAATTAAAGAGAAGTGCACAACACAAGCCTAAGGGTCAGTTGCACCAAACTGTCAGTCACCGTTAAAGCGTTCGCTAAAAAACTTTTTTTTCTATTTGCCCGCCACCTACTCTATCGATAATGTCACATATATCGATATGTCACCGGTACGTATGGAGGTCCAAGGGGGAGGCCTATGTTCAGCAGTGGACGTCTTATGGCTGAGATGATGATGATGATGATCGATGTCATGGGAAAAAATTAAATGCAGTAAAGAAAACGTTTATTTAACAGGACATCGACATTGGATTTGACATTTCCTGCTGCAACGCAGCAATATTGCACTGCAAAGTTAGGGTAACATTCCATTTCTGACCGCAGCTGCACTACACTAGTACGATACGCGTCGGTGTTATTGTCAATTTGCATAGTAAAATGAATGCTAGCGCTGCTGTCGTTGGAAATGGACTTTGACCTTTATCCTCGGTTTTAGGTATTATTATTTTAGGTAAACCAAACTTACCTAGTGCCAGAAGTAATTTAATTACATACAATTATGTGCAAGTTGCGGTTTTCAAAAAGCTGGAATAGTATTCTGAAACTTCAGGAAACAAAGGAATTTTTTATTTTAAATAGAAAATTTCAATTCTAATATAAAAATATGAGAAGTACCTACTCGTAATTTTTTCAATGTCAAAATTTTGCAATTTTGTAACTTTTAGAAGGCCTTTTTGATGTAATCTTACACTACCTAGCCTACTGTATCTGTATCCTCTCGATGATGTTTACCTCTCTAGCAAAAATATGAAGAACACGCATTATTCGGCCACGGCGGCGGTTAGCAGCTCATCCACCTTGTTTACGCCCGTTTACGGCCCGGGCCGTGTTTTATTGTCAATCTACTTGAGAGATTGAGGAAAGCTGAAAACTGAAATGCTTTGAAACGGGTAAAAATATTGGTTTGTATGTAAAGGTGGCTTCTAAAATTTTTTTTAGAATGTATTAGGCAAGAAAATATGTTCCTAATTACACAACGGTATGTACCTACAGATACACAAGTACGTTGTAATAATTAAATTAAACGTGTATAATTTAACAGAAAAAAGTACATAAAGCGAACAAAGGTATTATTATTTATTTTAATTTTCTGGACAGTGTTTACCTGCTTTTTTTTCAGAATTTTAGTTAATGGTAATTTTAAAACGAAGTTATATGCGATTAAGTCCCGTTTGCATAATTTTTATCCATTTTTTATATAGACTGTTATCCAATTTAATATCGTAAAGAACAAAATAATATTTAGTGAAGAAATATGAAGAAGGCCGAACTAAGTCGGTCGTTGACCGTGGGGGTTTAGTGGGGCGCACAACTATGTGGAAAATTTTTAATCAATACAAATTAGGTTGAGGAACGCCGGCCTCGGGCGCCGGATGTACGGGCGCACTGTGGGCCTCAATATGCAAAGTAGGTAAAAATAAGTAGATTTATTTACGAAGAAACATGGGTTTGATAAGTACATACATCAAACAACAAATATAACAGTAGTTGGATCTGCAAATAAATAAAACATTATTGTTACTAAATAAACTGAAATAAACTATCCCCCGGCAGCGTGGTACTAAAGATGCTAAAAGCTAATTTACGAAATGTGGAATACATAATTATTTTTTCCTATGAAACTAATTATGTACTTGAGAATTCTAATACCTACATGAAATTTATATTCGGATCCCAATTAATAAATACAATATTATTTTATTTCGACATTCGGCTAGATTGCTGATTAAAATTCTACCTACTTATTTTTAAATTCAATACCTACTTGATAGATACAATTTCTAACTCTTTTTAGCTTATTTTTTCTATACACATTGGTTAACCTATGTAATTTTTCATTATTTATCAGTAGCTGCTCCTTGTAAAAAAAAAATATTTAACTGTTTTTTGTCCGTAACACCTAACTTAACAGCCCACAGTGCACGATGCATACTCGCAGCATCTCGGGATAAACTTGCTTAACAAGCTCCCGATATTGATTTATCGAGCAGGCAGGTACCCTGCTTAGCTATGCGCTGAGTGAATCTTGAGAATTAGCCGACTTGATTTAACACATTCAACACCAAGAACCCGACTGTCGGGTACACTGTTCGTAGCGACTACGCGCTACATACGACGAAACCGTGGCTACGCGCTACGAGCGTAACCCGTAGCACTTAGTGGTATTGAATGTGTTAATAGAGACCACAAAAACTTTGATCAAAATAAATATTGACTCAGTCTCTCATTTTGCATTTACCTACGTAAAAGATACCTAACTCTAAGCTTTATTAGTTTATATTTTGACAAGAATGCATACCTACTACAATATGGCGTACTCTTGTCAACCAATGTTTGTATTTGAGGGCCAAGATAATACATATTCGTTCAAGCCATTATAAGCTTGACTTACTTTTCGCCGACGGTTGATTTCAACCTAATATTAAACATGACAACTACTTAGATGTATCGTTTTAAAAGAAATTAATTTGTTGTCGATAAGATGGGTTTGCTGAAAAGTGTTATTCTAAACGTCAAACTTCTATGAAATTATGACGTTTACGTAACACTTGCACCGTCTTCTGGGCTATTGCTGCCAACTTAGCTTGGTCTGAGTTTATAATCTTTATCGTAGTATCAAATTATATTTTGTTCATTTTCTTAATGACATACCATGTACCTAAGTAATGCTCATGTTACTTTATGGTGAATTAATGAAACTGAAATTGAAAACGTTATTAATAGGTACTAGTAGAGTAATGCCTGTAGATTCACCCATCAGTAACATTCCTGCGTACATCGATGTTTGCTGAGACTCTATTCGCGTATGTTTGCTTGGATTTTATTATTTTAATTTGGAATATCTGGATTCGGTATGGAAATCACAGAGGTATGCGAGGGTGAAGTCAATTTCGAGTTCGAGTGGGAATAACGTTACTTTTTATAGATAACGCTCGTGGACTTCTTGATATGAAACGATACTAGAATAACTTTATGCAGACAAGTAGGTATGCATAATATGTACAGTAGATGTACGGGCAGGTACCTATTTACGCTATGAGTGGGTGAGTTCCTTGGGTAAAATGGGTACACTTTTCATTATTGTAAGTTCCATAATTGTTAGACTACCTATATCTGAAGTAATTTTCAACAACAATAGGTACTGTTCATGATATCTAGTTAGAACTTAGTTTATAGATAGAGAAGGATCGCCCTGAAGATTCCGATATATAGCCCACTCGCCATCAGTATGCGCTATTTGTAAGTCCACCGTCACAGAATTTGTCCATTTTCTACTGCGGTTTGTTCTTCTCCTCAAAAGTTTGCCGACCCCTGGCTGTAGTACTAAAAAAAGCGTTATAAAACCTTAAATAAAGGCGTAGGTGGCTAAAAAACTAAGCAGCCGGCCGTAATGGCGCTTCCCTGTCGCGCCGCCGCCGCCACCGCCGCCGCAGCCTCAGCTTTTTGTACTAGGTGAACTTTTACTGACGTTTTATATTTAAAAAAAAACGTTTATGGACTGTTTTCGAGAGTCTTGAGTGTTAGGTTTGAATTGCGAAACAAGAATGAACACGTAAAAAGTTTTAAAATAATTTTACTTAAGCTTAATACGGGTAAGTGTGCCACGCGAATAAGTGTGACTACTAGTCTTCACATGGGAGCCTGTTTACCGTTTACATTGATTAAATGTAAAGAAATTAAAGTCCATTGTTGGTCAACTAAGGGTATCCCCTGTTATGCGAGTGTTTAACACGATTATATTACCTATCAGTAGAGGTAATATTGGTGTCACGAACACCGGTCCACCATTATTGTCACAAATTATTGACCTTATTTGAAACGTATTACAATGAGACAAGGTCTACAATATAAAAGGTCAATTAAATGTGCTGCTGTTTGTATATCAGACGGACATCCGTAGCGATAACGTACGTGGACTCGATTTTACCGAGTGCGCGCCGAAAGGTCGTTCCAGAACATTATTTATGTTTTCAGAAGTGGCATTTGCCTTTTTCATGACAACTTATGCATCCGCGTGTAAATTGATAACTAATTTTGCGTTGGAATTAAGTAATATGTGCAATGTCAAAGACAATGTCCAAACACGGCCTCAGTAGGTAAATAATTATCCTTTGCTTGGGACTGGTCATTTGCTACACAGAATCAATTTAAACACACATTCGAGTGTAGTGGACACTTCAATCCGTGTGCAGTCTTGTGACCCTCTACTTCAGTAAGTTCTGCACCGAAGAACACAGAGCTACATTGTCTATGGAGACTCCTGGTCCATAGATATTTAACGTAATGGTGTTAAGCACACATTCGTGTGTAGTGGACACTTCAATCAGTGTGCAGTCTTGTGACGGTCCACTTCAGTAAGTTCTGCGAACACCGACCGACGGACAAAAAGCTACACTGTCTATGGAGTCACCAGTTCATGAAACTATTTACGTGATGATGATGATGCTCTCCTGACCGATTTCGGCCACAGCGACTGTGTGCTCTGGAGTAGGCAATTTTTAACTCGTGTTATTAGAGTGTAGCTGATCCACTCTCCCTTAAGTGGCTCACGTACCCTATCTTCTTGCTAAATACTCGAGCGCATTTTGGGCACGTCAGCACACCACCTAAATAATTGTAGGAAATTGAGGCTGGCGGCCGAGTTTTAAGCTCATCTCGTTTTTTGTCGAGCTCACTGCGGCGTTCAGCCTCAAAAACGCGACTCGATCACGAATGAGGCGCCGCCATTTACGTGATACTTGAAACATGTGTAAGATAATACTTTGTATACAAATCTTAATCGACAACCGGTCTGACCTAGTGGATAGTGACCCTGCCTGCGAAGCCGATGGTCCTGGGTTCGAATCCCAGTAAGGGCATTTATTTGTGTGATGAACACTAATATTTGTTCCTGAGTCATGGGTGTTTTCTATGTATATAAGTATGTATATCATCGCCTAGCACCCATAGTACAAGCTTCGCTTAGTTTGGGGCTAGGTTTATCTGTGTAAGATGTCCCCTAATATTTATTTATTATTAATCACTGAATTTTAATGCTATACTTAAAGAGTATTTTATTAACGGAACAAAAATCAAAATAAAAACAATTAAAAACTGATCTTAAAATTAATGAATGAAAACAAGTTAATTTTAATTAATAGATAAGCGGCTGGCAGCATTTCCGCTGTATGGCAATGGCTGTTCAACATCAGCGAAGAAGCTATCAGCTCTACGGCCGCCGGTTACATTACTGCTACATTTGTTTTGTTAGTTCATTAAATAAGGTAAGTTCGCTAATTCTTAATTTTTCAAAATTGCCTACTCCAAAAATTTGACCTACGTCTGTGGCGTGAACACAATTTCTTCGAATGCCTAAGGCTGAGACGGTCAGCACTTGGACATCGGCGATGCGACAATACACGTACACACCACATCCACTCACTCCACAGACTAAATCCATTCCGCTTCCGGACTTTACAAACTGTCACTTAAGCCAAACAAGTAAAGTGTAAAGAAATAGGCTGTGGCGGTAGAATCTAAAATGTGTACACACATGATGGCCTCTTAAATAACGTACTTAGACGCTTGTTAAGGCAAAGTTTATTAGAGACTCCTTTATGCTCAGTTCCTGGTCTAAGTGAGATGTTAAGTTTAAGCCGGGATTAAGTTAAGGGTCCTGTCGGCCCGGGGCATTCTTAAACTTATAGGTTCCCGAATTTAGTGGGGACACGGTTTATATTTTCCACTTTGGCACGGTGTGAGAAAACTCTCTAGGATTTAAGTTCGGGATGGAAATGTAAAGCATGTTCAACGGTAAAGTAGAAGAGTGAAACAGCATAGTATTTTAGAAATTCGGGGACTAGGTTTAAAATTTTAAATATTTTTTATTTTAGTTGCAGGCATGTGAATTCTTAAAAATTCAGTTATAAGTACCTACTGTTCTTTAAGTATTGTAAATATGTGTATAAGAAACTTCAATACAATTTTTTGTACTTCAAGTCCCATTTCAAAACTCTACGTCAGACACTTGGCTTTTCAACTTGTTTGAAAAGAGAAGAAAAAATCTTATCTAGTGCTTAAAAACGTTTGGAATATGTTATTTATGTTAAAGTAAGAACTCAGACTACGTAATATTTAACAACATAGGTAGGAATTTATACGTTTTTTTATAACTGACAAATCATTAACACTCGTTTTTCCAATGACTATGCAATATTTAAACTACTTGAAAAACAAATAAAATTATTATGTACTTAGATAATTTTCTAAACCCATTGTCTCAAACAAAAGGCTAAGCCAAACTAATGATCAAGGAACCGTCATTAGCCAAAAATGCAGTGAAAGAGTCACTATACTTTCACCACATAAAAGGCCTTTTGTGTATAGGAAAAGTGTATGACTTATGACGTTTTGCAAATTAAGGATCCTATTCTTCAGGCGCATCTTTTGTGTGCCCCTCTCGGGGTAATAAATTTGTTACACCGTTAGGGTGAAAAGAACAAGTCATTTCAATGTTCTTCTTAAGGGTTTTTGTGCTTAACGTTGGAAGGGCTTAAGTGTGGAAGGTAGTATAACGATAGAATAGCGTGGAAAATTTAGGGTCATAAATTAATTATACAGTCATATTGTACAAAATCTTAACCGATACCTAATTATAAGGATTTATAAAGGTGACATTCCTACGTATTGACAAATATCGTCTGACTGATAATAGTAAACCTTTGGTCAATAGTACCTATTGAGCAAATTATGTCCCAAGTGCCTCTCAAAAACTCAGGAAATAAAGATTTGCAACTATTCTTTAAACCTCATTAGTAGCAAATAAGCAGACGACCTGTCTGAGGGTAAGCGGTCACCGCTTATAGTATGAATGGACATTGGACAATCCTTTTTTGAAGACCCCCATTCTGTAGTCTCTCAAGAAAACCTCGGCGGAGAGCTCATTGGCCTCATTGCACATTTCAAAGTTAATTCCAGTCTGTGTAAATTTGTTATTCAAATAAACAAAGATTGCTCTAATATGCGAACGAATATGCCTTTCAGAACATAATAATTAATATTTATACCTACTTGAAAGTGAGAAATGCAATTCAACCAACTTTGTTCATCTCAGTAATGGCGTCAAAGTCCAAGATTAGCAAACGAGCGATACGAGTTGTAATTACCTGAGCCCACTGCTGGGCTCATCCCACCGCCGCGGGCTAACGGCACAACTTGCAGAATAACCGGGAGATTACACGTCGGGCCCAACATAGCGGACACGGCTACAGCAGGTCTACTAATGTGCCCACTGCTGGGCTCATCCCACCGCCGCGGGCTAACAGCCCAACTTGCACAATAACCGGCAGTATACACGTCGGGCCCAACATAGCGGACACGGCTACAGCAGGTCTACTAAATACCTAATATGTCCACTGCTGGACTCATCCCTCTGCCGCAAGGTAACGGCCCATATTGCACAATAACCGGGAAATTAATTACCCAATACAGTGGATGCCGATATAGCAGGCCCAATTAGTCTCAGCTCACTGCTGGGCCTGAATACTATAGCTTTTACAATTCTGTTATCATTTAACGCTTATTTAAATTTAAGTATTTCAAATATGGATATGTTGCAAAACTTTTTTTGCGGCGTATGATGGACTTTATGACGTATTATCCACGTGATAAAATGCATCACTTTCAACATCGTGCGATTGAAAGAGAGAGACATTTTTATCTTTACGCTGTCACGTAGACAAACTCCGACTACCATAGTATATTCCTATCGTGATTGTTTCACCGGACGGTCTCATTAGAATATCAGCGCTGGAACTTTCCAGGATCATGCAGAGATGAGACCATTTCATGGCACTTTCTCATTATTTTTTGAATAATTTTATATTCTGTATTTGCGGTTTATACTGTGCTTAGAGTTAGAACAAGACAAGTCTGCAACGATTTTGATAGGACACGCAGTGCAAGTGTTATTTATACGTCACAATTTCATAGAAGTTTATGTAAAATAACACATGCACTGCGTGTGCTATCAAAATCGTTGCAGACTTCTCTTGGTCTAATCTTACCTATTTCTGTTCTATTCTATCTGTGTCCATACAGATCCTCAGCAAATGAACCTACTGTTCTCTGTCTCCCATATGTAAGGTGCGCTAACAGTAAACAATACTCATAGCAGAATTGAATATTAAGATAGGTGGGGAAGGTACAAATAGTTGCCAACAGAGAGTAATCAAGCGGGATATTAATGTTTACAGCGGTACGAGTATGAGGTGTACACGTTACCACTTAGTTTATGCTTTTGAACTATCTAGAATTGAGTATCAAGATCGGGTAAGTATATCATCTAACCATCTTAAGGGTACAAAGGATTGCTCGATATAGTTTAGAATTCAGAGTACAGTTGTTTGGTCTAGGATCTCAATAAATATACATATACGAGTAATAGTAAATTATAGACTCAGCAACAAATAACAAATACCTACTCGTGGCTAGGTAATACCTACATAAATGCCGTCAAAGGCCGTTCGGCTATTGCCTATGTATTCACTGGCTTGAACATCCGGTATTAATTAAATCCAAGAGCGTCTCAACTAAACCTGATGGATCTGAACCTCCAATTCAATAGAATTCATGAGAAATCAAATTGATAGGCACTGGTATATAAACATGACGAAAACAATAACTAGAAAAACAACATGACTAATAACAAGACAAGGTACCTACCTACTTTTTAAATTATAAACAAATTTAATTTGTAACGTACCTTACATACCTATTACATTGGCAATAAACCAATGTATGCACTTTCCCCAATGAGGTAGAAAACTACAGTGGAAGCAAGGCTCGGAACCGGTTTTTTCTTTATACAAAAACTACCGGTATTTTGATTTATTATTTTTAATGGGACAATCTAATCAGACGAAGTTGTTACCTAAGTAAGTACATGATTCAGTTCTACGAAAAGAGCATAAAATAATTAAAAATATAGGGCTATTATGGATTTAAAAAGACCGGTTCCGAGCCCTGACTGGAAGAGCACCTAATATATAATATTAATAATTATATAATTTTTAGGTAATTCTGGAACTTGCTACGTATTTCAAATTCTTTCTACTGACCTTACATAATGACCTAATCCAATTCCTATTTCTATCAATGTATGGAACTTGTAACCACAACCACACTCGTTACATATGCTCCAAATGTCCCAAGTAACCCAGTGAAGTATACAAGAATAGTGCCGTCTCTCATTAATAATTACAGGCCAGTTCGTGCACTCGCCGGACTTGAAGCCGCAACTTGGAAGTTGCTACAACTTGATCATATATTTGCGTCCTGCTGGTACAGTACTTGTGCTGTTATCAGTACGTTGACGGCACTTGTATGTACAGAATACGATCACTCTAAATTTACACGAAAAATTGAGTACTTTTGGCAATGAAAAGCAAATAGCCTCGTCATACTTTAGGAGGCAAACGAGCAGACGGACCACCTGATGGTAAGCGATTACCGCCGCCCATGGACACCCGCAACACCAGAAGGGTTGCAAGTGCGTTGCCGGCCTTTAAGGTGGGATTGTAATGCCGCGCAAATAAATACAAATACAAATACAAAGCCTAAAGGATGACTCATGCTAGACCGGGCTGGGGCCGGCCGGAGCTTCCGGAGCTTCGTTTTCTATGGAAAGCACCACGTGATCACCGATCACCCGTCATAGAAAATGACGTCGGACGCCTCGATCTGGGTCCGGCCCAGTCTAACGTGAGTCATCCTTAAATCTCCTTTTTAACCCTTAAACAGGTTGTGTATCTATAAGTACCACATAGCAAAATATTTTTTTTTTGACGAGCTGAGTAAATACAACGACCGCAAAATGTCATCGCCGTAAAGTCTATTAAGTGGGTTATATCGGAACGTAAAAAAATTACAGGTGTCAAAACAAATTTCGTTGAAAATTTAGTTGTCAAGTTCAAATCGACAACAAATGGCAGTTTTTGTACGTTTCTCCCGCTGTATAAGTTCGCTACACCGAAAAAAAGTACTGTAAGTATTTTGTTTTGTATTTTTATGGTAGATTATTAGATAATGTATGTGTAGTAAGTCATAACTTACCTTAGTTATTGTTTTCTGATAAAATATTCGATGTAAAAGTTTGCGGTTTGTATGAACCCTCTGCCCGTCTGGGGCACGTTCGAGTGGTTTATAAGTGGCATCTGCCCTGCAGGGAGTTTAGATGACATTTAAGGGTAAGATTCATTACTATGTACAAAAATAATATATTTTCCTTTGGTTTTTAAATTAAATATTTATTCAACGGTCAATCTTACGAGCCACGACATCCATGCGAGCCAAGAAAGTGCTGGCAGTTAGTGCATTTTGTGACGCAATTGTAAATGTGATGTGCACATGACTTGCCCTTAAAACTACTCTGTATGGCTAACAAGGCAGTGACCATATAAGGACCACGTAGCACCTTTGTTCACGAGCAGTGGGCATATAAAAACCACCGGGTTTTTTTTATTGAATTAGGGGTAATTAAAAAAAAATCAAGAAATTACTTTTCATTTTAAGCTATTACCTACCCGAATCAGTAATCAAAGTAAAAAATTCGTCAGGCCTGTTTAAGGGCTAAAACATTAATAATGCTGAGGCTAACCAATAGTATCGGGTTGTTGATGTTGGATGGAGTTAAAATACTGGTTATGCCAGAACGTTGGTGCTAATCCGGCCGGCCCGTGCGGCAGAGTTTACAATTTGCTATTTAATCTATTTTGGATCTTCGCTGAGCTTGCATGAGAGGTGCAGCTTCGCTAGGTATAATCACGTTATTGACGTTCATTTGGTTAGCTGGGATTTCGTTTGAACTTACAAGTCTTACAACTTTAACATGTGTGGCAATCGGGAGACTCCTTTGATTCAAGCAAATAATGTAGATATCAGAGAACTTACATAGTAGGTTGCTCTGTGGCATCTGTGCTATTTTCTATAAGGTACCGTTTTGTTTCGGACTGCACCATTACTGCAATTACTGCACAGTTACTGCTGCAGTATTGCGGCGTAATAGTACCTATTGCTGAAAATATTGCTACCTACTGCAAATGTCAAAAATCAGGGCGGCAACATCGATTGTGACATTTGCACACGAAACATAATTCCTTGAGTAGTCGTAAAAGAAAAATGTGGCGAGGAAATCATCAGTGTAACAGACACAAAACTGTTAAGTATGTGAAACAATTTCATTGCAAAAATAACAATTTGTTTTTTCGTATTTATGTACAATGAAATATGCTACATCTGTTATCTACAATACAAAGCATATTGCATAAGTATGTAAGTGTAAAACAACACAAACAGAACGGAATCCAATACTAAACTACAACACAGTCCAGAGGCCCAACTTCCCGCGGTCAGTTTACCTAAGACTAAACACCTCATACGTTGCCGACCCCTGACTTCCTACGAGACTTTAATCCCTATACGGAGTGTTCTTTCAATTTAAACTCATTTCACGAGAATGTGCTAAAGTGCCGGGCAGGGGTGGGCAACCGCGGCCAGTTTTACCTAAGATGGGCTCTCAACACTTTGCACCGTCGTTACCGACCCCTGACTTTGTATTAGACTTACTCTTAGCTATACAGAGTGTATTATTATTTCGCGATAAAACTGGAAATTGATTGTAAAAACATGCCATACGAATAAATAAATTAATAAAACAGGGAACAATATTAAAGGATTGTTAAACGGTTTTATAATGGAAAGTCGTCAACGATTTTATTACCTTATCCATTATTATGTATTATAATATATTTATAGGTAGCTCCAAAAACGAAACTTGCAAAGTGATATTGCTGAATTTTTTTAATTACTTTTTAGGTCCTTCCTAAAGTAGCGTTTTGTATAAACATCTGAATAAATAGTAAATTTCAAAATACAATCAAAACAGGTTATACTAAAACTTGTATTTGGAACCTAATGATAGTAGGTAAAGTATTTCTACAAATTGTCACAAGTGTTATAAATGTTATAATGGCTAGGCTAGGAATCAGTAAGCAAGATTTTATTTGCATTATTCTAACATTTTTAAAGCACACTTCAATAAGAATTAATTAGAGTCCAAGCTAGTTAACGCTGCATTTCATTTGCAATGACGAAGTCATCATTCATATCCAATTTCTATGAAAATATGACGTTTATAATGAAACTCCCACACTTTATTCTCTTCATGTCGGTGTAAAGTTAACTTAGACACCTTCTATATTCAAATTAATTTAATTTCCACACACCCTGTAGTCACAGGGCAGGGTGGGCTCACACGGAAACTTAACGCAAATACCGCCCCCCGCCGCGCCGTCCGAGAACAATTTCTTAATCGGCCATAACTCGGACTACGAGTTGTCCACTACATTCGGCCAGTGTTGTGATTAAAATTTGGATTCAATTAAGAGAGGGAAGGTAAGTAAGTGTGTTATGGTGGTTAGGAAAGTTTCGTGCTTAATTAAAATTGAATGCAACTAGTGCCAGGTCGGTAACGCGCATGTAATACCTCTGGAGTTGCAGGCGTACATAGGCTACGGTAACTGCTTACCATCAGGCGGGCCGTACGCTTGTTCGCCACAGACGTGGTAAAAAAGAGTCCTTTTTCTAGTTGAGCGAGTAAAAAGAAGATTTCGGTTTCAGCTTATATTAGGATTTTTACAAGTTACTAAGTCGTATATCTCAATCGATTCTCATGTAATTTTGTAAGCAGGTTTGACCGTTTTAGTCGATTCCATTTTTATTTTTTTCTTAATGGAGCCAAGGGTGTTAATAAGTACAGCTCCACCAGTAGTTATGCCTAACCAGCAACCTACGTGACGGCAACCTAGGCAGCACATCTTAATCGCCCAGAACTCTAACTACGACTTGTCAATTACATTCGGCCAGTGTTATGATTAAAATTTGGATTCAATTACGGAGGGACCTGACCGTCGTTGTGAAGTAAGGTGCTATTATAATGTTATGATGGGCGGCAAAGTTTAGTGCTTAATTGTGCTTGATTAGAATTTTATTCATCCATCGTCCTTTTTCTATAATAATACTTTAACCTCTCGCGTTTTGTACACATATTTTATGTCATTAACGGGTCTAATGCGATTAAATTTCATTATTTTACCTCTTATCCGATGTTTCAGCCAGGTTGCACTAGCTGTGGTCACGAAAGTCTTCCGTAAAATGCGTTTGTACGGAACAGTTCATGGAAAGCCATTGAGCGAGTGGAGCAAACGTCTCCGTATCTGCTTGGGCAAATAATCTTGCATATTTCTATACGGATTTCTCCTCTACAAGTTGCATTTCGCAACTGATTCGCGTGAAATTTTGTGAGCTGTTTTTTTTATTCATAGGTTTTATTGCATTTTTTCAAAAACCATGGGGGTTGGCGAGGTCTACTCTTTACAGAGCCACTAAGTAGTTATGCCTAATCACTAATCACCAACTGAATTCATAGTGACAGTATCAGAACAAAAGGTTGATTTGGACCTATGAATTGATTTCCTTATTCGTCCATGACTCATAACCCGATTCAGACTAATCAATTTGTTATGGTTTTGGATTGGTTTTGATAGAAAAAGACAGTTATTATTCAAGTAGGCGTATTACAATGCGCTTATGAACGTTAAATAAAACTACACCGGCTCTAACCCTACAGTTCTGCGTTCTGCCTCGAGAAGATTTAAATCCCCCCCTGAATTCGAGGAGGGAATCAATATGGCACCGGCAAGAAAGAATTCGATTGGTGCAAACCAGTTGATTGGTGCATGTGAAATGAAGTGACAGTCGTCTGTGAGATGCGCCTCAATACCAAGACCAACTTATTATAGACCAAGAAGGTTATATCAAAACCATGACAAATTGTTCACATGGAATCGATCGCTAGGTGTTGTTAATGTTCGACCAGTGTTGTGATTAAAATTTGAATTGAATTAAGGAGGGACATGAAAGGTAAGGGTGTTGTAGTGGACGGGAAAGTTTCGTGCTAAATTGTGCTTGATTAGATTTCACACACATGGTCCTGTTTATTGTTATAGCATGTTAAGGTATTTAATATCACTTCAGAACTGAATACGAAGAATAGGCACCTATAGATAGGTAAACGGCTTATTCTAGAGTTCAATATCATTTCAGGATATTCGTCACTTTTTAAACATTTAGTTGTAATATAAAAACTGATTGTTATATTCTCTCAGTCACAAAGTCATTATTGCAGTTTTTAACTGAGTGGCATTTCTAGAAGAAGAAATGTTAACATACTCGAGGATATACTCCCAAGTTACTTCGTCGCAATTCGTACTAGGTGGGTATATTTTTCTAAGAGGACATGTCATGGGTCAGAGGAACTGACTTACTTTGGATAAGTTCGCCTTTGTACTTCCATTACTGTAATTTATTTTTGTAAACCTGTGTTGTGTACAATAAAGTGATTACTACTACTACTACTACTTACCTACCGCCGTAGAGATCCTTGAGGAAGATCTATGTTTAGCAGTAAATATATCAGCATTATTATCAGCATACCGATGTAGGCGCCGTGGGCGCCGGAGACGGATGCAATCGCCGCACCTTACGTTTGCGCATAAATCTGCATCTCTGGAATGGAACAACAGCTAAAATTATAAATAAGTGACTGGTATGCAGGGAATGGCGTCAGCAGGAGGTCACAACCAGAGGAAGACGATTCCAAATATCTTTTAGTCTGGTACGAGCCAGGATTTGAAAATCGAACGTCAGATCCACTCGAGCGCTGTAAAGTTAGGATTTATGAAATTACTAGCCATGCTTCACCCACAACAACAAGTCACATACACTAAACCCTCGGACCAGTCAAACGATGGCACTTCCGGGCCCGCAAGACGCGCCACTTCCGGCCCTTTGACCTGCCGACTGTCCCCGACTAATTACAACATCACACGACGTCTCCCTGCGCATGACACCATCTTTAATACCACGTGTTAAAGCTGAGAATACCATGTTACAGCTGTAAAGGAACTAATCACAACAGCGACAACGCTAAGACGTCTTCTTGCGTTTAAAGTTTCCTTTATCACGTGGTGTTTAAAGTTCAGAATGGCGTGGTTCGGATGGAATGGAAGGAGCCTGAGGCGATGGTCAGTCGCAGGAAATGTCTAAGACGGTTTCGGCTGATGTTTGCAGCGTAAAGTGATAAGCGAGTTTAAAGCCTTTCTGTTGCGTGAGTTAAGTAAGGACCTACTATATATAAGCCAATATGACTTTAACCTAACTACTTACCGTAAAACCATTTAACTACAGTCCAGTATTTCAACCATGGTCTACAAGTTCGTAATTAAAGGGAGGCTTTAGCCAGGAAATTAGAAAGGGCCAAAAAATATGGCGCGCCGCGAGAAACTTGCGATGGTATATTCAGCGATCGCGCGGGTTTTAAGGTTTTGCTTCAATAACTCTAAAAGTAAACTTCTGTTTAAAATATTGCTAGTCAAATCCATCGGTTATAATCCATACCTATTTTATATGGTATGCTATGGTATGTAAAACTAAAAATTTTCGTTAGTCCCCGTATAAAACCAAATCTCCGAAATAATGACATCTGACTTGATAATGATAATGAAAAACCATCCAATCCGGTACATCACATCACGTCATTTATTCCAGCAGCCCATTTCCAATTGCAAATTCCCTGGTTATTTTTACGGTAACCATTTCATTTGGCATCCGATCCTTGCCGTAAACCTCCGCCGTGGTTATTCGTTCGCGGCGCAATTTTAAAATTGGCAGTTGCTCCGATAGCGGATGGTGGGAGTATTTGAAGTTGTAACAGCATGCCTATTTGATCTCATTTTGGTTTGCTACTACTATTAAAAACGGGGTATTATCATGAATATTTTCTTTTATGAGTTCTCGATATTTAAGCATTTATGCACATTTTGGTTCTTCAAGGAATAACTCATTATTACATATAATGTTATAGCGTTATTAAGTACGTACCTAAATGAACATGTAAGCTGGAAATCTATGTATCATTGATAAATATGCCGAGCTTTTTTCTCTTAAGGCTACGTTTCGATTAACGATAGCAGCAGTGTTAATACTAGTGCAGCGTCAAACTATGTCACTTTAAATTTCCTTGATAATTTGCATTAATGTCTGTGTAAGCTGTCGCGATTGAAACGATCATTTCGTCACTTATTTTATCAAGGATCAGTAGCGAACAAGTAATAACATATCAATAACAGATTTTTCAGTTTCGAATGCCGCTCAGGCATAGCCGCGAAGGCTTGTGATCATGTCGTTATAGGAAAACTGTTCGAAGGAAGATATTAGGTGCTGCACCTAAGAAGAAACTTATTGTAAAGATTTAACTTCGTTGAAATTAAGCACTTTAAGAATGTTTCCATACAATATACGATGTGCAGGTAGACGCTCGGTAATCCAGCACCAAATTGTTAGAACTGCTGGATTATTGGATTTGTATGGGAAATAAAAGCTTTATACACATAGAAAATATATTCTACATATCAAATGCATATCATTTAGTCGCTATTGCCGAAATAGTGGGGGTGCCGGATTAGCGACCGCCGGAATACCGAGCACCTACTAAAGTTGTTACACATACCACATACTGACAGTCGTTCCCTTATTGTCGCGATGTATCCCTTCGTCACCTTATTGTCCTAACAAAATTCCCAAAAACACCTCTATCCTAATTATTACAGACGAGTCAACAGACGGCCCATATTTGGCAATACATGACATCACCACACACAAAGCGCGCTTTGACAGCTAGCTCTGTACCTACTAAACCGACCGTCCCACCCAACATATACATGCATTCTCAGAACCCTTATACCCATGGAAAAAGGGTTAATTTAGTGTGGATTTTTAGAGTTGTATGTTGGTAATCTCTGACCATCCCACCCCAACTTATCTATGCATTCACAGAGCCCTTATGTCTATGGATAAAGCGCTACTTTGGCGTAGAAAGTTACAGCAGTATGTTGGTGATTTTGCACTAGTTATCTGCTACCGTTTGGCGCCGCGAGATGAGTAATGGCATGAGGTAACGAACAGATGCGTGGACATTGTTGCTTTAAAAACGTTAGGTAGGCGTCTGCTGTGTTTCAGCTATGAATAGATTAGTAACAATAGGTACATATAGTTGCCTACCTACGGGTATTACCTGATGTAGCTACATCCAGCCAGCGGTGTAGTGAAATTTACCATTAAAAAAAATTTGCGAACGCTTTAACAGTGACAAAGGCTTTCGTACATCTAGTAGTATGTAGAAAAGGCTGTTCGGTTGCACCAAACTTTCTGTCACCTGTAATGTGTCCCCAAAATTTTATTTTGAGTAAAGTTTCATCAGTTCACTGCTGGCGTTCATTAGCCCATAAATTGTGTTTGGTGCAACTGGCTCTTATAGGTCATTGATAAATTAACAGCATTGCTGCCGACTATCAGCGACAATATCAATGTCGCTCGTACGGATAAGATGGTCGTGCTTGTCTAAAAACCGGTAAAACGGTATCCATCACTTTCTATCCCGAGGTGTCAAAAAGTGACAGGTTATTTTATCACGTGTACTGGGTGGCCCTTTTACCTTGACCCGTTACTCATTCCTTACTCACTTTGATATAAATGGACACAATAATATGTACTGTATATTTTAGAATACACAAATAAATGCCATTCGTATAACAATGCAGACTGGGGTGAATCAGATGTTGCAAAATTATAATTTTATTGGAAACCAATTTATAATTGGTTTTCCTCTTAAATTAACTGGCGATAATAATCTTAATTAAATTACGTTAACCTCTTTCCTATTTGATTCAATCAAAATATTACCATTTAGGGCATTTAGGTGCAAATAATTTTATTGTAGAGGTAAATTTAGACAAAATGTTTAAAAGAAGGCTATTTTGACTACAGTAAAGCTACATTAGTGTATATTTAACATTTATGTTATCAGTGATGTTAATAGTTCTAATAGCCACGTCATATTTGTCACTAAACAAGTACAATAGGCTAATTTTTGTCACGTTGTCAACTCATGACAAACAATCAAAAGTGGAGATGTCCTAGGTAGGTACTTACTTGCTAGGAAAATTAATCTGAAACAAAAGAATAAAGGTTAACGGGAAATCACAACAAACATCTAAAAGACTAAATCCAACACAAGTAATCTCACCCGGCTCCGCCCGTAACAAGACAATTACCGTTCCCAGCGCAATTAGTGGCAGATCGCTTCCATCTTCCATCTTAAAAACATCCTAACTTGATATTCTTTTAAAGGCATTTACTATCTTTCCAGCAGCAACGAAAATCTTCCGCGCAACATCAAATGACCGTAAAGTCGTAGTATTTTCATCGTCGCTTGCACTCTTTTGGTGTGAGAAGAATCTAAGAAGGTGATTCTTATTATTTCTTCTCCCCTCGTTAATTAGGAAGAGTATTTTATTATAGCCAATTTGTCCGTACCTGGCAGATTGCCTCCCCGATTTGTTTGGAAATTTTTCGCGTGAGGGGAAGATGTTGCAAGAATCTTAATTAAATTGGAATGAGTGGCGATTTAAAATTGATTGGTTGGAAGTGAAGGATGTGTAACAAACAGAGGGGCTGTGAAATTGGCTCGAGGAAGTACATTATGTGAAATTGTTTCAGTTAAAAAAAAAAGTAAGCAACTCCTGTAACAGAATGCGGATAATATAAAATCATATTGCGAGCAGATTTTATATACACATTTCTGAATATAGGTATCATTTGTAAAAATAACTCTGACATTACACGAGATTACTACATAAACATGGATGTTTCGTTGACATCATCTTCTACTTCAACTCAATCTTAACATGCATTAGGAAATAATCGGAAAAGAAGTCAAAAACTGTTGACTTTTAGTACAACTACAACATCTGGCGTGATGGCGTCCTTAATTAATCCACATTGAGCAACACGGCGATGTCAAATACATCAAAACGAAACTACAAATTCTCTCAATTGGCCGAGGTATCTAGCTAATCACAATAAAACCTTCAACGAGAACCAAACAATATTAAGAATTCTTGAATACAACAGTCATTACTGCCTTGTTAAACTGAAAGACCTTACCAGTACTTATAAGTATATTTCCAAAAGGACTTATGACCCCAGATATGTCTAATAAGATACTCTTCTTCATTTCATCAAAAGAAGTCACCAGTAAATACCAACTTCGAAACCCAAAAGGACATGAAAGCCATAGATGTGGCTGTGAGATAGGCCTGTTTGTAAAAAAGAGACGGTAATAGGTGAGTCAGTGCGTTCCCACGTAGCAATTGTCGCTGACCGGCCTGCGTGCGCGCCGCTGTTGACCCGCGATCTCTTAATTGTCTTCTACCTAAAGATAAGGAAAGACGGAGAGGAGTATAAAGAAAAATTTAAAGCGATTGCTATTGTTCTTCATTGGACAATGTTCACAATTACATTGAGGAGTAAATAGTAAACTAAATAGCCTACTTAAAATTGGTGACACTGAATTTTCCCGTTGTTCCATCGACTCGTAGGTAGAGTATCTAAGGCTTGTTACACATACAGTATATTATATGTATTACTACGTACGTAAAACTTCAAACCTAAATGTAAAAATAAGTAGGACTAAGCAATTGTCCTGCGCTGATTTTTCATTGAGGGTGCATTGACATTATTTAACTCCACATGTGTGGTTTCAGCCAGTAGTTTTACAACTATGAGTCAAAAAGATAATATTCTATTAAAGCTATGGTCGTTAGGTTTTTGAAAGTAATCAAGAGCCTTATAAAAACATAAGTGTGAATCCACACCGCAGATAACTTTTATGGAGCAACACTGTGCAACACGACAACATTAGGTAATTTACTGCAGCACAGTGTTGCTCCACAAAAGTTAACTGCGATATGAATGAACCTTATGTAGAATGTGTTGTAATAAAATAATGGTATATTGAAACAATTTCCTCATCTCCAGGCATTCCTTGTTCAGTGTTGATGAGGCGACGTGCCAGATACGATGTACAATAACAGGAGCACTGACTCACGCGCTTCCATCGACGGCGTTAATTCAACGCTATTGCTACCTAGCACACGCATTCTTTCACTTGCCGGTTAACGAATGTCAACTATTACTTCTGTTGTTTTAACGAACGATGAGCCTTGTAAAAAATGTTAGTCTGTTCGGAAAAAGAAGAGTCGTGGAATGTATTGGACCCCATACATTCCACGACTCTTCTCTTTCTGCACAGACTCTATTATGCCGGTAAGAAAGTAGGTACGTAAAAGTGACCGGTCTGGGCCGTCTGGGCCACATTGACATAGGTACATATTTTGAGCCATTTAACTTTTTATCGCCACTTTCTGCAGTCTGCAGTACTTTTCTGCAGTGGGCAGCTTTATAAAATCATGATCATCTGGCGTATTTCTAGATAGTATGATTTGCTTCCAGCATCTCCGGTTAGTGGCGACACGTACATACCACGTCATAAAGCTTGTTGCTGTACTTTCTCTCTTTGACTGCAGCGAAGGTTTATAATCTCGTTATACCAGTGTTCCCCTAATTTGTTGCCTTAACAACACAAATGAACCGCGCCTCTACTCTATTTCTACTTATCCCTACTTATTATACCTAACTAAATCCGTAAGTAACTCTTTCTGTATGTCTGTCTATAACTTTTATTAAACGTTGAGCTGATCCAGATGAAACTTGATACGGGGGTAGTTTGAAGCCCGGGAAAGGGCATAGGATAGTTTTTATCAATCATCATCATCATTTTCACACAGACGAAGTCGCAGGCAGAAGCTAGTACTTGTATAAATTGATCTAAGTGCGCGTGTGAGGTGCGCGGGCAACGGCCGCGTCAATTAAACTCGAGTGGCCTATCTATCACCATTGCGCACACTTAACCGCACCTATTTATTATGTCACTTTTATGATGATGGTCTTAGACGGCTATCTCGGTTCTTGTGAAGTCGGTTTTGAAATTGTGTGCTGTCGAAAACAGTTTAATTGACAGTAACTAGGATGTATCTTTAAAGCGTCGATAGGATGTCGAAATTCAGTATAACTATTCAACAAACAATGTATTAGGTAGGAGTGGTAGGACCCACCAGATCAGGGGCGAGCGGTAGGATAATCCCCCTCGACTTTGCGGATAAAAACCACATTTTTCCATTCATCGGGAAACCTACTTAGGTAAGTGATGGGTGAGGAAAGGCATCATGTATAGTTGTGAACCTATCTTTTAGGTTCTTTCGTTTTTCCGATACTTAAAAGGAGTTATGTATCTAAGTATCTAGGTATGTACCTATAGTAGCTTTGCTTAGTTTGGGGCTAGGTCGATTTGTGTGAAATTGTCCCTTTGTCCCTAATTTATTTCATCAATCCTATCTACAGGTATCCCGTGAACGTAGAACAACCGTCGCATAGATCACAACAACTGTAACTTACATACCTATCCATCCAGCACAGTCCATCAGTTAACAAGGTGACGAGGTTCATTAAAAGGCATGCGGCCAATAAAAGCACGAGTGTGTACTCCGCACATGCGCGATGTTCTCACGGCGGACGGCATAGAGTATTAAGTAGTGGTAGAGGGGACAAGTGCATCTGCATACTCATAATTGATATTAACAGGGGAAGAAACATCTTTAATCCAATGTGATTGAAAGTGGCAACTATAATGGGGCAGTATCACTCGTGGCATGCCTCGGACGTTTCAGACTTTTACTTTAATTCGAGTTAAGATCGTAATGCATGTTTGATTGTATATGAGTAACCATCTAATACTAGCCAGATTCCCATGGAAGTATTTTGTTTCATTCATCACCCACATTGGTTTATGGAATAACCGCTCTTGCACTACTTGTCCAGTTTCACAATAAGTCAATAATGGCGACCGATAAAAACTTTTAAAAACAGTTTTTGCAGGACACTACTCTTGTCTTGTATTCCTCACCTTTCCAATACAAAAGAAAGTTCTAATTGAAACAGTCTGTAAACTTGAACAGCTTGCAACGAGCTAACCTCTCTGAAAGCGTCGATCGAGGTCGCATGTGTGAATCACATCGCACCGCACTCATTACCCGGTGATTACCACATGTACCAACATTACAGCAACAATTAACTAACCATTTTTAAACCTTATGTCATAGCGTGAAGGTTCATGAACAGTCAACGTGGACGGTATGCCGTAGGTGCCCATCTGCTTTTTATGGAACGTACTGGGAAGCCATTAGGCTGGTAAAGCGATCAAGAGGTGGAGGCGTTGATAGAATTGTGTCGGTAGGTGTTTGAACTTTTTAGTTAAATGATGATGATGTTGTACTAGCCGATTTATATTAGTACTAATAGTTTCTGCTCGCGACTTCGTCTGCGTGGAATGATAAAGACGATGGACAAAAACTATATTGTCTTCCTTCAAACTATTTGCAAACCTACCTACCTAAATCACTTAAGCGGTTTCAGCGTGAAGAACTACTTACTTACCTACTCAATGATGTAGGATGAAAAGAAAAGAAAGAGAAATTTCGTAATATTTTTGGTTTCTAATAATAAAATTTCCGTCTTTTACATTGCGTCATCTATTTCCTATTGACGTTGAACTCCTTCACTTTGATGCGATGTGTCGCAGGCAAGTTACCTATGTTTCGTAATAACGTGCCTTGTCCCATCAGGGGCCCACGGCAGACAATTACGAAGGACACAAGCCACGGCATACATCACCCGCTTGAACGATGGAGTCCAACACAAGCGCAAGTTACAGGCGGAAGCGGGTTGTTGCATCGTAAAGGCCCACAATGAAGACACTTGGGGCAGCTGCCTGAGCGGAGCGGATGCGTCTCAAAATACTGGAGCAACCGACCGTCAAAGGACGTCTTTGGCAAGGCTTTCAGTAGTGTGGAATCTGTGGAGATTTAGCCCCAGACAGCATTTGATGGAAGAACATAAGAATGGATATATCTAAACTTAAGCCACTGTATTCCATTAAAGCGTTTTATATTGTGTCCTATCTGAGAAATGTATAGGTACCTTCTTAGAGTTGAGACATTCCAAAGTCGCAATTTATATATATCTTGGGAAGGGTTTATTTTATGCCTAATTAATTTTTATATTATATTCTGACAACAACTACAACAAGTGGATTAAACATAGGAGAACTTATTAGAACAAAAAGAGCCTACCTATTCGTATCTAAACAGTAGTAAACCTAGCCTAATAGCGACCAGCGTTCCACGCTTATCAATTCTAAATCCTTTCCCCTTGTCTCTTACGCCACACGAAAATTGTATCCGAAGGGCTCGGAGTAAATATCTATGGAGTAGAGACGCGCACTAATTTCTATCTGAAAAATTCTGTCGTTTTTGGCGCGGGGGACGAGGTAACGCACACTAATAATGTTAACACTAATGCATTTTTAGCATGCGTCGCTACACACGCACACGACAAAATTATCAAACACTAGCAAAAACTATATTCACACAAGTACAAGAACAAACACAGACAACCCTGTCCGTGAACGAGATGACGTCAGTTTTAAGTAAACCTAGATAGTGCGAGGGACGCGCCGATAATATTGTCGATATTTTATTGACAATGAATTTTAATTTCTGCTTTTATCAATTATAATAATATTACAATATCAAGTCTTTCTACCAGCATTTTACTAACTTTCAATTTTTGTATTGTTTTTAGATGTTGTTCTAATAGTTAGTCAATTTGTTTAGGGCGAATCTTGCAAGCTGATATAGAATGATTTTTTATTATCAGTTGATTAGTTAATATTTTACATGTTGGTTTACTTCTGAAAGCAATGCAATATACTCCTCGTGATCTTTAATGAGCTTCCTCAAACGAGTGGTGACCCTAGCGGTAGGGATGCAATATACTATTGAGCATGTAGATCTGATGACAGAGATGGAACGCGGCCATAGGATGTCATTTAAGGGATATTGAGTAGGGGATAATTAGTATATATATCGGCGGTAGATCGTAAAATCGGGCATATCGAGATATTCCTAGGCATATCATGAAACTCCGCCATTTAATAATCTGCCTTTTGCATTTTTTGCCACTGCTAGTGCTGCATTCTATGTGGCATTTGGAGCAGAATGCGTAGGTGCTAGGTAGGTACTAAAATCATACGCTACCCAAACACGTACTATAAGTAGGCTGTCAAGCCATTTCAATGGTTATCATTTGCTAAAATGTAGGACATACTACTTATTCGATATGCCTAAATGTTGAGGTTTGCACGGTTATGGCTGGTGATCACTAGTCAGAACATGACATGCCGGCGTTTCACGATCTGCTTAGGAATATCACACCTTGAAGTTAGCACGATATGGCTGGTGGTCACTAGGCAGATCATAATCTGCCTAGGAATATCACTCCTTGAGGTTTGTACGATATGGCTGGTGTTCGCTAGGCATCATGACCATCTGTATATTATTCATTATGTTTATATCGATATTACCGATATTGGTTTTTATAGTGTCCCATCACTAATATTGGTACGGTGATACCAGAGTAATAAATTAAAAGTGCCTATTTATGGAAAGTGACAGCCGTAAATACCTTAAATTAATAAAATATTTGACATGTTAAATAAAAATATATAGCTGGTCAAGCAAATCTTGTCAGTAAAAAAGGCGCGAAATTCAAATTTTCTATGGGACGATATCCCTTCCCGCCTACATTTTTCAAATTTGCCGCCTTTTTCTACTGACAAGATCTGCTTGACCAGCTATATGTAGACACTAAAGGAAAAAATAATTTTCAAAAAATAGTCTATCGGTAATTTTACGTTATTTAGGGGTTGTGCACAAATCACGCGAGATGTTTTCGACTACTTTTTGATCCCCCGTCCCCCTTTTCTTTATTCTTATAGATCTATTTATTTGATTAAATAGATTAGGTTGATATGAAACTAAGGTGTTATATAAAAATAATGTGTTAAATAAATTATATAACAAAAAGCAACGCAAATAGGGCGTATTACTGCAATGTTCTGCCGCCAGTGTGTATACTCCTTCCGTTCCGCGGCGGACCCCCAGATTGTGATGGATTATGGTAGTCGCGCCCCCTACGCAGAGTTTCGCATAATATTTCCTATTAGAAATTCTACTCGTACCTAAATAATATTTAGAAAGTCTTCTTTAGAATTACCCTAAATTAGATCTAATACCATATCACTGGTATCACTGTCAGATTGACAATGTTTTTTAGTTATTTGCAAAGTTAATGCACTATTTGATAATATTTAGATGTAATAGTACCTACATATGATAAGAAACGTGTTCTTTTTGTAGACTAGACGTTTTCGATCTCATTTTGAACGAGAAAACGCTGCAATTCCGCATTTTCGGCTCCTATCATTCCGCTTAGACTGACGTTTGCTGAATGGCGTATGACGTGTGGCAACTAGTTTTATATAACCTCCTTGACCGGCGGCCGCGGACTTTTTGCAGAGGGGAACGCCTGTTAATGGCCGCTCCATAGATATTTACTCCAAGCCGAAGGGCCGGCGGAAAAAGGCCCTTTACCTTCCACTGGAACTAGTAAATAGTCGGATTAACTGGGCCCATAAATCAGAGCCCGACCTGCGCCGGACACGATAAGATCACGATGCGAGGTAACTTCGAGGTTTATCTCAAGGTAATTGTGGTGTAACTGATATAAATTAACTGTGTTTGTTTCATTAAGTTTACACGCAAATATATTATTAGGAGAGGTAGAAAGTAACAAACAGGAAAATAAGGAACATAATCACTAGGCCATGATAAACCAGCTAATAACTGGTACTAACTCAACCCAACCTAGTATACGAGATTTGTACTAAATAAGGTACTTTCATTGGTCTTCATTTATGTGTGGGCTTCGTAACTTGTATAGGTACTCGTATTAAGCTTTTCAATTTAGTTTGAACTGCGGAAAGAAAGTGGTAACCTATCCCATTTTGTTATAATTTATCAAGAAAGTGTCATTGACTTCGCTCGTCAATATGTTTCATCGATAAATGTGAAAATATGTATGACATAGAAATTTGCTATCTTAATTGTTATAATTTAAAAAGGTTGCAGTAAAAAGTCATTGCAAATTTGCAATAAGAAAACAGAAAAGAATAAAATTCCCCCAACTAAATTGAAGCTGGAACAAAATTTATGTAAAAGAGACGCTGAACTCAACTTTTCACTCGAAACCCTAAAACAGCGTAGAATGTAATAAAGCATAGGGTCGCATGCACCTCGCCATCTGCGCGATTGAGCGTTTGAGCGTTGAGTTGAGCATTGAGCGTTGAGAGTTGAGTATATGAATGTGAACGCGCTCGATAAATCACCGCGCGGAGCGATATGAAAATTGCTGCTGCATGGTTAGGGTACACCGGGGTTGAGTTTGTTCAAGTACCTACACAAGGAACAGTAAACTTGCTCAATATTTTCTACCATGCTACAAACATCCTAGCTTGTTAAAGCAATAATTCTCTTCCATATACTAATAATGGGACAATGGCGAACGTAAAAGAATAAAGCCAACTGCTATAATTTACAGCGATGCTCGCAAAAATGTCAAATATCATTTCTGGTTTTGCTTATTCAAAATATTATTGCGTAATAAAGTTATGACTTAGATCTATCTACGCACCTCTAAGACAACAAAAATTTGTCAAGAAAATGGAAATTAATTACTGTAGAGGTAAACCTGGGTAGAAAATGCAAGATTTTCTACAAATATAAAGCAAAGTGATTTTACTAACCAAGGTGTACTTTAGAATAAAATCATTCACGCTCCCAGTGTCCCCCAGTGCTCCATCACTTATCGAACATTTTACAGCGGTTTGATCGCGGCCAACCATAATGCCAACACTGACCAATGTCAGCCAATTCAGAGCTGCAATTCTTAATATTTGCTTCATTATCTAAGTATAAAGTTTTCAATGTGCCGGCCATTATCCTGCGTCAATAATCACTAGAGAGGTAGGTCACGGTTAAAATGTCATCTCGTTCAAATCGTAAGAAGCCTAATTGTGGAGGTATACCTTACAGAAGACCACAGCCAAAATAAGGTAAGTATTATTAATTAATAACATCTACCTTAACATCTGTAGGTATGTAGTTTCAGTTCCTGATGGTACCAAATTCCTAAAGCTCCCAAAGAAGCACTGTGAAGGGCCTGCATTTGTCCCTTCCTTCCTTCTATTTGTCAACATAATCCTTGTGTACTTTTAAAGCATCGGCAACACATTTGTTAAGCTGCTGCAATTGCTAAAGTCCATAGGGTGCAATGCCCACTTACCGTCATGCGGACCGGGCGCTTGACACCACAGCGGAAACATTGGCCAATATCGAACAGATGGCCAACTACGCTGCACTCTTAATATTGAGCCATTCCAAGTGCCATAAGAAGATCAATTTCTCAAGTGAACGGGGTCAGAAGCTGAGACAGGTCTTTTAAGATATTTCCGCGGTTTTTAGATAATTTACGGTCGTGTTATTGAAGCATGTGTGGATTCGGATTGTTGCATATGAGTGTCTAGATGAAAAAAGATTTTGAATAGATTTTGATTTCCGATTAGGTGTCGGCAAATCCAAATGTCCATTCTTTATCTTGCTAACCTTTTTTATACTTGCTGTTGTTGCTTGCTTTCTGGTCTTAATATAGCCATATTAACTAACCGACTGGACGCGTATCTTCGGATAGGGTAGAAAAGGTAGGGACGGGCAGAAGATTAATTACAGAACGATTGAGCGGACAGCGCCGAGGTAAACTGCTGACGGTCATGTTTCAAGCGAACATCAAGCAGGTATGTATACCTAAGTGTCTAAATACTGATGCGTTGAATTTTTGTATGTACTCGTAATAGCCATTGCTAAAGGAAATTATTTTTTTTTAAATAGGGACCTACTGAAGAGCATTAAGGGCCACTTGCACCATTCACTAACCCGGGATTAACCGGTTAAACTTGGAGCTACCATGGTTACCAGTACAATTTGACACTGGGGTAAAGGTTTAACCGGTTAACCCTGGGTTAGTGGGACGGTGAAAGTGGCGCTAAAAGTTCACACCGGCCTTTATCAATCAATGTAATTGGGAATTGGGCAAGGTTAGATAGCTCATTTTATAAAGCGGAATCTTAGAATTAGAACCGCCAGTTCCCTTAAATTTCAGTAATCGCAGTCAAAACTAATGTATTCGTAATGTCTGAGGAACGGACTACAGGCTACGGATACTTACCTACTTGTAACTTGTTAACTAGTATTGGACACCGAATATGTTTGTTTTGATGACAGTCAGCGAGGTGCGTAATTACTGCGCGCACGCGGTCAAATTGCACGTCGGTCGCGTCGCTTCTCTACGGACAGCAGAAGCATCACTGGAAGCATTGGTAGATTATATTTTGATAAATTACTTTTCTAAGACGCAGCAGCTTTTCAAAAAAAACAAACGCTTCTTTTAGCTGACGCGAGAAGGATGTTGATTATTATGAATTTCAATATAGTTTCTAATCCAAGTGCGACTTTGAATGTTCTCTAGGAAGGAATAGGAAAACTCAAATAATGTAGATCCTACCTTCATTATGTAGTGGAACATTAATAATGTTTAAATACCTGCTGCAACACGCAAAATACAAAGTTCTTCAACAGTGGCACTTATTCAGTATAGTCACAAATAATAATTCAGCCTATATAAGTCCCACTGCTGGGCACAGGCCTCCTCTCATGCGCGAGAGGGCTTGGGCTATAGTCCCCACGCTAGCCCAAAGCGGATTGCGGAAAATAAAAAAGTTAATTATGTAACTACTGTAGGTAGAGACTGACTGATTGATGTTACTACTCGTACTTCATAAGCTAAGGCCCTTTAAATTTTTACAAGTACCTACAACTATTTTCAGACATCGCCACCAGTGTTTGATTCTCATCCAAACTCCTAAAACTGTGGAAACAAGATGCTCCGTGCAAACGTTTCTGCTGACCGTCGCCGTGTTCAGCTGTCGGTACACCTATTCACGTGTGATGGATTGCGGGCGCGATTAGGGCGCCGGCTGACCTGTTCTTTCATATCTCACTAATGGCCCGTACCTACCCTGCTACCGGTGTAGGTAGGTACTTTGATTGACGTGAGTATACTGGATATGCTATGAGGTTTGGTAGGTACAATTGATTTTTCTTCCTTGTGTGATGTAAGGAAGGAAAATAATAGCCAAAACCGTAGCTTTTTCTTTTTTGTTCAGTCTGTGGCGCCACTGTTTTATCACAAGCGGGTGAATTACGGCATACATACGTAGTGGCTACGAAGCGCGTAGATACACGCTACGCCGTGCAGACGGTGCGCGCATTTTTAGACAAAATATTTTTTTTAAAGATTGTTTGTAAAATGTGATTGAGTTGCTAGTGACCCTTACTACCAAGCTGGAGGTCCTCTTAGGCCCGGTAACGGTGTGCATAGAGTTATGGTCTGTATTAAAAATTTGAGCAGCAGCTCTTAAATAAGTGTTTGATTTTTGGATAGTTTACCTATAAACTAATTTAAACTTAAAACGTTACATGACCAAGGTACATCTAAAACATCTACAAATAGCAAAGTTGAAAAATCGATTTTTTTTAAATTTCTTGTACCACTTCTAGCTGCTAGCACCCATGGCATGTACCTGTCGGCTGTCAAACGTACAAGGGTCATTACTTAGCCCATCACCGCCGTAATTAATACTCACGTCTGCCTTTTGGACAGCTACCTATACGTTAGCACATCCTGCATTCACTGCAACCCTTGCTGCTTTGACAGAAGGTCTGTTATCGCTCATTTCAGCGTTTCATTATCGTGGTGCGCTAGGTATTGCCAAAAATATTCAACGATCTTTGCAACCCCTATGACATCGAGAGAAGGTCTACATTCGTGTGTTTAAATGCATGGTTCGTGTGGTTCTGGTATTTGCGCAGGCTGACCGGTGACTTTCGCCCAAGTCATGTTGAGGTGGATTGGAAATTTAAATTTGGAATAAATTGTGAAATTTAAATTCGAAGGTTTTAGGGTTCCACGCCCGAATGGTCTCAAATAATTTTGACGTGTCTTTTAACTACTTATTACGAAGCCTATTAAGTAATGTAAATGAAGATATGTATAATAATATGAAGATAGGTACCTATGCTATATAATTGTTATATATTTACTGTGATTTATTTTTCAAAAGATCGTTTACTTTTTTCTAATGCTAAAAAAACGAAGCACTTATAAGCCTCTGCTCTCTGTCTGTCAGCGGCCTATATTGCATTTATTAATTGAATGTCTTTATTGGCATTATTGCACGGTATGTATTTTAATTATCTATCACCTAAAGCCGACCACTGACTAACAGGCCGCCGGACGATATCAGCCTGTCAGTTAGAACAAACATTTGACAGTTCCGAACAACTGACCGGCCTAGGCCACCTAGGCAATCCCGAGTGCACTAATCATTCCGTGGCGGCAGTAAATCAAACAGTAATTGCTCTCTGATCTATTCACGAACATTTCATACTCAACTGTAAATTTTAGTAATATTTGACCCGTACAACGCTGGCCTCTGAAAATTAGTAAGGGTGTCCGCTAGCTGGCGCGGTTGCACGGAGCAGATGAGCGGATTAGTGAAAAATAGTATGATCACAGAGCAACGTTAACTGTTTTAAACTTATTTTGATACCTCCTGGGAAATCTCTCACACTAATTGGTGTATGCGAAATGGAGATAAAGTCGTGAGTGAGATGAGCGCCAATCACCAAGACGATCATGAATGTCATAAACCAGTTCAAAACCATAACAAGTTGTTAAATCTGAATCAGACTCATGGTCGGCCGGTAGCCATTTAGGCATCTACTAACAAGAAACAGTTACAGATCAGGATAAACCGGTCAATGGTTAGATCAGATTTGTGATCAGCTATTAGGCCTGCTCCCTGGCGATCGTTGGCAGGTGACAACGATTGGATTTCAGATGCATATACCTACCTACTTCCCGTAATTGTCACACGAAGATCGTCGAATTTGGAATTCTGGAATATGATTTATATAGCAAAAATCACATTTAGATTCAAGTATTGTGATTAATGGGCAACTAATAAACCTTAATATTAACCTTTTGATGTTTCCCGGAGTCCCCCAAAGTTTCTAAATAGGTATTTCCAATCCGAACAAAATCTGTCGAAAAGAGAAAATAACCTTTATTTTACAAGAAAGACCTCACATCTATTTTCAAACAGACTGGGTAGGTGAACACTATAAGGTATAAGTATTTATTTTGTCCCTTGGTGCAAAATACGCACATGACTCACATATAAAACAATATCTCATCCGCGTATCTAACAAACCTATTTCAATCCCAAGCAGATTACACGCAGGATCCAATCAGCGTCGAATGAGAGTCGCATCTGCACTGCATACCTCGCCTACTATTCCAATATCATATCCACCATAACCTGATCTTACTTTTGTACTAAAAACTTCCCCCTCATGGGCCACCAGTTCTGGTCGGCACCGTTAATCCATTAGGCACCTCGCGTTCCATATTTAATTCTAATTCTTCCCCTCACCTAAGCAATTGTCCGCCCTGCGCACATGTCGCGACCGCCAACGTATAAAATTTGATAAATCGCATTGCCAACATGTGAACTACCCTCTTAGCTTAAACGGTTCGTATTTGATCGCCCTCACAACTAAAAACCAACTCTATGACAACGAATTTGAGTCGATTTTGGAATGCAAGCGTCAAATGTCAGTTATCATCGCTCAGAGCTCCACATATCCGAAACGCTGTACCAGCGCGAACTATTATCAACTGTAAGTTGAAAGTAATAGAGTTTAATATAGGTTTGACTAGTCGTAAAAGATAATTGTGAGGTATGACGGGTGAAATGGCGAATGCACTTTAGTGAATGCCCGTGCAGGGAAGGTAAGATAATGCAGATGTTCAGCCCCTCGGACAAGGGCCGGATTGATGACAGAAGCAATTCTGGACGATTTCAATTAATATTGATATAAAGCAAACCTTATCCTGTTAGATGGAATATGCACTCATGTGTAGGTAAGTCTTAGGTCTGATTGGAATACTTTGTATGAAAGCGCATTAGAATAACAACTTTAGTTCAATTTCTTTGTGGTGACACGGATAAATATCCTGTTGGAAAGAATAGTGTTTTTTTTTTATACGGCAGACTAGACAGACCAGGCCCCAATTTCACCACGGTGACAGGTGCGACAATTGTAAAATCACTGTTGCTGACGTCACAGGCATCCATGGGCTACGGTTACCGCTTACCATCGGGCGGGCCGTATTCCTGTTTGCCACCATCATTGTATTATTTAAAAAAACCTTATTATATCGGAAAAAAAACAGATATTTCTTTTGCGAAGTTTCTGACAATTGTCAAGATTTAGAAGAATTGTAGGTAATTCTTGACAGGTAATGAGGTATATGTCGGAATTTCGTGACAATTGTAGTGTTTCTTGTGACAATTGTCATAAACTTAGCAAGAGAAATATCTGTTTATTTCCGATATAATAAAGTTTTTTTAAATAAAACAATGATGGTGGCAAACAGGAATACGGCCCGCCCGATGGTAAGCGGTAACCGTAGCCCATGGATGCCTGTGACGTCAGCAACAGTGATGTTTTACAATTGTCGCACCTGTCACCGTGGTGAAATTGGAGCCAGAATACCTATTCAAAATATTACTATATTATATAAGTGGTAGGTTTTATTTAAGACTCGATTTCATAGTAGGTACCAGTATTATGATGTAAATATTATAAGGATCGAGCGCGCAAGATGATGTTCTAAATCGAAAACTCAAACTTTACGGTTTACCAAAATTAATACAGGTTTGTCCTATACAGCAAGCTTCCTTTGGGTTACTTTGTAATCTTCATTACACTTCAGCTCTTTTCTTTAAATAAACACGAACTAAATAGTCCAACTTCGGACCATAAACATTTTTCTTCGTAAACATAAATTAAACCGTCAAAAGATTCAACATTCAAAAACCCCGATTATTATTATTCAACTGGCGATGAGGTGCAATTCATTCGGCCATTAATTGAAAAGTAGGAACATGAAAAACAGAGGCACGAAAAAAGTTCCACGTCACGTTACCGGCGTCTCGGCCGTAACGACCCATCAATTGGCCATTAAAATCTCACCGCTATTTTACGGAATCTACGGCGGGATTTTAATTCGCACGGGGTGTGACGATATGCTACGGGCCTGTATTCCACAATTCGTAATCTGGATACCAAAGAACAATTTTAATAACTAATACTAATGGAATACCTTATTCCAATGTCCAATATTAATATCCAATATTTTTAACATCCCCAATTTTACTATTACTTTATCTAGACTAGGATTTCTTCTTTTACCTACTTATTCAGGAATTCGAGGGTGAAACAGGCCTTTTAATTGTAACTGATTCTGTAAATAGCGACACTAATATACTATTATATCTTTCGATAGTTCTAGGTTAACAGTCAAAATATTAAATATCGGCCCGGACAATGTACCAAAAATATGTATACCCACTAAAAACAACATTAAAAACGAAAACTATTATGTAATATGAATTCTTTTTATATCCTTACCGTCACAATCACAATAGCTAGCTGTTTGCACGACAGAATATCTGTGCTACAGACGGTCTAACGCACTTATTCACGCATGCAATTTATAACACGGCCAAATCCTAAAGGTAACTCCTATTGTCCGAACCCTCGTGGCACTAATGGAAACCTGATAGCGGCAAAAAGCCGCGTGCGCAACGATAAATCTGGCCATGTATTCTGCTTCCTTGTGTTGTGCGAGGGCGCGGCTCTAGTATCGAGTATTAGCAACTTGTTACACACAAAAGTTACACTAACAAATAGATAAAAAAACTGCTTTTATGTTGGTGCACACTGCACAGATCTCAAAATACAATATATAATATGTAATACAAAGACTAAGGATTACTGTAGACTGTAGATTTTACTAGATAATATATCGGTTGATTGTTTATTAATGGTATTTTTATGCGTAGGGGGTTTATTAAATTTGTAATTTAATACTTATATACCAGACTGAGCTACAGCTGACCGATGAAGTTAAGTACTTAGGGCTAACGCTCGACAGTAAACTCAACTGGAACAATCACATCAACAAACGCATAGACAAGGCGGGAGTAGTCTTCTGGCAGTGCAGAAGGATGATTGGTAGGAGGTGGGGACTCAACCCGAAAATTACCCTTTGGCTCTATAAGACTATAATCCGCCCCCTACTCTGCTACGGTGCTCTGGTTTGGTGGCCAAGAACAAACCTAGGCAACGTACGAGACAAGCTACAAAGACTCCAGAGGCTCGCATGCGCGGCCACCACTGGCTGCACGAGGTCCACTCCGACTGCAGCCATGGAGGTCATGCTAAACCTTTCACCGCTGCACCTACACATACAACAAGAGGCCAGTCTCTCAGCGGTAAGGTTACGAACCCTCAATATATGGTCTAACACCACAGGAGCTCTTCACATAGCATGCCTGGAAAAAGTATACAGCGAATTTCCAGTGCTCATGGCGGGCACGGATCGAATTCACAAACAAGCCATCTTTGACAAAAGGTACAAAATACAATTATTTGAGGACGACAACTACGAAGGACTCAATCCCCGGGAGCTGAGAATCTTCACTGATGGGTCCAAGACAGACAGCGGATCAGGCTCTGGAACCTTTTCAGAAGACCTGAACATGTCAATCACCACTCCGCTAGGAGCCCATAACTCGGTATTCCAGGCTGAGTGCATGGGCATCATTAACGCGGCGGCTGCCATCACTGCAAGGAAGGTAGTAGGATCCTCCATCCGCATACTCTCCGACAGTAGAGCAGTCTTAATGGCCCTAAAAAGCCATATAGTCAAATCCAAACTTATACACGAATGCCACGAACGACTAATGGAGGTATGTCAGAACAATAAGATCACCTTACAATGGATCAAAGGACACAGTGGATCCCGAGGTAACGACGCCGCGGACGAGCTCGCCAGACAAGGATCGGGTGCGGGGGCGATTGGCCCGGAACCGATCCTCCCGATACCGTTTAGTAAGGTACGCTCAATGCTGCTGGTACGTACAGGGAAACTACACACAGAACACTGGCTAAACCAAACTGGATGCAGACAGGCCAAGCAAGCCATGCCGAGCATGAACGGTAAGCTCACAAGGGCGCTCCTTCAACTAGGAAAGGTTCGACTGAGTATGGTAACCAGTGTCATAACAGGTCATGGACTTTTTAACAAACATCTTTTTATAACAGGTGTCACAGACAGTCCCCTATGCCGTGGATGCATGGAGGAAGAAGAAACAGCCTCTCACGTGGTGTTGGAATGCAGCGGATTGGCCCCATACAGGGCAAAACATCTCGGATCCCCGAGTGACCTCCCCGAGGTCCTACTCAACATCAAAGGTCTGATAGGATTCCTCGAGGAGCTGGGCTGGCAAGACTAGTCCACCCCCTATCACGCAAAATAGGCGCAAGACGTCGAGTTGCGGAAAATCGCCCGAACTACAATACAATACAATAGTTATATACATAAAAATCGCCCAATACGATTGGAAACTTTGGGTGCGCTCTAATATACATATACTGGTTTCCTTGATCCTTCGACTCTTGTGTAGGGAAGCCACGGCAATAACACCGTGCTTGGGACTCGACAGATGGCGCACAGGTAACCTTACACTGGGGTTTACGGGGGTTGCTGGGGTTACATGGGGTTGATGGGACAATTGTCCGCGATTCAATTTCTAAAGCGGGAAGTCAAAGTCATTTATTCGGATGAGGTGAATAATTAACGAAAAATGGCAATTTATTTGCTATTTACTGTTTTTACAGATAATATGTACCTACTTAGTTTGTGAATAGGTATAACAATTATTTGTCATTAGTATCATAGTTTCGTGGTCACTTAGATTTTTATACTAAAACCTGATTATGATCTTCGGAATACCTACCAAACTGAAGTGTCAGTTTGTATGCGTTTCCCGCGCTTTTTCGATTAAAAAAATGTAAATTCATTCAAAATCACAAGCCTTTTTGATCCTTATTATATTAAAAAAATTAAAACGTATTTTTGCCTAGTATATGTAACTCCTTTGAATGACAGTTCGAAAAATGTACCTACCTGTAAGGAAAAAATGGAAAATTTAATTTTTATTCGAAAATGTTTACTACGTGCGATTTCTCCAAGATCCTATCATTAGATCCTGACTCAATGACAATAGAATCAACTGTCAAACCTTTCGCACAAAATAGTTATTTTAAGGTTTTTTTTTAAGTTCGCTTTATCAGCCTATAGTAAATTAGTTGCCCGATTAAATCAAAATATTTCTGTAACATTTAACTAGCAAAAATGCACAGTTGTTTCCACCATTCATGTCAAGCGCCATCGTATGCCCTCCAAACTGCATTACGCACGTACAATAGAATATTCAATTATGCTAATGTAAGGTGCAATCGTGCCATGTGTGCGCCCGCGCTGCCGCCATCTTGGATTTACTGTCAAACACAAAATGACGTAACTCACAAGAAATTCGTGTGAGAATTGGGCTTTTAGTTCTGGTGCGTTGTAACGGTAGGATTAGGGCGAAATGGTGTTAATTCCATTTTTGAAAAGGTGTGCGGATTTGTAGAGCTTTGGGCGGATTTTCAATGGTGGTGTACTCATTTTGATTTAGGGTATTCACCTAAACATGGTTATGGATTTGACAGTCTGTCACGCGCTGTGATGTTATAATTCGGTGTTTTACATTTTTATAGTGATGGTAAAATCAGAAAAAAATTGTTAAATTTTCATACTTGTTATATGTTTAAAAAAAAGTAAACATAGGTAAAAAAAGTAACATAATTTAAACGCAATAATGAAGTTTAGGGTACATCTAAACATAATAATAATAATAATAAAAGGCCTTGTGGACCGCGAAGTACCGTACTACAAGTACTTACCTGCGCCTGTTCTCGAGAATGGTCGTGCCACGCTCTATTGGGATCGATCTATCATCACCGACTATTGTCGCCAATAAGCCTGACATCGTGCTGATAGACCGATCGCAGCGCCGGGCCGTGCTCGCCGACGTCACCATCCCCCATGATGAGAATCTCGTGAAGGCCGAGAAGGACAAGTCCAGCAAGTACCTAGACTTAGCTCACGAGATTACCGCCATGTGGGATGTTGACTCGACGATCATTGTTCCGATAGTTGTGTCAGCGAACGGTCTCATAGCGAAGAGTCTCGACCATCACCTAGAGAGACTCTCGCTGGGTGGTTGGATCAAGGGTCAGATGCAGAAGGCGGTAATATTGGACACGGCGCGTATAGTACGTCGGTTCCTCACTCTGCGGCCCTGACCACCGGCAGCTTGGGCCAAGCCCCGCTGCCGGCGGCACCCTAGGTTAGGTTTTTTATAATGTGTTTATATGTATTTTTTATTGTTTTGTAAGTGTTTTTATATTTTACTTTTATATTCATATTATAACAAACCTAACGTAAGACGAAAAATAAATAAAGAGAATAATAATAATAATACTTAAGATGAGAAATGAATAAAGAGAATAATAATAAGCCTGACATTGTGATAATAGATCGATCGCAACGTCGGGCCGTGCTCGTTGACATCACCATCCCCCATGATGAGAATCTCGTGAAGGCCGAGAAGGACAAGTCCAGTAAGTACCTAGACTTGGCTCACGAGATAACCGCCATGTGGGATGTTGATTCGACGATCATTGTCCCGATAGTCGTTTCAGTGAACGGTCTAATAGCGAAGAGTCTCGACCAACATCTTGAGAGACTCTCGCTAGGTGGTTGGATCAAGGGTCAGATGCAGAAGGCGGTGATCTTGGACACGGCGCGGATAGTCCGCCGGTTCCTCTCTCTGCAGCCCTGACCACCGGTAGCTTGGGCCTTGCCCCGCTGCTGGCGGCACCCTAGGTTAGGTTTTTTATAATGTGTTTATATTCATTTTTATTGTTTTGTAAGTGTTTTTATATTTTACTTTTATATTCATATTATAAATAACCTAACTTAAGATGAGAAATGAATAAAGAGAATAATAATAACCTAACTTAAGATGAGAAATAAATAAAGAGAATAATAATAATAAAAGACGTTTATTCAAGAAGTTTGAACATAGGTACATAATAAAAGTACACGATAATGCTTACAAACTAATTGAAATGGAAAGTGGCTCAGCTTATGTCTGTGCCAAAAGGCTTCGGGGCACAACGGCCCTAAAGACTTGCAGCAACGGACGCTGTTATTCTGCCACCGCCGTATTTGTATCTAGCTAAGGACAGTAGAAACATTTACACTATTTATTACATATAGGACAAGATAGCAAAACCAAACAATGCGCAGTGGATAAAAAAGTGTTAGCTTTACAAAAGAGCAGGTCACTCAACCAAAAGTATATGTTACATTCTTTTGGAGGTCCAGTAAATAAGCCTTGCAACGTAGTTTGAAAACCGCCAGGGACTTACTGTGAACTACTGGTGGCGGCAAATTGTTCCAGCATTTAGACGCAGCATAGCGAAAACTGCCTCTAAATGACTGAAGCCGGAGTAGTGGAAGGGAGATACGCTCTTGTTGTTCACGCAAACCTTTCAACTTTCGGTTAGGCTTCCATTCAAGTTTACGCGCGAGATAGGGTGGAATACCGGATTGTTTAAGCGTAAATACCATTGACGCAAGCTTTAATACTCGTCTGTGTGACATATTCAGTTTACCCGCTTTATTAAGGTAAGGGCTAATATGTGAGCGGCGAGGAATATCTTGACAGAAACGTATGCATGAATTCTGTACACGTTGAATCGCTCGTTCTGTTCTTTTTCTTATGCAAGGCCCATACACAATGTCTCCATAATCCATAACATGTAATTACATCATTTATAAATGAGCTTACAGTCGTCAAGGAAAACCGATAAGCACTTTTATTAACGAACCCTCGAATATTTAACACAAAGGTTAATTAGGTAGTCATAATAGTACGAAGAGCTGGCAAGTGCACGTTAGAATTAGCCTCCTGGAGTAGTTTCGTTGCTCTTATACATATATTTTCCGGGGCTCACTCTTAGTCTATCTACATATATAGTAATCATGACAAACAGACACCTAATGCTCAAACATCATTACTAATAATATTTGTTAAACGTTATCGTTACCTCTGTCTAATAATATGAACAAGATAAATAGGTCGGTGCGTTTATCACGCCACCCAGTAAAAACCGTATTAATGTTAACCTAATTTAGTTAGTAAAAGTAGAGATAACTTATCAGTGTTTATATGAAGTAATTTACCGTGATAATAATGGGTACAAGTACTGCTAGTGTGTACCTATCCTTTAGTGGGTGCTGCCTCTGCGTGCGTCCCATGACACGGGCAAGGGCAGCAGCCGCTTGGTGTCCCCTTACATTTCATTAAACTGTCGAACGAGTTTCTAATACCTCTTACCCATGATGGAACAATGGAGTTCTGGACATTCGGGAGGCGTGCGCGGAGCCGAAGCCTACACAGAGGCCCTCTTAAGAGGTACAACGAGCGGAGGATGCTGCGCTAGCCCGTGTCATGGGAAGCACGCAAACGTAGCACCCCACTAGAATTATTATTTATTATTATTTATGATTTTCTAGCATTCTAGCAACTTCTACTGCTGTACATACAACTTCTATTGCTGTATAATACAATTTAACATATCTATTTACGTAACAACAATGTTTTGATGTGATAAGCCACCTCTAAAGTAAATAGGAAATAATCATCAATATTTATTTAAAACTATGATAACGGTACCTAGTGACGCCTATTGACTGTAACACTCTCGTTTCGATGAAAAACATCTTGCATTGACGCAAATCTACAATATGTTTGTTTATTGAACGAGAGTTCTTACTGACACGTATACCTAGGTACTACTTTAAAATTAATTATTTTAACCAATTTAACCAAGCTCAGTACCAATAAAACGTCCGCTAGTGATTACGCATATGTATACATAGGTACAGATTCTGAAAATAATATGATTTAGATTCTAATACAAACATACGGCTAAGTGGTAAATCCAGTTACCTACTTTTTGCAAGTTTTGCGACCAATGTCTAAAATCTGTAACAAACTAATTGCTCTAGACATTTTAATCGCTCTCACTTGTCACTCTGCAATTACTTACAGCCATTTCAATTCGCCGTTATATTTCGGTAATTACAAGAATCGCAGTAAAGCGTAATTGTAACCTCTCGATTGCTCCCTGAGGCACATTTTTACTAATTTCTGGGTCCATTTCAAATGCTTACTGAGTAGAAGACCAGTATAAAAGGACTATACTAATAGGTACTTACAGATACAAATTCGGAGGTCACTTTACGCTGGTCAGTAGATCAACCAATCAACCAACTGAACACGGTGGGCCCATTCGCGCCATAATGTTTTAAGTTTGATTTGAAATTTGATCTGAGATCGCGCAATTCTGGCAAACTGTTCATAAGTTTAGTCAATAAAAGGTTGATAATGTTAACGGCGCGTTAGAATTGTAAAAATAATTAGGTAGTTTAATTTACTTGAAATAATTAAATGGTATACATTGCCATGTCTTATCGGGATTGTAAGTACTTGATATTTTCAGTTAAAATTATATTTTATGTAGATGGAAACTAAACTAACTTAAATTATGACGCGGCACCTCGTGTGTGGGTATACATAATTAATTTGTACCTGCCTATTAATAATACGAAGTTCTTAACTTTAAATAGATATGTGGAGTAGTTTCTGAGATACATAATGATTTTTGACAAAAGTTTTAATAAACAAGTGATTGTCCCACGACGCGACAATGTGTAGAAATTACCAACAGATTTTTAATTTTTCATTGAACTGCCAAAGTTTCTTTTATATGGAAACAGCGCAGTTACAAATTATAAGAATGGACACAAGTGATCGAATGCTGACCGTAAAGACACAGACAATTTATTATCAATATTCAAAAAGCATATCGACTTATCCGCACAACTTTTTCCTCCGTTGCGCAATTAATATAATTGATCCAATCCAAACAAATTGTAACTGGCCAGCGCTTTCTGACCCGTATAATTTTACTGTTTGTTCGAGAGCAGAGTTCTAATTACCCTGGCTGACGTGTGCGGTGCGAGGTATGGAGCAATTAGCGGTTATCGACTGATGAACCTCAAATAGTATTACAAATATGATCTTTGTCGGCGGGGGGGCGGCACGTTCGTATAAGAGGTGGCCAATATTGATGCGAATAATAAGCTATTGTCTGAGATGATCCTACTTTTGTAATAATTCTGAGTCGGTCCAAAATAGCGAAGATGCTAAGAATAATACAGAACTGTAAACCCACATCCGATGTTATGCACCAACACTATCCTAAAGTTACCTTGATGGAAAGAAACTTTTATTACATTTGAAAATAAATGTTGAATGGTGAATTGTTTAAATGTCACGTCGAAACCTGTATCTGTAGAGGTGAAAATTTTAGAGCATTCCGATTCCAACTCAATCTAATCATGACAATTATGCACCAATTCAAAACCTTAGCTCGGTAATGAAATCAGCTAAAACCGTGGCTAAATCGGGTGCCAACGGTCATGTCCCGACGTGGAGGGCCCTAGCCGGCAAAACTGACCGACCTGACTAGGTATTTGAACGCGCACAGGAAAGCCGTGGACACGACATTAATACTTTAAAAAAATTATGTTGACTATTTCTATTCTGACCCCATTATTAATAAAACTTAGCATCTTCTTAAAAACCAAGTGATGAATAGACAAATGATTATTAAAAGTTTGTAAGATTAGACAAACGTTTATAAATAACGCCATAAGACTTGATTAGTATTCGGATTTAAACACAGGAGCTGCAAGAATGCTTCTTTTGTTTTAGTAAACACTTTGTGTAATTAAATAAAATTTTAAGCATGTATGGCAGCGGCCTTTTTGCGGCGGGTTCGTGAGTATTAAGATAGTACGAGGGACGAGGAACAGGACCTGATCGAACCAATAGCAGATAGGTACGCTAAATGTACCTCCGTCATTTTAGTGTCATGGCACTGTCTGTCTTGTTTAAAATTTAGGCTGTCGCCTCTCCACGGCGTCGCAGTGCGTGGCGCACCTTGTCAGCGCGCAAATTGACGGGGATTGTTGGCGGCGGATCTTTGTCACGCCATCATTGGGATCAACGGAATCAGCGCCGTAACGCACTGGAAGCACGCGTTTCATTATTAACATGAGAACTCTGGAGGCTAGCCTAGTGACAATCATTTGTTGAAAATGCCGACCGAAACTTAAATAACGCTACCGTTTGGATTCAGACTACATAAGGTAAACGTAACTGGTGCGCGACGCGGTCCCAGTACATGTCATCTTGAAACTTAAGTCATTGTCAATAGAGGTGACAGCAAGGTGTCATCTATTGGGCGTTAGCATGTCGAGCACTAGTACATTTACCTCACACCATGCAGTATTACATGAAGCAGTACCTACGAATATTGCAGCGCGTCAAATTTAATCAAATAACATACATATCTATGTCTCGTGCTAGTTTTCGTTACGAGAAATGAAAACGAGAGTGGGTGGTCAGTCTTAGGAATGGTAAAAAGTGGACCCCTTACGCGCCGTACCGCACACACTCCCTCTTCCACAGATCTCATAAACTGGAATAGATTCAATATACTAAAGAAAAAGTAACCAAGCCAAAATAGTTCTAACATGACTCACGAGTATTCGATGTCTCTTCCAGCTACCTAGGGCCGTCGCTAAATACTCAGTGCGGTCGATTTTACGCCTAATCTCTAATTGCGCCGTCACACTCTCATCTGCCCGCAGCACTACGCGCACTAAACATTGCCCACTACGCGAGTTCACTAAACATTGCCCACGCTAAACACTGGTGGATCGGTTCACGGTTTCGTTAATGAGGTTGCAATCAGCTTTAGTTTTGTTTGTATAGGCCAACATTTAAATAACGACCTGAGATATCAAGGATTTAACAAGCCAATGCCGCTACCATCTGGGTTTTACTCATACCTATAAATAATTAAAGGATGACTCACACCAGAACGGCCCGGGTCCGGGCCAAGGCATATATTTTAAGGTTTTATTTGATCATATAGTCTATTTGTAAGATATCTATTTAAAAAAATAATGATCAAGATTGTAAACTTTGTAATCTTTGAATATTAAAAAAAATTCACGTTCATTACATTTTCATCTAATCTATGAGTTTGACAATCATATATTCGCAAGTCGCAACACGTATAAGATAAAAACATTTTTTAAACTTCTCTAAAGTGAGAATAGTAAAGGTTCTGAACAACCAATAAGAATGCCAATAGAAAATAAGAAAAGAGCTACTTAGCAACAAAACCTAAAACAGCTATTTAAAATCAAATTGAAACACCAACCGATTCACCGACTTCAAAATTTCCTTCCAAACGTTCCATAACGATTTTCTCCCCATGAAGTTGCAAAGCGAGTGCAAATGTGGTGATTCCGGCTCCTGGCAGACAACAGTCGTAAAATTAAGATAACGTCGGAGCTAACTAACATAGGTGTCTCGAGGTGCGAATAAACGGTGTCTTGACTTGAAGCGACCAGGATATCTGTAACTCTTCGTATATAGTACCCTGTAGAATCTGAAGTCTTTCTTATATTGGCTAGTGTAGCATCTTGACTGCTTGGAAAAGCGGCTAATATATCCTCAACTCTACCTTATACCACCTTGACAGAAATGGCTGATCTTTTGTATACCTTGTTGCATGGTAATAAGATCTATAGATGTTTAGTCAAGTGTGTTGCTGTTAGATTAACTAAGAGATCTTTTGTTACAGGATGATTAGACGTCGGCCAGTTTATGTAGTGGTCTTGGGAAGTAGGGTGGAGGTTTAAGGAGGGGTCTTGTAGTTTTGGTTGTATACACATCAAGTTTTATTGCCTTTGCGACCGTGATAATTGCTTTCTAGGGGATGCGTGTGCTGGCCAATCTCTAGGGTTGTCTACATAGACAGGTAATTGAACAAAAAATCTTTTGAAATAATAAACTGAAACTTATAAACATGCTTAATGATCTACTCCTTGCTAAATCAAATGAACATTTGTACCTATGTATATAATGAACTAGAGACTACCAAAAAGCGTGCGATACTATAAATCACAGTTCAATATGGGAGGCACTGAAGACACAAGATGTAGACAAAAATACATTGATATTTTGAAACATCTATAAGTAAAGTTAAGCTAGAGACAACGGGACCACCTATACCAATCAAACGAGGAGTCTGCAGACAAGGCGACCCATTGTCCCCGCGAATATTTATAGCTGTATTGGAGAATATTATAAGAAAATTAAACTGGAACAACATCGGCCTATGAATTTAAAATAAATACCTAAGCCACCTAAGATTCGCGAACGATATTGCATTACTTTCAGAAAAAAGTTCCGAACTAGCAACCATGATAGAGTGTCTAAAACAAGCAAGTTTAGAAGCCGGATTGGAAATCAATTTAACTAAAACAAAACTGATGACAAACAGCACTAAAGACGAAATTACTCTAAATAACACGCCCATAGAATATGTTGATAGTTACATCAATTTAGGAAAACAAATATCATTCCATAAACAAAACAATGATATGGAAATAGATAGAAGAATATCTTGTACATGGAAAAAGTTTTGGAGCCTCAGAGAAGTCCTGAAAGGTAGTTTGCCACTGAGACTAAAGAAAAAAGTTATGGAGACATGCCTCTTACCATCTCTTACGTATGCATGCCAAACTTGGAAATTCACTGGACGGACAAAACAGAAATTAAATACATGTCAGCGCAGTATGGAGAGAAGCATACTGAAAATAAGAAAAATACACAAAATACGTAATACCATCATTCGCCAAAAAACAAAAGTTACCGATGCGCTCTCCTACGCGCAAAAATTAAAATGGCGATGGGCAGGCCATATAGCCAGATTAACTGACGACCGCTGGACATTGCGAATAACCTCATGGTTAGGACCAACAGGAACCAGGAAACAAGGCAGACCTATCACAAGGTGGGAATACGACATTACCCAAACAGGAGGCGTAAAATGGATGGATGTCGCCAAGGATAGAGAACACTGGTCATTACTGGAGGCCTTTACCTTCACATGAGGGGTTCTTGCAGAATAAAAAAAAAAAAAAAAAAGAAAAATCAAATTATAATTATATTTATTACTAAATGCACATATTAGAAAATTTATCTGACGTTTAAATATTAAATATTACTGTGATACTAAACCTGAAGTAAATTTAAGTGTATTTCGCTAATTATGTTTGTTAATTAAGTAGGTACCTGGGAGAAATAAAAGGCTTTTTTATTTTTTATTTATTTTATTATATAATGAATTTAAGTTCAATATAAGGTAGAGAAAGTGTCAACGTCGATGAAAAAAGTTAAGTGATATTTTTTTCGTTGCTTTATTCAAAAGAATAATTTAATACAAGCTAGTCACAAAATGGTTCCACTTTAGGTATTCTCATTTATGAAGTATAAGACATTAATAAAATGACAGAAGACTTAGAACCAGGAGCCCGATCAGAACCAGTTCACAACCGTAAGAAGTTGTTAAATCTGTTGACTCCATCGCCAGCCCTGCACGAGGTGTGAATTTGCATGCGTGGGGACAAAAACACCTCCCGGCTCGTTGCGTCTGCACTTTACTGGTATAGAGGCCGTTGTGGGAGCGTATTCCGGTTACCGATTTACTCAGAGGCCAGAGTCTGGCAGTGGCAACGTTACTGGTATTGAACTTTAAAAATATTTTCACCACACCAGCTCGGAAAGGCTTACTTTGCACTTCAAAAACGGATAGCAAAGTTGCATTTTGCTATCAGTAATCAAATGCAAATTTTGAGTTGTTTTCTTATGTTTTCTGGTAGAATTGACTTTTAAATGATGATTTTGGATGATAAATATTTATTAACTTTCATTTGGATTTGATTTGGTTTGATTTTGTTTGATATTTTACATTTAATATTTGCTTCGGGTTGGTGTGGTGAAAAAATATTTATTTGTGCACAACAATGACAATTATTTTCTTGCTATACGGTGCCATTAATATCCAATAACGGATGTCGGAAGATCCTTGGAGAAAAGCAGCTGCTACTAATAAGTGGGATATGCGATCAAGTCCTTTGTTTTTGATTTGAGGTTATTTATAAATGGCGCTTTTTAAATAGTTACTTCTTTGTGGTCGTATCCAACATCCGATATCGGATCGGATAATGTGAAATCGCTTTTAATAACAAGATCTTTAAAATCGTTTGATTGTTACAAGCTACGGCGTAGCGCTATCATTTTGAACCACGCAGTGAAAAGGGCCTACACCTGTGTAATGCTACGAAATTGCTACGAAAAGACTTGGAGATATGTATTATACTAGAGTCAAACCTTTCAGAAGGAAGTAAGTAACTTCAGTGGACAATACATAAAAAGTTAACGACCCAAGTACATATTATATCACGTTTTTTCTTATTTGAGTCTTAAATACTGAAAAATGTTTCCCGCCTGCAAGAGCGCATGTAACAATTTACCTTTAGATTATCTTAAATTTGCAACATAAAATCTAGGAAACACGCGAAAGAGTTTACAATAACATGTCGGCTCGATTCGGAAAATGAATTAGATTTCTACTAGACTTCAACAAGTTACGATACGGATAATTTAAAGATATTTGTAAGATAGATATGTCAAATTTGAAGTTTCCGCGATTCTGGACCTGGAGGTCCTCTTGAACGATTTTGACAAGTTATGACTTAGATATCCAATTCACATCTAGTCGATATCTAATGTAGATCTAGTTGATCTCTAAATCGTCTCAAGATCTTGTGGTTATCTCGAAATCCGAATAGGCCTGATGTGTGTGATGTGTGTGTGTGTGTGTGTGTAGGCCATTGAATTACAAATTGGAAGTTTTGATCAGAGGATGTTTGGGTTTATTAACTAAAGTCGCACAATAGTGATTAGAGAAGTTAATTTTTACTGACTATTCGAAATGCATTGCTATGTAATTTACAATTTTTTTAAATAAACCAGTACATAGTGTTTGAATTAAAAATAATATTTTTTTTACGTGAACAACACAACATATTTTAAAAACCTATTGTGTGATTTTAAATAAGATATCCTACAGCGACATAAAACAAAATGAATTCAAGCAACCTCATGCGTGCAATCCGTCGCCATTCCAAACTCCGGTCCGGACAGCAATAATCCGTTTACTTTTATCTCCATTCCTTGTTTAACTCCACCACACTACTGCTTCACCTAACACTTCCTTAAAACCTTAGTATTAAAGTACAAGTTGGTTTAGTCCGGGTGTTGTGTAAGATGGTGGTGTTTCGTCAAAGAGGTTATTACCTGAAGGAGATAGTCTCGGACGGTATAAAATGCAAATATCTGTCGCGGCTCGCGGCTTCGTCAGACGGACGAATTGAAATTGTCTAGAGATGAGAATGTGTCGATAAAGGACAATGAGTTTTCTTTTAAATAAATAGAGAGAAAAACGGTTAACCTACCATCGCCCACACTGTCAACTGTACAATCGGTAGACCTTAATGCTTATGCCTGTTGTAATAAGCTCCACCGATCGATGTACGGTTAAAAGTGTTGCTATTTGTACACTAAGGGTTCCCCTCATCTGGCATAATATTGTTTGTCAGAAATACACTTCGCATATCATGTAACGCAGAAACACTTTTAGTCGAATGATAATTTTGCATAACTATTACTTGGCATTATTATTACTACGCATACAATACATTTTGCAACATATTATTTAGCAGAAGATTACTTTCGCCGACTTAAGTTAAGCATAATTTTATGTACCATAATCATCCTGCAGCATACTCTTATTATGGCATAGTGATATTTTCTGCTATTAGCAGAAACGTGGGTTAAGTAAGAACTGCGACCGCAACAAAATTGAATCTGTGCCAGAAAAGAAGGTTATATTAGGTTGGAACTGCGGCTTCCTATAAAAACGAACGGCTGCCAAAAACGTAGGTTAGGTTAGGTTAGAACTGCGACCCCCTACAAAAACAAACAGCTGCCAGAAAAGTAGGTTAGGTTAGGTTAGAACTGCGACCTTATACAAAAACGAACGGCTGCAGGCAAAGTAGGTTAGGTTAGAACTGCGACCTCAACAAAAACGAACACATGCCAGAAAAATAGATTAGGTTAGAGCATAACATTAAGATAGGTACCTATCATTAGATTATTCATGAAATTTATTTCATAATCTTTCTACTCGACGGACTTTATAGTTACCTACTGATTATTTTACCGTATAAACACACTTTAAAAACTAGCAAACAGCAATTCCATCATAACTCTATCCGTCTGTATGTTACCTCATCACGCTTAAACCGCTAAAGTGATTTACGAGTAGATGGAATTTGGTATGCAGATAGTTTGAGACCCGTGGAAGGACAAAGGGTAGTTTTATTAAATCTTTAACACCATTCCTCGTAGACGAAGACTCAACTTGTAACTTTATGCCACCTAAATATTATGCAATACATTTATCTGCGAAAAGAATATTCGTTCAAAAGACTATTATGAACATCAACAGTATGCCAAAACATGGTTCTGGATTTTAAAACTCTGCGAAATGATTGTATACTAAATGATATATGCGAAAGGTAATTCTGCCAAACGACATTTCTGCCAAGTAACATTGTGCAATACAAAACTATGTCAAAAAACTTTCTGCAACACATTAGTAAACCGTACACTAAGCATTGACCATCATCTTTATAAATTAACGTCTGAAAGATCACGAACAATTGGGTACCTATCAGAATAGTCACGAATACCTACTTAGCTATCTAGTAAAAAATCTAAAGTGGATTCTGTAAGTCTTAGTTACATAGATATTTAGACAGAACGTTAAACTTGAAGATGGTCGGCAGTCCTCAACTGTGCTTTTCTCCAGATACTTCCTGCCGCGCAGAGCTAAACTGTGGAATGAATTGTCGTCCACGGTATTTCCGGACCGATACGACCTTCAAGACAAAAGTATACTCCCATCATAAAGGCGGGCAACTTACTTGCAACCCTTCTGGTGATAGAGATGGTCCATGGATGACGGTATTTGCTTACCATCAGACGATTAGTCTGCTCGGTTGCCTCCTGTATCATAAAAGAAAATAGTTTGGTCGTTATACCCCCTGGAAGCGTCTCGAAAATTGAATTCGCAATTATAAACTCCGTCATGTTTTTAAGATGTCATAGCATCAGTTATAACTTATAATGTTAAGATAATATTTCAAGATCTATACCTACTGAAGAAAGCGTTTGCGTTTATGAAATAGTGTAAATATCAAAAGTATAATAAAATAAATAGTATAATATTATAAATATGTAGTATAAGTGTATAGTGTCAGATTCGGACGCTTAAAAGATAATGTCACTTCGGTATACGCTGTTTCGAGTTCAACTTTCGATATTGGAAACCGTAATCTCCTCACTATTTCCAGCAAACCGCTGATTCGGTGTGGCTTGTTGGTCCCGTTTACGAGGGTCGCTGTAAACTGTAAAAAGCGCAAACTGTTTGTTTATGCGCAGTATCGGAGTGGGCGGCGACCGATTGAAAACTTAAGGCCGGCGTTAGCCCGCCCCGTAAAAGCAGGTCTTTTATTGCGACTCTTTTAATTTAATTTTAGAACAGACGCTCCCTGTTTTTATGTTTGCGTTTGTTTGGAGAGTTAATGAAACTGAACGTGGGAAATAAATTTTGAAATTGGAATCGAACGATCGTCATTTTTTTCTCGCGAGTACTTTGTAAACATGTCAAACGATTACTTCTCAAACATCGCATCTGAATCATTATTTAAACGTAAATTCAAATCTTAAGCATATGTAGTTAGGTGTTATTTTCTACGGCAGTTTAGTCTCATATTCGCATGCGAAAGTAATCTGTAGACATATTTACGTCAGCCCAACCATTGATCATGTTTGAAAGCGTTTACAGAAAAGTAAACTGAGCTAGCGTGACTAAGCACGTATGAATCGATTCTGTATCTTCTAAAAGGGGATTGTATCCGATGTAACCTACTTTCTATTCCGGATAAAGTTACATTTAGACTGCATAGTTAATTGGGGGTTGTGGTGAGCTAACAAGAGCTTTGCAAGCGTTGTGGAGATGTCACTTAAGATAACGTACTGTACCTTCCCCCATTTAGACTGTTGTGTAGTAATTGGGAGAAAATTGCATTTTTATTCAGCTAGTGTAGGTAATAATGAGGTTGGAATTGTGCAGTGAACAAAATTAATTTGTTGAAAATGTTTTGTTCTTATTTTTATTTTTAAGAAACGATTTTACTGTGACATAGTTGCTTCAACTTACAACATTTTAACAAAGTACTTACGTTTTTTTATTGATAAAGGAAACAAACGAGCAGACGCATCGCCTGATGGTAAGCAATCACCGTCGCCCATGGACACCTGCAACACCAGAGAGGTTGCAAATGCGTTGCCGGCCTTTAAGATAGGTGTACGCTCGTTTCTTGAAGGTTTGAAGGTCGTATTGGTCCGGAAATACCTACCGCGGACTAGTTCATTCAACAAGTTTAGCTGTGCGAGGCAGGGAGTACTTACATCATAACGGGTACCTATTTAAGTTGTGTAAAATAAATAATAAGGTAAATATAATAATATTGTTATATTGAATAGGCTTTTTTAAATTGATTTGTAGTTTAATCTAAATTGTTTCCTACCAATATTATCAATCGAAATGTACATACATATATAGAGGATAATCGCCAATAATATCCTTATTAAGCATTTAAAATACGCCTAAATTATAATAAAATAACGAATAAACCACATTTTATATTATTACGCTGATATCTATTATGCGGATAATACATATAGTCCACGTGTATAAAAAATGTATTATTGTGTATTACTTTGAATACCAAGTTATGGGATAGGGAAATATAGGTACATACTAAGCAGAACGCAATCACTTATTAGGTAAAACATTCATTCTTTGTGTCAATTATTATGTATATTTATAATTTTCGTGTTAAGTGTTTTTAATCACAGCACAAGTAGAGTTGGAGCAAGCCAACGATACATGTCATTTGCAATGACAAAAAGAGTAGATGTCTTCATTATGTACTGTCAAATTTCAATGAAAATATGTCGCTTAAAATGACATTACCTCACTTTATTTTGTTTTAGTCGGTGAAAAGTTAGCTTAGGCGGACTCTAAGCAAATAATCACCGACACAATTATTTGACGAATTATAATTCTTATTCTACCGAAAGTGATTAAATTTTAATCTTTATTATTATAATAAAAGAAATAAAATAAATAAAAGTTACAAAGAAAAGAAATAATAACACATAATCTAGAAATAAAACGAATTAAAAACTAAACTTAAATAAAATATAAGCTAAATAATTATGACAAAAAAATAAATTAATTAAACTAGTAACTAAACATACTAAACTAAAACTACCTACCTAAAAAGTAAAAAACCTACCGAAATATGTAGTCAGTTAAATGTATGATTCTCCAAAGTATATGTTACAAAGATGTCGACGCTGGAAAGGAGAAATTGGATAAGCGACATTTTCAGAGATATTGAGTTATATACATCGTTGGAATCGCCAGATTTTTCTGCATCGAATGGACTAGGTTTCGTACCCATCTGACGACTTTAGTGTCGCTTATCCAGTCGGTGATTTGGAGAATCACTGGTACATTTATGTTACTAAACGACTTAGTTTTCAACAATTTTTTGAAAAGTGGAGATTAGATGAAAAGTTATTCGATGTAATAAACCTTAGAGTTTTTTACTTATTTGCCAGTTCAGCTTAACCTTAGCTTGGATAATTTTGCCTTATGACAACTAACCTTTCACTGTCGGTTAACTATTTTTACCTGACCGAATAATAGCTTTCTATATCATATGGATAAATTTACTTAACTGTTAAATGTGAATTATTGGCGTTTATCATTATTTACCTAATTTCAGATATAAAAATTTTGTCGTTTATTCCATTTTACCTGAAATTTGTTGGAATCTACCTAGTAATATTTTAACTTAAGTACTTTCTTTTTGTTGTTATTTTTCATAATATCAGAAAATGCCAAGTAACGGAAAAAAAATATATTAATCTCAGGTATGAAAACACGAGATAATATTTTTTCCTATTATGGTTTCAAATATAAATTTCCCATTCTTCTGGTACCTCATAATTAAGTTCACCCTTTTAAGCAATTTTGGTCTCAAAAAGAAATGGTACACTTGTTATCTTAAGACTCGTTACATAACTTTTTATTTGAAATAAAGCTATACAAATTCTTTAAAGGGTGTTTTTTTATATGCGTAGGTATGACAATCTTCCTTGTGGTTGATAACTATAAAACTCATAGAATGTAGATGTATCATAGGTTGAATGTGTCGCATAAGCAGCTTATCGAGTTTGAAATTGCTCCTTAAAAAGTGTTAGATAATTTATCATGATTTGTTTTTTGGAAAATTTTACGTATATACTTTTTTGCTTGACTATAAAATAAGCATACTTTGCAATAAGATAGTTTTTACTCGATCAATTCTGACAACAAATTTACCTTGGAGTTTCTTACCTGACTAATTTCTTGTGAAATATGTCGGTAAGATAAATTTACCTAAATTTATTTTTACAATCATTTTGCTTAAGCGACACTAAATTCTTAAATAACTCATTTGAAGGTAAAATAATAATAGGATAATGTAGAATACATCACTATAATCTTATAAAATGTCTAATTTAGGAAATACGTCATCATTAGGAATTTTAATGATTTTTTTTTAGAAAGTTTTGCAGTTTTTTGGCTCTCCCGTAAAGTTAGCTGCGTGTCGCTTATCCAATTTCTCCTTTCCAGCGTCGATGTGTGATTGTATCTATCTCTCTCTCACACCTATACATTAAACGTTCATCCTTGTCCATCCAATCACAAGATGGCTCTCTCAACTCAAATTGTTTTATTTAAAAGCCTCACTTTTATTTACCCATACACTATTCACATCTCTTTCAGCATTCATACAATCTGCAAATTCCCGTAGAAATTTGTATGGTTATTTTTCAGTCTGTGACCGGCGTGCCTCAAGTAGATGTGCTTGGGCCGTTTTACGATGTTGAAAGTGACGTTTACTCTTGTTTTGATTTATGACGGCGGATTGTGGATTCTTTGTCTGTACTTGATTATTCGATGAAATTGAATCTGCGACTCATGCTGCGCTGTAACTGTTAGGGATCCTTGGGAAATCTTTTTGAAAATTTTTATTTAAAACTATTTGGATATCTGATACAGCATTCATTGATATACCTGCTTTTCTGTTTCTGATAACCGATCTTCTAATTTTTCTTACAGTTAACTGCATGCTCGCCAAATTCCATGCTCTTTTCCGGATGTGCCTCTTTTTTAATTAACTAAGAATATTTAGACTGCCCTGTTTACCAAAGCAAAAAAAAGATCAAAAGAAAACCTCTTACACTTTCATGTACTTAACATTATGTAGACTCTAGAATGACTCCTGACATCGAGTGTTGCTGACCTCCGTCTCTATAGGAGTTTTATAGGGAAACTTGTTTTATTTATTCTAAATTAGAACATAATTACAAATTCTGACGTGAAAGTTGCTAAAATAACAGGGCATGGTAACGTATAATTTAGAAAAGGGTTGTTGAAAGTTTATGGCAACTGGAAGGTCGACTAGCTTCAAGAAAGGACTGGCGTTGGAATGATATCCTAAAGCTTGTAATTATAACAAATTTTCCTATCTAGAATAGAGTATAAATCTTGATTTTTAACAAGCAGAAACGTCTGCGAACGATGGTATTAAGCTTAGAATAAATTTCAACTGTACTGCAATTTCAATTACTGATGAGGTCTACGCTCCGTCCAGCAGCAGTCCAAATCCAAAACCCCGAGAGCTTCCAGCTGGAACTCCAAAACCGTTTCGATTGCCTAGGCGGCGATGTGGACGAATTCAACGACGGCTTTGTGGAAGCTGTCCATAGCACGGGGTCTAAGTTCTTTAAGGCCCAGCGGACAAACAGAACCAAAAGGCTTTCTGACTCTACTCGGGGACTCTTGGAGGAAAGGAGAAGAATGGTTCTACAATCTACAGAAGATGCGACATTATATCGGCGGCTCAATAGACGGATCTCTAAGTCCCTTACCCGTGATCTGCGCCAATTCAATACAAGTCGTATTGAAGAGGCCATCGAGCGGAATAAGGGCTCTAAAGTTTTCGCACGAGATCTGTCTATTGGGCAAAGCCAGCTCGCCAAATTAAAAACTGAGGATGGTAGAATCGTTTCATCCAGACCCGAGCTCCTGGGTGAGATAGAGAGCTTTTATGGACAGCTATACACATCGACTAAAAGTCCCGAAGTTGGTCTGGCGGAAGACTCTAGAGCTAGACACTTTTCGACCCCATCGGCCATCTTCTCTGCGTGCAATGTGGCCTGCCCATTGCCACTTCAGCTTGCTAATCCGGTGGGCTATGTCGGTGACTTTAGTTCGTCTACGGATCTCCTCATTTCTGATTCGATCACGTAGAGAAACTCCGAGCATAGCCCTCTCCATAGCTCGTTGAGCGACTTTGAGTTTTGAGATGAGGCCGATAGTGAAAGACCACGTTTCGGAGCCGTAAGGGGATGTTATTTCTCCTAAACTGTTTACCGCTGCATTGGAGGATGTTTTCAAGACTTTGGACTGGAGAAGGCTTGGCATCAACATAAACGGCGAGTACATCACTCACCTTCGGTTTGCGGACGATATAGTAATCTTGGCTGAGACTACGGAGGATTTGAGTATGATGCTCGATGACCTCAGTAAAGCTTCCGAGCGAGTTGGTCTGAGGATGAACATGGACAAGACGAAGATCATGTCCAATGCCCGTGTAGAACCAACTCCTGTTACAATCGGAGACTTTACACTTGAAGTTGTAGACGATTATATATACCTAGGACAGACTGTCCAGTTAGGTAGGACCAACTTCGAGAAAGAGGTTAATCGACGAATCCGACTCGGTTGGGCAGCGTTTGGGAAGCTACGGCACATCTTTTTGTCCAATATTCCGCAGTGTCTCAAGACGAAAGTCTTCGACCAGTGTGTGTTGCCAGTGATGACATATGGAACTGAAACGTGGCCGCTTACTGTGTGCCTCATAAGAAGGCTCAAAGTCACCCAAAGGGCAATGGAGAGGGCTATGCTTGGAGTCTCTCTGCGTGATCGCATCAGAAATGAGGCCATCCGCAGCAGAACCAAAGTAACCGATATAGCCCTCCGAATCGCTAAACTTAAGCTAACACTGGCAGTGGGCGGGGCACATTGCCCGTAGAACCGATGGCCGTTGGGGCGGAAAGGTTCTCGAGTGGCGACCACGTACCGGAAGGCGCAACGTGGGTAGACTTGTGGGGACAAGGTGGACTGACGACCTGGTAAAGGTCGCGGGAGTCCGCTGGATGCGGGTGGCGCAAGACCGGTCATTGTGGCACTCTTTGGGGGAGGCCTATGTCCAGCAGTGGACGTCCTCTGGCTGATATGATGATGATGATGATGAAATTTCAAAACTGGAAAAGTTACTGTCTCTGAAGATGGCAGGGCGCTAGAGTATCGATCCAGTGGCCGTGCGTTCAAGTCTCAACCAAGACAGTATTTTTTCCACTTTTAAAATTTATTCTAAAGCCTTGAGTATAAATCCTTCGCAGTTCGCGCTTGGAGGGTGTTTTCTCGTGAGCATGATTTGCCTAGCGAACGGCCCAGTTTACGAGTCCGCTTGATAAGTCCGGCCCCTGACAGGATTACGACTTTTATCCATACCATCATTGAGTATTTTTGTTTATTTATAAGATATTTGTTTATTAAAATACAACTTTGATTGCTATAGATTAAGCTTAGTAATTACCCACCGACCTACACACATTACCCACCTGGCCCCAATTTCAACACGGTGACAGGTGGACAATTGTAAAACATCACTGTTGCTGACGTCACAGGCATCCATGGGCTACGGTTACCGCTTACCATCGGGCGGACCGTATTCCTGTTTGCCACCATCATTGTATTATTAAAAAAAACTTTATTATATCGGAAAAAAATAGATATTTCTCTTGCTAAGTTTATGACAATTGTCATAAGAAACACGACAATTGTCACGAAATTACGACATATAACTCATTTCCTGTCAAGATTCACCGACAATTCTACAAATATGTCGACTGGAAAAAATAATTCTTGTTTCACAACATAATTGTAATACATACAATTGTAGCAAAATGCCTGTCATGTTTGTAAGTATTTCTATTTTATAAAATTGTAATATGTCAAGCGACAGGCTTGACAATTGTCGCTCGACATATGTCACTGACAATAGGGTATTTTCCTACTAGTCAAATCAGTTACTTTTTTAGTACTGTCAAAACGATTTGCTAATATGGAATTTATATGAAACATTACATCGTGACGTCACGGTCAACTCACCTACTTTTTATATTTCTATCCGATTTATTAAATAGAAATTGTGTTTAAAAATGACTATAATCTGTGTTTTTCTAATAATTATCTGGTGCTTTATTTCATGCATGGTGTAAAATAATTTATTTTAAATACAGTATAATACCCTATTGTACCCGTGGTGAAATTGGGGCCTGCTAGTGAAATGGGACTTATCTGTCTCGAAAAATGTGACGTTGAACACATATCCACGAAAAAAATCTTTTTATTTGATTTGCGGTGCATTTAGATCTTAAAATACTTATGATACAATTTTGATATCGATTTCATATTCCAACTTTCTAAATTGGAGTTCCATTTTTCTGTTTCGAAAGAACTGCAAAAACAAAGATATAACTCTAACAGGATCTAGTACTAGTAAAACGCATTCGCGACAGAAAACACGTTACATAGGTAAATAATTATATTGATGTACTTGTATATAGCGTAGGTGCACCCTCACTAAGAGTGTGGATGTCTCAAAGTCTGCTTAATTGCTCGCCTTGTGTTTTTGTCGCGGGCGGAACACGTACACATCTACTTTAGAGGTTACACGCATTAGTTTTGTAATATCTGGGAGACCGAGCTTTGCTCGTTTTTTGAGCTTTAACTCAAAAATGCGCGTTTTCCCAGAGATAAGACCTAGCTAGATCGATTTTTCGCCCCCGAAAACCCCCATATAGCAAATATCATCAAAATCGTTAAAGCCGAGTACCCGAAATATATATATATACGAATTGCTCGTTTAAAGGTATAAGATTCTGTCGAAATTATTGTCAAAGCGGAAGATTCGGATTCAAAGCTTCAATAAAGCAAAACCTCCGTCTTAGTTCACGTACGCAATCCATTTCGATGCGTCTACGATATGTCGTGTTACACACATATGTCGCGTGGACATATTTATGTCGACACGACTCAATAAATCAGCGACATCGCGATAACCGATAGACCGAGTATGTTAATTCGGCGATTAATTGTCGTGGAGACAGCTTATTTCGTTTCGCAATAGTTTATCTTACTTGGATATAAATAAGGCGACTGACATACACTTAATTCGATACACGTCAGATATTGGTTTATGTAGGGTAAGCTACCCTTTGATTAATAGGAAACAAATCAAAATATTTTATGAAAATATAAAAATATTTTGATTTGAGTTATTTCAAGTATAAGTAAAAACACTAAATTATAAACTGAAATAAATGTCATATACGAAAGAAAAAGTGACCAAGGCCTGCAGTGCCTAGGGCTGGGATCGAACCAGCGTCCTTTTACATTCGGGGCAGATGCCTCAACCACTCGGCCAACCGAGTCACGGGAATATGGGTCGAATTTGACCAACTCTAACTGCCCGATTCGAACTTTAAGATACGTCAATTAATAGATCTAGAAACGATTTGGATTAGAAGTGTCAGTGTTTTGCGTTTTTATTTAAAGAAAAGTCACATTTGACACTAATATATGTAATCCATATCGTGTCTAAATCTATTAATTGACGTATCTAAAAGTATTAATCGGGCCGTAAGGTAGGGTATATAATATATATTTTCATTGGTATATGTAAGTATACATTTATAAGGACAGTCTACAGTGGTAAGAATAGACATATTAATATAATTTACTTAATTATCTCAGTTGTAGAGCGTTCCCAGCTATAAACAACGTATGGCTAATCCCAAGATTTGCAGTTTCTTATTTACCCCATAAACCCATTCTGGCGTCTGCAAAATGATACAAGTTTTGATACACTGACTGTTTGCCCTATATTTGTATTACTTAGTTAAGTTTATTACATTGAGTATTGAAAAATGTTGTTGATGGTTAAAGCGGTTAACTTACAGCATCGTACAGACTTTGACTTATTTCATCGTATGCCATTTTCGTTGATATGGCACCAATTAAATAAGTCGATCCTAATATTGAACATAGAAAATGCAGTCAATTGTATAGTACATTGTAGGAGAGGACGGAAAACCGCTAAAAGATGGACGAGTGCGTTTGAGGGCCGACACGTTAGTGGAGGCCCTCAAATAATACGAGTCCATCTTTAGCGTTTCCGGCCGAGGCATTACATAGTGCTTTTCACGACTACTGCGAGGAAATAAGAAAACATTTGCATAACTATAAGTACTAGCCCGCGATTTCTCTGGTAGCAAATTACTAACCACTGCCTGTGCTTTCTCTTGAATTTCGGTAGGCGTCATCGTAAGAATATCATTTTTTTCACTAGAAGAACTCATTTGTATAGCGAGCGTAGATACGTGTTTCTTGTATTTTTAGTCAAACACAATTAACAATATCCAATTCAGTAAGTATTTTCAGATCCCGCCTTTTTTACTTTTTTTATCACTTTTAAGAGGCGTTTTTCTGTTATTTGCTTCAAACCGACTCGAACTTAGAAGCGTTTTTGCTAAAAAAAACACAAAACGGCTACAAAAGTAAAAAACGTCTTAAGCGTGAACTAAATGGATAATTGTAAAAAAAATCAACTGAATGGTTTTGACATTTCTTTTTTTTCCAACAAGAAATTGGTCCTATAAATAACCTAATTTTATTTTTGAAGGAATAAGTTGCGCCTAAAAAGACCTATTGATTTTTATGTTTTAAATGATACTCATTGCTGTAGCGAACCGTCACCAATGACAGATGATGATAACAATGAAACATTGTAGTAGTGGTGGTTCAGGTACTACAGCTATTGCCTACTTTCCAGCGTGGTTTTAGACCATCTATTGCCACATTTCCGAACAGTGGCGTGAAAAGTAAATACTTACAGATTTTAACCGGACCCATATTTAACTTACTTTCTAATAATGTGATATTTCTATGACACTCAGATCTAAGTAAATAGGGAAAGACTGGTGTACTTAGTTGCGTTGTACACGACATTTCGTTGATCGATCCAGTTATTATCCTATTACTTCCTATGTTAAATTATTTCATTTACATACAAATAGGTCTCACTTATAACCGAGCATAACCTCATATTGCACCATAACTGCGTCAATCAACTGTATTCATAAATCCCTTATTTATAATCTAATAAAATTTACAACCGCCATATTCTCGAGTCTTGTTAAGATTCCTTAACGTATAAGCCTCATGTTTTTTTGAGAACTCGCCTAACTCCCCTTAAAACTACACTCGAATTTCAACTTTCCTCCTTTAACTTTAGAAATGGTTTTCGCGAGAAATTTCTGGGAGGAAAGTAAGTAGTAATGCTCAATAACCATCGGCATAAATAGTATTAACAACAATTGATTTACATACAAATTGCTTTAGACAATATTGCTGACGGAATGGCGCGCGTGACGGCGTACGTAGATGGGGCCACGAGGTACGGGGTCGTCTTAGGAGGGCTAAGTCTAAATTTTTTTTTTTACTTTTTCTGAGCACTCCGTCACACTTTCATTTGTGTCTATCAGACAAATAAAGATGTATTTCATATTTATTTATTTCGTATATGCACGGATACATTACACGTCAAAACATATATTTTAAAGATAAGATTAGCACTTATTATTAATAACATATTATTATATTTTATTATTTATTGTATTGAATATAATTCAGATGCAGCCAGAAAACGCCAAGATATATTGATAGCTTCTAATATATAATGTGCTAACAAATTAGTCACGGATATTTTAAGAGATAATACATTACAATAAAACAATTAACTTTTAACTGTAATTAAGGAACCTTTGTATATCATTTTTTTGTTTTCATTTACCGAACAAAAAAAAATATTATAATTAATTTTTAAAATAATCACCCCTATTATGTACTTGTCAAGATGTTTAACTCTGTCTGTCATGTCACGTCACGTCAAGTTTAAAGAGGTTCTAGAGTGTCTAAAGAGGTCTCATTTAATTATCTTATTAACAGGGTGTTTTAACGTAGCAAATTTGTTTCCTAGTTTTCTCCAAAAAAACATAACAAAACCAATGATGTTTCATACTTAAATGTACCCCGAGAACCGAGTACTATCAGCTGTACAAATATCCGTGACTAATTTGTTAGCACCTTATATAATAACTATCAGAACAGGACGTGTCTCATAGACAAAAGTTGTCTATGTGTTCACGTAGAATTTTTAAAATAAATCCGGAAAAGAGTGTTTTACCTAAAAAAGACGTCTAAAATGAAAGAGGTAAGTAATGTATATAAATTATTAACTCGCAGGTCAAATAACACAAAGGCTTTCAACAAGGTTACTTTTCCTGAACTGGATCGGACAAAATTTAATGGCCTAACGGCGCGATTCGGGAAATGAGTTAGAGATTAACTAGATACGATATAGTAAATATATGTGTCGTCCCACGGGTATAGGTACCTTATGGCGGTTGGCGCTTACGTTATTATTAATGCCGCTCCAATATTATTACTGCGCTATGCGACGTAAGCGCCAGCCGCCATAAGGTACCTTTTGCCGTGGAACGTCACATATCTTTACTATTTCATATCTAGTGAATTTCTAATTAATTTCCCGAATCGCGGCGCCAGCCGCCAAAAGGTACCTTTTGCCGTGGAACGTCACATGTCTTTACTATTTCATATCTAGTGAATCTCTAATTCATTTCCCGGACCGAGCCGTAAATCTAACAATAACAAGGCCTATGTTCAGCTAACTTTGAATATGAGGTCCTCGCATCTATCGGCACTGCTGCACTGATTCAGCAGTTACCTTTTCCAGGTTCATTATTATAATAATATATTTAACGAACCTCTGTTTTAGGAGCCTCGCGCGGTAAGCCAGGCGAGGGTGTACATACACATGTAGGTACTAACTTATACGGCGGCACACGATGGGAACGAGCACCTGATTGCGAGACGTCTCGTCTGATTGACTTGCCTGGTTATTTTTATTCCGGCGCGAATTACCTACGAGCTACGAGCGAGGCAGTTGAAGTCGATTTAACGAAAGCAAAAAGAGTACCTACATATACCTGCTTATATAGTATTACACCTTCATATATAGTATTTATTATATAGGTAGGTAGAATCATAAAATGTACCGATTTTGAGGTAAAAATATGTTATGAAGTGTTCTTTCACGCACACACATCATCTGCTTCCGCTCTCCTCTCGATGATCATGCGCCTTTCCATCGTGATAAAGTCACGCCTGATTGTGTGTCTAAATACATACATGAACACTCGTTGGGTAATTGACGTGAAAGAGCACTTGAGGCCGCTCAGAAAATAAATAGGTTGTAATTTGATGGCCCTAAATCTAATCGAGCTAATAGCACCGTTTTATTTTATATGCCTGAGCATGGTCTAATAAAACATGGTCTTCTATTCCCAGAGTGACACAGGCCTACGTCACAATAACATGGCCGCTATATATAGCGCTATCGCATATTATCATATAGCGCTGTCGCATGATGACGTAGGCTTGTGTCAGTTAGGTGACCTAGAAAAGACGGGAATGGAGTACCAGGCGGAGTATATTATTATACCATGATATCAGGTGAACTTTTTTCACTGCACCAGCCGATAACTGATATACCTACAATAGGTATCTAAAAGACTATAGGCCCGATTCGAACTTTAAGATACGTCAATTAATAGATCTAGAAACGATATGAGTTAGATGTGTCAGTGTGAAAAGTGACGTTTTTGTTTGAAGAAACGTCAAATTTGACACTGACATATCTAATCCATTATAGTTTCTAGATCTATTCATTGACGTAAGTTCGAATCGGGCAGTCTAAACTACGAAAGGAAAGAAATGCCAAAAAAATTAATACTTAGCCATAAATAGTTAACACATCCGATCGGCTTAATTTCTCATAAAATAAAAACCATAAATTTTATCACTCCCTCTCACATCCAAAACGTCATATATCCTGAACCGTGTCACCATCATTATGTTCTTTAGACATACGTGTATGAGATAGACAGATAAGCATGTATTTCTCTCTCCCTCAGTCATGCCCAATCAGTATGCGTCGGCACTCGCGCGCGTTATGGCGCTGGCCTAATGTAGCCCTACATCATGGATTAGCGAAGTGTGCATGTAGGCGAGAGCAGGTTCTTACGAGGAAGAGAGAGTTTGTACTCTACACTAAAAAATAATTAAATTAGATCGTATGGTATATAAATCCAATACCTTTTTTACCTACATATCAGGAGGTCCATTATAATGTAACAATTTGTTATATTTTTAAGCTGGTTTTGATGCGTTGATGATCGTCTTGGTGTTTGTTGCGCATATAATGCACGACTTCCACTTCACCAACCAGCGGGACCGATCTTCAAGAACGTATCTAAAGAAGTTTTAGATAAACCGTATAAAAATATTATCTGAATCAGGCTTCCGGTGAATTTCACTCCTGAATAGGTAGATAATTTACAACAAGTTATCAACGATTCTTGGTCATTTAAATGGTGAATTTATAATTACTAGCACACCTATTAACTTGTTTTGTACAAATGCAAAATGTTTATTACCTAATTAACTGACGTAAAACTATTGTAATAGTATATATTATATAACTATTATATATAAAATAACACCAAGCCATAAGAATCACCAGATATCTGATATTCTCGTGTCTGTAAAACAAAACCACATACTATGACGTATGTTAATCTTTATCAACCAACATTAACTATTAGGTACCTAACAAATATTATTATGTTTAGTTTACTGACATGTCACAGAGTAATGTAAGACCTATCTTATCTATTATTTCTGTAACGCTAAATAAAGTTTACGCGTAGTTAAGGTAGAAGAAGACTGCGCACTTAGCTTTTAAAATGCTATAAAATGAAATAAACACTTAAAAATCGACGTTTATAATTGTAATTCCTCGATGCTTAAATTAACTTTTAGATGTTTTTCTAGAATAAATCATAATCGATTAAGATTTAGTTTTTTAAAATGGTAATTTACGGTGTAGACATATTTCAATACTATTATTAGGATATAGTTTGGGCATAGTTCAATATATTGCTATTATGGCATAGAGACGAGATGGCGGAGACAAATAAACAAGCAGTGGGTATGCAAATATTATAGGCTTTATCTACATGTGACCACCGGCTTAAGGAGCGTCAGCAGAACTACACAAAACAAATACAATTAAGTATAGAAAAATGAGACATTCTTTATTTATTTAGAATTTGCATCAGGCAACAAGGCCCATATTACAAATACCTTGTTGAATAACAAGCATATACGACACAGCGACAAAACAGCGCGGCCCCGTTAAACTCTCTCTCGAATTATCTGAAGAGAGTTGACTTTGACTGCATGCTCGTTTCCCAACAACTTAATTATTATTAAAATTACCTCTACATCTATGTATATATTAGATATTTGGCCATCCTCTGTTTTAGCAGACGCTACCCAATACAAGATAGTTTTTTCTTGTGATTGCCCACGACAATAAAACCGCGATAAGAAATAACGGGTCAGCGGCTAAACTGCCATCTGGGATGCCAAATTGTGCTTTTGATTTACCGTCTAATGTAACTTTCATGGTAATAAGCTAAAACTTATGGCAATTATGCTGAGAAGTCAATATGGATTCTTGGACTGGTACTTCATTGAAGCAATCAATCATGAGTTAATATTCATACATGTCAGCAATATATCAGCATTGCTTTATCAAAATACCTATACATATTAATAAAATTATTTCATTTGCTCCATAGTCTACAACGTTACACTCGCGAAAAAATATAATTTCCTGAAATCAAGCTATCGAATAGAAGTGGACCAACCATAATCATTATTAGTCCCTGTCTACGTTGTAACAAAAGAAGTAAAGTAGAAATATCAAATATCGTAAACAAAATTTAATTTATCCCCCCGATGATAAACAGGGATAAACAAGTTTCCCCTTTCTTCGCGGGTTTTATTCCCGCAATTAATTTGCATAATTCTTGTCAGGCCCAGGTTCGAGTCCTGAGACAAATCATCCCCTTCATGCTCCATTTACTGCGCGTCTGATTTTTTAAGATGATAATTCGTCTTGAGAGTGATGAGCGCGAATTTTTCTGCACAAGTGAAAAAACATTGAAATAATGACAGTATTTTTCAGCTTATATGATATGGACGATGTACCTACCTACAAGTACAGCTATAGTTCTAGCAATTTACAGTTTATGTATTGTGTCTGAAAATAGACAGCAATTGTTGGTCGTGGGCGGCACCCGTCACCAGAGCCTCAAGCAAGCAAGTACAGTACCTACTGCCCGATTCGAACATTAAGATACGTCAATTAATAGATCTAGAATCGATATGGATTAGATATGTCAGTGTCAAATGTGATGTTTCTTTAAACAAAAACGTCACATTTCCACTAAGAAAGGATGTTTGTAAATAATGATTTATTAAAAATACAATGTTACCACATTTTTAGTCAGCCACGTTCTATTTAAAAGCAAAGTCTAATGAAAATAAATCCAGCCAAGAACCATACATCGCATTTTCAGCATCCATTTCCTCAGCACTCTGTATCTCTCTGCCACCTCTCATTACCACGCCCCGAGCAATTTCATTAAAGCACAATTCAATAGTATTAAAGTATTTTTGTACTTTAAGAAGGCTATAAATTAGGTTAGGGCCATAAATCGAGCGGGGCGGACAGCCTCATACTTGAGCGGAGGCGGACACGGCCGGCGAAATGCTGAGTGTCACAAACTGGGGATTTGGGCGCAAAAGTTTTTGTGATGGTAAAAGATGGAAACAGCATTGTTACGTAAAAGTTTATTTAGTCTAGAAATTGAAGGAGAATGCAAATGTCGAAAATAGTCGGGTAAGCAGATCTATTAGGCCTTCTTCTCTTCGACTTTTAGTAATGTCGATTGTGCTCTGAGCAGAAAACCTTATCTTAGGTAACTAGATAGACAGGTAAACATAAGGCCCTTCTCTCACGAGACTATTGAAATGCTACGCGACTGAGATGCAAACCATGATCGCCTACTAGTATGCTACTCGTTTCCGCACACGGTGCTACGCAAATGAGACTATTTTGTGTCATTTGCGGAACAACATTGGTGCGACGATGTCTAGTGACTCCAGCGATGAAAACAATCATCTTCTCTATTTATATTACTTTGCTCCCTTGGCAATCCAATTATTGTGTATAAATTTAATTTTAATAAAAATATTATTACTGACCTGCCAAATTGTTTTTTTTTTATTTCAATGTACTCACAAGCGACGCGTAGGATACGCGTACGAAACACAAATCGCTTGAGAGTAGTCTCATGCGAGAAGGGCCTAAAATATAGCATTTACGTAAAACCTAAAAGTTTTACGATGGTTGTTTTCATTGAAATATTACTAATTAACTTATATTTTAAATAGTAAAATAGTAATTGATATAAATAAATAATAAGTATATAAGCTGTTGATAAAATAATGGTTTTCTACAAAAAGTGCGAGATTACGAAGAAATGAAGGTAAATTGGTTTGTTTACATTATTTGTATTTTCTCCTGAACTCCACTTTAGGCAGCCTCATAATTTAAAAATCTTATTCAGAAAAGAATTATAAATAATAAATAATCGATGATTAGTTAAGATTATTGCTGCACACACATAATTTTAACGAATAGCACAGCCTGCTCCGCTCTCGCTTATTAATTGACCACCTGAAAATAATTGCACTAATGGATTATTTCGGTTGATTTTTAGTATTTTTGGTTTTAGATTAGGTATGTAGGTACCTATTTTTAATCTTTGGCGGTAAAAATACCTAAAGTAAATACGAAAAACTGTGTCGTTTCGTACCTACCTAATAATATTTAGCACTCCGAGGAGGCATATATTTTGCGGGCACGTCTGTTAGTAACGTTTGCAAATAAATTAATAAAATTTCGTCACATTTTGGTAGAATTGGCTACTCCTAATGGTAATAACGAGCAGTCAATTCTACCAAAATGTGACGTGAGCGCGCACGCTAGTTTGCTATAGATTGCGTGCTTTAAGCTAGCATTGTTTAAATTTCGCTAATTAGGCGCGCAATCTAGAACAAACATGCGTGCACACTCGTGGCGCATTCGATATATCTGGGTGCATCTCTACTTCGTAAGAAATATATAATATGTGCCTCTACAATGATAAGATACGTTATCGTCACGTAACAGGGGTAAACTACCTGCAAGAAAGTAACCAAGGCTATTGTAATTATCTCAATTTGATTAATTTTAACATCGATCGGTGCAATGACACCGCGAGTTTGTGCGACACCTAACCAGTAGATTTCAAATTACTGTTTTATTTCATGTTTCGGTCTAGTTGTTTTGGTAACAGTTATTTAGATATAGGTATGTAAAGTTACTTCGTTTCAAAGTAGCAGCTGGCATAAACAAACTACAAAGAAACAGGCAAATTCTGACCCTATTATTACCTACCTATTTAAAGTAATTCATGAGAGTAAATATTATTAGTCCAGTTTTAGTTATGATGGTTCTATTTTTATCGTCTAACGTGTCATGCGACTTTTGCACATTACATACTCGTAAAAAAGCCACAATTGAAGACAAGAGCGAGAGACATTTTAGGCGCACTGGCCTGAACAATTTTTAGCTATTTCCAAACCTTTACTAAATCTGCGCCAGCGGGAGTCCAGCAGAACTGAATAAAGTTGCAACGAATTATTTAAACAAGTAGTTGTTAAAAAGATTAAACAAACGAAATCTAAACAATTCGGGTGAGACCGGCTGCGGCGGCGTAATTTACGATGGCTTTACTTACGCCACGTTGCGCCACGGCTTACGTAGCTGACAGTATATTAACTAATCCAATATAACCAATCCAATATCCCGATGGTTGACTGGTAGAGAATGCCATTAGGCATTAAGTCCGCCATTTGTACATTATTTTTATGTTCTGTGCAATAAAGATGGTATTATATTTATTTATTTAGAAATAAATAAATACAATACCATGTTGCGTATACACTAAATTAACCAAATCCATTCCCCAAAAATACACCAAGTCATTTCCCATCATGAATTTCTCCTTAGAACATTCAGGTTCAGGATGGGAAATGAGTGAAATGACCTACTTCTGAAGTGTTTTCTTATAATAACATGGTTCTTTTCACGGTTCTCAAATGTTGGCAACGTATAAGTAGCTGGAATCTCCTTTATTGATGTCCATGGGCTATGATGATCGCTTCTTTACAGCTTCACTGTCTCGTGTACGATAAATATTCATCACAAAACCGTTTTTTTGAGCAATACTTTATCGCGATTCAGAATTTTAGATTAAAGATTTTAATTTCGATCTTCCGAACACGGAGAGAACACGTTCGTTGCGGAGCCGACATCGCAGGTTTGGAATTCAAAGTTCAAACACGCACTCTATTTTATACAATGTAAACTCAATGTACTGTCCAAGAACGATAATTTAGCTTCGGTTTTCCCGCGTCGCGCGCTCTACAGAGCATCGCGGTTTCCAAATCCATTACACCTACATGAAGTAACGCTGGACAATGGGACACAATTCAACTGCGCTGTTTATTTTAGTTCCCGATGTTCACAAGTACAAGCTACAATGAATAAGTTTATTTGAAAGTATGTATGTACCTACTACATTTCTTTTCTGGAAGATTTAAAAGAGACTAATTAAGGGATTGCTACATGTCTACAGTTAGTAAAGTTATCCAATATTCCTTATTCCTAACAAGTAAATCAATATTATATTCTTATGACGATATTACTCGATTATTAGCCTGATTCTGATCAAACAATTTGATTAAATATTTTGATACGACCTTGAAGATCGCTCACGCTGATCGGTGCCTGCGAAATGTAGGGAAAGTTGTGCGTGAGATGAGCGCCAACCACCACGACGATCGTCGAGGTCTTATCTAAACCATAACAAATTGTTAAATTAGAATCGAAACTTAATTTACCCACGTATATACTTACCAACCTATCTAAGGTATTTATTTAATATTTTTTTGTACAAAAGTCCAGTTTTCCAGTTTGTGGTTATCCTTTTGTTTTAATCACGTAGTCTAATAAATATTTTGTACACCCTTTTATAGTTTCGTCGTTCATGTTATTATGTCTATTGGAAAATACATTTAGGAATTATAGTTAAGTTAAGCTATGCCATCTATGCATTATAATTGTGGTTTTCCACGATTACCTACTACCTAAAATCATAAGTGTGTGTGTGTGTGTGTTTCATTACACATTTGTTTTCGATCTAATTCGCAGAAGGCTGAAACATAAATTAAATCATTAATTTTCATACTTATAAATCGTTTTGCGGTTAAACCTTATATTAGTTAACCTAATATTAAACATAACCACTTGCAAAATTAGACTACATACACACTTAACCTTTTCGACGCCATGTCAAACGCAAAAGCTGTCACTCGGACGCCACATCACCGAAGTGTCAAAACTGAAGTTGAACTTTATGCATTATATGCACGTAGGTCTATGTTGCTCTGTGGTCTGCGTTGGACCTACGGTGCGGATATATCCGTCATTGGCGTCAAAAAGGTTAAGGGTACCAAATAGTAATTGGTGCTACAACTTTTTGCCCATTGCTTTGTGAATCGGAAGTCGGCAAAAAATAAATAAAACATAATATTCGAAGAACCTAATTATCCGAAGTGAATTTTGCGTTTTTATAAAGCCTGCCTGAATCTACACGCGTGAACATCTGACATTGAGACAACTCGTGTCGAGAATGGACGTGTGTCAGCGAAATGCTATACATGGAAGTATTCTGTCCGCTCAATTATGACCCAACGCAAACTACCCCGCGATAGGCGGTACTTACAAACTGCTCGATTGGCAATCTCAGTACCACCGAGATGACAGTCGGTGACAAATGGCTAAATTGATTTATAAAAACAACGTTTTTTTTGTAATTAAAAATATATTCATGTGTCGGGAAGTGGTGCAGAAGTTATTTTAGTTCATACCAAGGACAGTGGAATCACTTTTCACTTGTAGTAAACAGATAACTTCAGTAGAATTTGGAAAAAACATGACGATTTGTTTTCAATACTACCGTGCTAAGCTAAAACGTAACAACTGCATACGACTTTCATAACAACATACGACTTTTTAAATTGCGAGGATAATAGGGATGGTGTTATGCTAAATGAAGTAGACTATTTTATTAACTTGTGTTTGGTTTAGGTATTTTCTATATATGTATTTATAAATGTAGTAATAAATTCCTTCTTACAGATTTGTATTTTCCTTTTTTATTTCATGAAATGGAGCTATAAAAAAACTACCTAGTTATTTCAAATTAATAATCAAATTTGGTATTGTCATTTTACATTATTTTCCATTCAGATTCCCACAAGATGCTATTCGCAGAGAACTATGGAAAAAAGCTGTCGAATTAGAGAGACATGAAATTGAGTGGATGCCTGGCAAGATATCTAGAATATGTTCTATTCATGAGATATAACCCGTGAGATAATCATACCCGGTCTCCTATATGTAGATACATTTTTCCTATCATGCTTTCACTGAATTAATTTAACAAATACACACATTATCTGAAAATGTTGATCATTTGAATCCACCCTCTACTGTCACATATAATATATATTACATATTATGTAGGTTCTCTCTCAAGCCATTTCCGTCAGTAGAAAAGAGCGGCAAACATATTAACTCACATTATAGACGGGTCTAACGCGAATTATATTCAATTACCTTGATTTACCGACGTAGTTTCGTATAATGTGAGTTAATATGTGTTCAAAACGCGAAAGTTTAAAATATTATAAGAGCGGCAAATTTAGAAAATGTAAGCGCGCGAACGGCTGTGGTCCTATACAAAATTTTAATTTTGCACCTTTTTCTACTGACAAACTTGCTTGACCGGCTATACACATATAAAATATTCTGAACTGAAAGTGGGGATTTATTGTGACTCCGCCTGTTCAAATATTTTTGACCCGATTCGTGTACCCATGTAAATTTTGCAGACTGTATAGCCAGTCCGATTTCTAAGATCAAGTTCGCCATACATTTACTATGGCGTACTTGATCTTAGAAAAACGGACAGACTATACCTGAACGTGACTTCGCACTGCCATGCAGATTGATAATAAAATATACAAAATACTTATTATAGCGGAATACATTTATACAACAATGATATATTTACTTATGTTGAGTTAGTCTGTCATCTCATAACAACATTTTAACTAGTTATCTTTTAATCTGCATTAAATTATTATACGTGAATTATTTGACTGGTTCTTCACAGTATGGCATAAACCTATCCCTGTCCAAGTCATATTCTAATCAAATATAAACCGCGAATTCTCAGCGGCCAGTACGTACAGCAAGAAGAGGTTATTAGCGGATTAATGTCGCTGATTGGTAGTTATTGACATTATATGCATTTCATCTACACTTAGCTATGTACCATTAGTGTAATAAAGATGACTCTTATTTTGTTTACCAGCTTTGATTACAGGCTCTGTAAACGCGTCGTCTTATTTGAATGTAGGCGTAATTGTGTATGTGTGCTAATTTGGCCCGAGAATTTGAACGGTAATGTTCCTAAAGGCGGTATCCATGGTTATATATGATCGCAGACGTGTGTCGAGAGCTCGACTTAAGAGACCTCGTTTGAAAAGAAACGTGCTACTATGAAGGTTTCTTTCCCTTCTTCATTTGAGGGCAAATGAAAAATCATTTCAAAAGTAAAAAAAAAAACAAAATCCCAGTCTAACCTATTAAGTTTTATAAAATAAATACATTTTTAAATTTACTAATTTCCAATATCTAGTGATAAAAAGTGGATGATCAATACTGAAAAACTTTTCTGATTAGGTATATTTAAAATAGACCGCACTTGACAAGTAGTTCGCGGGCGAAAACTCGTAAAGTGGTTAAGGGCGAAATGTAATGAACCTTCGTGAAGGTCAGTTGCCGCTCCGCAACAGAGGTCAAAGAAAAGACATCGCATCCCGAATGAAACTTTTTCCGATGGTAGTTTAGATGCTATTGTAAATAAATAAATGCGGTCTAAAAGAATCACCCTAAAATCTTCCTGCATTTTTTTACTACTTGTAGGCTACTCGTACCAAATTATTTATTTATGTTACAGTGAACTCACCTCAAGTCACCCGAAAGAATCATCACGAAACCAAACGCCTAAACCGCAAGTTCCCAGACTGCAAACTGGATTGAACTGGTTCTTTGTTTTATTTCCTATCTTTTTCCTTCTTTTAGTTGTCCCCGTTAGTCACTCGCCTGATTTGGCATAACGTTTTCAGAATAGGTAACTGTCAGACTGAATTTTTCACTCGTTACTTGCGTGACTATGAGTCGTTGTAAAATCACAATATTGACAATTCTCAAGTCTCAAGCGTCAACACGGTCAAAATTAAATAGTCTTTAATGTTTTGTCCGCTTTACACCAGTAACATAGCTTTATATAACGAAGTCAGTTTCTCTTATGATTTCTGCTTTACTTAGTAAGTTTGGATATATTTAACTTTACCTTTACGACCATTCTAATTTGTAACTAAGCACAAAAGAAATAAACAGTAAAGAATCTGACCACTTTCGTTTTACGCGTACACACATACGTTGCTATGTTTATGCCTTTATCCAATTTGCTTAAAATCACGGTCAGCTGATAATCCGTCCATTCGGATGCAGAACACCAAGTGCTGGTTCTCACGACGTGTGCCATTATCGCAGAACCGGATTAAGGGACAGGACGATGCGAGCTAAGTGCTTTTTTGAAATAAGATTTCGGTTTCTGAAAACTGAAACTACGTAGGTATTTGGGTTTAAGTAAGAATTATTTTATAGTCACCAGTTGGCAATTTTAAATATACTCTTTGTTCTACGACATATAAGTATCATGATCATGAACGTCGCAATTTGAAATCGTCGACCACTACTACTGGATAGGGACATGCGGGTCTACCTACTATTTAGTAGACCAGTTGACGTTCCATATTTCAATTCACGTACCTACATTCCATACATTCTATACCTATTCCTGAACAAATGGCAGTAGGTACCTAATTCATTGTTTAATCCTCATCTAATTAAACGAAGATACTTGTCAGACAGAGATACTTGTGTAAAAGAAGATAGTTAAATTCAGTTGTCTTATTTTTTTTTTCGTCTAAACCACCCACAGCGAGTAACACGTGTAACAAACATTGGAAAGAACTGCCTGAGGACTAAATGCCCTTGATTTATCTTTATCCCCCTGATGAAGTCCTCACCTACCACACGTTTCATAATAAACGCGTATTTTCCTCTCACCGCAGTTGTAGAACAGATACGTCACTGAATTAATAACTTTATTTTATAACAGCCCTTAATCTTCGAACTGGACTCTTAATTATAATAAAGAAAATTATTTTACAATTTCAAATAGAAAATTATTCGGCAAATGTTTTAGATCGTTTATGTTTTAAGTCTTATGCAAATTTATATTTTTGATACAAGCTTTTATCGCTGACTGCTAATATTCAGCTCAATAGAAACAGGAACTAGGTAAAGGTTACTTAATACTAAACAACCTGGGTTTTTATCCACAAAAATCTAAAACAATTGGTATTTGACGTTGCTATAGTGAAAAGGTTCTAAAACCAAATATAAAATTATGAATATAAAATACACTGTATAAAAACCTCTTTAGAAGAGCAGAATACGTCACAGGGCTCATAAACTTGCCACCCAAGATCAACTTATCGTTAAATTCTCCTAAGCAGGGAAGTACCTAAGGGCCCGATTCGGATTTTGAAATAGATATCTATTAGACATCTTTTAGACATCACCAAGATACGATAACGATATGTTTAAGATCTAACCTGTCAAATTTGACATTTGCGCGATTCTGGAGATACTGTTGAACGATTTCCACAGGATATGACTTAGAGATCCAATTCACATCTAATAGATATCTTACTCTATCTAACGTAAGTTGCCCGAATTGCGCTGCAAAAGAGAACTAGTTGATATCTAAACTATAACGTATCTAGAATGGATCTAGTACGTGTCGTCTCTTGTGAAAATCTTGAAGTTCGAATACGGCAGTAAGTTTTGTGAGCAAGCTGCCCCGACGGCTGTGCCCGCGTCCGGCGAAGCAATCAGCGCGAGTTACGGCACGGTTTTTAATCCTCGCCTCTCGTCCTCGCGCCGCTCGGCCTCGCCGTCGCGTCGGCCTCGGCGAAACTTTTTAATTCGGCCGCGGACGCGGGCTGACGGATTAAAAGATTATGAATGCCACGACACTTGCGTGGATACATTCAGCTTTATTCGGGGATGTATTTTTATAGGTACTACGAAGGTAATAATAATATAGACGGTGCGTTCCAAGCCCCGTAGGGAACTTTAAATATTTTGTTCTCATTTTTATTTTGATACCTATCTACTCCAGTTACCGAACCGCATACTAGGGCTGCGTCTGAACAGTCACGTTCCGATGAAAGATTGCAGAGTCTTTACATACAACTCACGCAAAAGGTCATTTATTCATACAAATATAACGCCACTTACGTCCTTTTTAGAGGAGAAGATGTACCTATTGTGTGGTATCGATACGTTTGATTGATCGTCCTAATGACTGCGTACTTCATGAATAACTGGGATTTGATTGTCATTCTTTATGCGAGTAAACACGACAACTCTTGGTGAAAAATTTGAAGATGTTGGCTGTAGTTTAACCTCAGAAGTTACTAGAGAAAGGCCTCAAGTTTGCTATTCATATTTTTAGTCAACTGTTATATGATCTATAAAAGCGCTACGATTTTTCAAAAACTCTGCTGACTGGACCCACTGCACCTTAAAACTAGTCCCCCACCAGAGTCCCGACACCGTGTAGGTATATCACTAGTCTAATACATGTAAATGTTTGCAACGCAGTCATCAAACGGCTGTGGTGGTTACCAACGAGTCCACTTACATATGGATGAGAAAACTTTGATTGGCGCGGGATTAAAGCCGGTACTATCGTCAACGCCATTTAATTTACTATTCTTAAGTCTTATTGTAACGACATAAGACCTAGAATAGTTAGTTATGAGTGTTGCTGTTTGTACTTTACCTTCCCGCTTGTGTGGAGCGAACTTAGCCATTTTAATTAATTAATAATGGTCTTCAAACATTTGTACTAATAGCAATGTCATTGTGAAGGAGTTTAGTTTACGATTTTACGATTTATAAGTTTAAACATTCACTGTCCCTCTGTTCATAGGCGGTTTACGTCATTTCAAATTAGGGGGGGGGTCTGGACATCGGATGATAGTAGCATGACGTAGGAGGAAACGGGGTCATTCGAAGCATGATTTTTGGATGATTTGAGGGGGGGGGGGGGGGGGGGGTCAAAAGTCGTCAAAAATCGATGACGTAATTTATGGACAGCCCCTGTGTAATCGGCAACGCTATGCTTTGGTAGTATAGACGATGACGTGCATATGTCTATAAAGGTCGCTTGACACAAGACTTTATTTGCCCACTGAAAAAGAGGAAACCCAATATTACTTATTCGATTGATTCAGCACAAACAAAACGGGTCCAAAACTCTGCGAGGTGAATGTGTAGATTATATTAATAGGGGTTGTCTTGTAGTAAAAGTTATATACCTATTCATAACATCCTAAGTATATATGATACGCTTGATATCTTATAAAAATCAACTAAACATACTTCCATAAACATTATAAATGGTAATTATTCACAGACGGTTCACAATTAAGTACTTACCTAACATTATCGTCAACTCGTTAGTAAGTAGTGGAGTAGGTACTCCAGTAACGTAATTACACGTTTCTAATCAAACTCGGGCGGTCAGCGAGTGCAACTTTTGGAGACCCGGCGTGTGCGAAATTTGGGGCTAGTCAACACCGGCGGCCGGATAAATGTCCAATGGATAGTATGACAAATTGACTATAACGTACCTACGGAATAATATGACTTAATTATCCAAACTACACATTAAACTCTTAAACAAAAAATCCAAAACTCGTATTACATAATGCTCATAATTATGTAGATTGCTATCAACACAACCAAATAAATCAAGTGTAATTCTTCTCGAGTCTTGAGAACGTAATACTCTATTCTATTTTTAAATTGAAAATTGATGGTTCTCTCTTACTTTTTCCTTTCTTATCTGTTTACATGTAATCATCGTTAATGTTTAAGCTAAATATTAGGTCCTTACCTATGAAATTGGCGTTTTTGTTCATAGATATAAGTCTGATCCTAGTTTTTTTTTTTTTACAAAAGTACATACACAATTACAATAAAACTACAGTGCACTCAATAAACAACGATTTTACATACAATTAATTGTTATTTTTTATTGTTAAGTGTTCAGAATTAAGCCTTGAAAATAGGTCTTTTCATGTGCTGTCGGTTCGAGTATTAAAATTACTTATATTTTTCTAATGGTACCAATTTTCAAGAAATGGAGATATTGAAAACATACCTTAAAGGTGTCAAAAATTACTGGAAAAATTTTGTTTGGTTTGAATTAGCCATCAAAAAAATATCCGCAAAATTAATTGTATGGAAATTCGTGTTTCGTTGAAATTCTCCGTACAAAACGCCAATTTCATAGGTAATGACCTAATATGTAAATAGCAATTATAAGTCTAGAAATAATTTAGCTATTAAGGAAATAATTTGCATGACTTATTAAAGTCTGAATGTACGCTCACTCGACCATTGTAACACCACAATTGTACTACATTTAAAGCAAATAAATATTTTTTTTTTAAACAATTTCAATTTCAATACTACATAAAAAATCCTTATTCAAGAAGAAATAAAAATAAAAATGGCACCTTAGAACAAACCGACTAGTTGATTGAGGTTTGTATTTTATTAATAACGACATTATTAAGTAGGTATTTAACTTAAATGCTTAACAGTAGTAGGTGCTTTATCTCAAATCAGATATTTTTTTATTCCATCTTGTAAGTATACCTACCTAGTACCTACGAAATGAATTCGCATTTCTTCAACGTTTGTGTGGCACACCATCTTGGAGCGAGTCTTGACCAAATTGAAGTCACGACTGCCCCCAATTAGTCAAATTGCGAGGTGACTTGTTCTTGTTGCCTTTGAGTCGCAGGTCCGGCTTGGTCGACCGCGGTCCACTAATTCAAGTATGTAGGTGCGTATACATTTGCCGAGCTCGAGTATGTTTAAGTAATTTATTGTTGAAGGATCAAGACAACAGTAGGTAATCAGATTGTATTTGCACTCACACACTGCTTAAGTAGAGAAAGTCCTTGTTGTCTCACTAAGTTACAAAAATAATGATTGAAGCATATTTTATCTCACCGCACCGACATCTAAATAAAAATTATGTTTTGCCCTATAAGAATGCCTGGCGAAATTTTACTGTGGAAGAATTCTAAGAAAAGTTTAAATAAATGAATAAATACAATATCTATGTAGTATCTCAATTATTAAAACACCAATTAATTGATAGTTTATTTATTGATGAGACACTCTAACTCCATGTACACGGACGCCATTCTGGGCATATTTCTGAAGATGTTACTCCCGACATTCGCTCGTTTTATTTGGTAGCTCCACTGTTAAAACAAAAGATGGTGGCTATCATATCACTTATTTTACGTATAACCATCAATCACTTATAAACCGGTTATTTCTGTTGTGTTATGCTTAATTTTGCACTGTAGGTCTATCCCATCCTCGTCGCCAATGTAGTATCTCAATTATTAAAACACCAATTAATTAATAGAGTTTATTTATTGATGAGACATTCTAACTCCATGTGCACGGACGCCATTCTGGGCATAGACAAGCTGCCATAGAGACAGTAAACATAAAGGGGTGTACAGACAACCCACACTCTACTTACCTAAACCCCCCAAAAAATTTGATTTCTTTTAGTCCCCAAATATTTAATTAGAGATTTGAGTTTTGCTCCAACAACATTATGTTACAGCTTATTTCAACAATACGAGTACAACATGAAATCAAAAAAATAATAAACGAGCTGGTTAATATATTATCATTATAAAAAAAATAAAAGACATTCTTTTGCTTCTATTTTTATCGTACCTTGGAGTGACTTAAAAGTAAGCTTTGACGTTTTTCTCTGCAAAACAGTAGTTACTGTACAAAATTGTTGTTTTGAACAGGAAAACAGTGCAAAAAACAAAGCCTATAAACTGTGGACACCTTCCCCAACCCGTTATGGGTTTACAACCGCGATTATGTTGTTTGTCAGTTTACAAACTTTCCTTATCGCGAGGTGGAGGTGTCTGCTCGAACAGTTATGGGCGAATAACATACACACTCCATCTATTCTTTTAAGTCTTTACAATTTCTGCAAGTTCTTACATACAGTTAATTTCACTTACTGAAACGAATTTACCATCAGCTATTAAAAAAAAGACTGAATGAACTCCTCACAATTGATTTACCATCTCGCTTCCAAATGACTTTACTCCACACCTGCGAAACAAGATTATTCGAGAAAATTACCAATTGCTTCGGCATGGAAGATCGAAGTAAGTGTATTTAGAGGGGGCCAATATTGGACGAGGGCAATAAAATCATATCGGTACCCTCACTGTTAACTGACTATTTATAAGCCTTGTTGTAAGGACTTAAGGCTCACGATTAATCAGTGAGCAGTTTGGCTATCGATGCCCCGCGGCATACCTCTGACGTGCTTCTCATAACTCGTGAGGGGAAATTCCTTTCTTTATGATCGTAAGATTTCCAATACGAAAAACATTGAGGGGCGTAGTCAAGACGGTTTAATGAGACCTCGTGATATTGCTGTTATTGTATATGTATCTTGTTAATGTACTCGGATGTGAGCCTATTTTGTCAGCATTATTCTATTTGAATTCGACTTGGATTTTTTAAGAAAATTATGTGCGTTTTTATAAACTAACCACAATAGGTACTTAGGCTACGGAAGGCCGTGGTAGTAGTTAAATAGGTAATATTCGCAAAAAGGATATATCTATAGGTACATACCTAGTCGTAAAAAATATATGTAGATAAGTACAAACAAATACCAAATCGAATTTGCTAGTATATTTTCTCTTCAATTTTCCCCGAATAGCTCCAGAACATCCTTCAGTTTGTATTACCGTACAATCAACACGACAACAATCTCCGAGGTAATAGCGTGGAGGTAGCTCAATCAAACGCCGGCAAAAATGGCCGGCAGGCAAGAACCTGGCTTGAAGTGCAAATGGAGTAATTCCGGGGAGGAAGGAGGGGCGAGGAGGGAACAAACATAAATTTGATTAGGACAGGTTGCGCAATCAACAATGCTGCACGTGGGCGGGCGCGTGCTGGCGTAGGATTGTAAACTGAAGAATGATTGAAAATCTATTGGACAGATTATGGTACAAATGTTTCGTCAATTTCCGCCTCCTCGTGCTATATAAATAGTACCTATATAAATATGCATTTATGCCTTCTAGTTAATAGTTACAATAAATCGAGTTTAGAACCCAGCCCAGCTGTGTTTGCTCTAAAATTCACCTGCAATCAAAATTGAGCTTTAATCAGTGATAAGGTACCTACCAGGTTAACCTGGTTTAAAAATACTATTTCAAATTTTTTGTGTTTTTTTTTGTAGTCCTTTATTTAGTATGCTTTTGTGACATGTATGTTGGAATAATTCTTTTTTTAAAGTAATTAAACTTTACCGTCCAAAATGCCTGGAAAAACCATCCTATCAAAAAAACTATTTAAGTGGGCCATTTTATTTAAAGTTGTCCCCCACACTTTTTTTTCAAAATTGGGATTTTTTATGTTATTTCTACTCAGAATCATGAGCTCTTTTGATCCTAATAGGAGAAAAAAAAGTGTCCCAAGATTTCCATACATTTTTCTATCTTTCCATTCCGAAACCGCCATACAAAGTCTACGAAAAAATGGTAACGGAATGGGGAAAAACCTTGGGACACTTTTTTTCTCCTATTAGGATAGAAAGAGCTCGTGACTCTGAGTAGAAATAACATAAAAATCCCAAATTTGAAAAAAAAGTCTAGAGGACAACTTTAAATAAAATGGCCCAATTGAAACACGTGCTTCGTAGTTTTGTAAAGTCCCTTTAAAATGTTTCATTATGGATAAAGACATGTAAAAGTGAATATATTATGTTAAACTATTATGATAGGTAGGTTACCAACCATTTATTTTGATATAGCCTACCTTTTTACTTAAGACTTCTTAAGATTTTAAATCTTCAGTAAGTATACCTTCGCGCTCGTTTTCCCCGCGAGGCTTGTTGGCGAGGGGTTGACGGCTCCCATTTGATTCGCTCCACAATAAATAAACCTGAGACTTCAGTACGATATCAGACGCGGATCGTACCTCAATAAATTGATTATTTTTGTTTTGTGAGCGCTGAAGAGGTTATGATTCAGGGAAGATTGGATTAAGTCATGGATTGAGAAATAATTTCATCAATTTATACCAGAAAATAGAGGTAGGTATATAGTACAAGCATTAAGTGGATTATTATTCAGGTAAATTTATCGTACCATTGGAAAAAATGTATTCCTTATAATTATTAGATTGTAAAACGGGACTTAATCGCGTATAATTAAGTTTTAAGATTTGCCTCCGATGTTTCGAGGACGGCGTTGTCCCCGTGGTCTCGGAGAAGACTGGCTAAAGTTGACATCAACATCTTCTAGCCGCGCGAGTTTTGCGAATTTCCCGCAATTGATCTTGTTTATCAATTTGATCGAATATCGTTAGTATTGTGTGTCGACAGAGTAACATCCCTAAGTGCGCAAAACATTCAAGTTGATAACATCCAAATTACATAGGTAGGTACGTACCTAAGTCTAAAGAGACAGACGTATCAACAACACAACACCCTCCACTTATTCCACCGTTTCCTCTTGCATCCCCACCTGTCATTACAGTTCCAATTACTGCACACTCCTCCAGATACTGTAAACATGTAAACAAGTGTAAACAAATGTAAACACGGCGCGCGGTAAGCACGGTAAACACGCTTGTTTACCTTTACAATTTGTTGGCTTTACGACGCGCGATTAGACGCCGATAGTGGGGGATAGTCGAAAATACTAGCGTATCGTATGTTCTACATAGAATAGCGATAATGTCGTTCATATATATTGGACCTACGCGTACATTTGTTTGTTAAATAATTTTCTCGAAACTTTCATGAGAAAGTTCCCGTTCAGATTAGGGATTATTAATCAATGTTTTTAACTGTTGACGACTGTTTCATTTAACATTTAATTGTATGCCATTCATTGGCATCTCTTTCAAGTAGGTATCATAGAAATCGAAAATAACTGTAAAAGGTTTGGCAATAAACGTGCAAAAAATATCGAGAACACTTCATAGAAACTTTGCAATTTTTGAAAATTCTCTTTAGCACATTGCTAGCTGAGAAGAAACGGCAGAGTGGGCACTGTAGCCACTGTAGAATTTATGGAAATAAATTCTTACACTAGTTCTTGCGATATCGTAAGAACGATATTAGATAGTACTAAAGTACTTACATACTAATAATATATATACTTAGGTTTTAACGAACCTTGAATATCTTAACCGTTCATTCTCGCAAATAATAATACTTAATATAATGTTGATCATATTATCTCGTCTCATACGCGTACGG